>NW_024871036.1:1200000-1542500 GCF_019054845.1 Dipodomys spectabilis
ATGTACTATGTGATTCTTTTTTTCCTTTATGTTATCCCATATGGTTTGTCCATTGTTGTACTTGGATTCAGTATCCTGTGTATGGTATATACATTTATCTTCATTTGGCAAGGGAAGCAGAACAATAAAATGGCGAGACAAAGGACAAAAGGCAAACCAATGCAATAGCAATAGTCACAGGACAATATGTTGAAAATTTACAATACAACTTGTGAGTGGTATTGGGGTGAAGGAAAAGTGTGAGCAAAATGAGGGAGGGGATAAAAATTTTGATATGTTATGTATTCAATACCTTACAATTACTGCAACCCCTTCTATATATCACCTTGACAATAAAATTAAGTTAAAAAATGAGTTACATAAAATATAATTTCACTGTATTAGTATAGTAAATATTAATCTATGTGTATTACCTTTAAAAAATGAACATTTTGGTTGCTAATTTGAATTACCTCTTTCTTTATCAGACATCAACTGGAATGTTATCAAACTATACAATATTTTCAGAATATACTTGCCATTATTTTGAAAAAAATATTATTTTAGTGTTGTCTCACACTAAAACAGAAAACAGTTCAATTCTATGGAAACTCCTAACTTTGAAAACTTACTAATTGTTAAGAGGAGAGAATGTATCTGTTCCTCAAAATTCCTATAACTACTAACTACTCATTTTCAAATTCTGAACATCCCATACCAGAGACATTCAAAAGAGTACCTGTTTTTATTTTATTTAATTCTTCAGTAGATGCAGTTTTGAATGAGGCATTACATACTTAAAAGTCAACAGAAAAAATAGACACGTTCTTGTAGAGGATAATACTATGAAGTAACTATAATAATTAATTCCTTTTTTTTTTTTTTTGGTAAGTCGTGGGGCTTGAACTCTGGGCTTGGGCACTGTCCCTGCGCTCTGCAGCTCAAGATGAGCACTCTACCACTTGAGCCACAGCGCCACTTCCAATAAAAATTCCGTAAGAGTAAACATTTGTTCATCAGAGTAAGCTATTATATCTATGACAATCAATCCCAAGATTTTATGCCGTAAAGTCATCCTAGCCCAACAGTTTCCAAATTGTAAGGTGCACGTTAAAATTCCCTAAATTCACATCATGACTAGTTTATCACTATTGTGAAAAAAATACTACAGTTCTGCTAATGTGATGCCCTTCCTCTTGTGGAAAGAATACTACACTTAACTTTGCTACATCATTTTCCCCGCAATGGTATTCTTGAGATCAGAACACTTGCAAATAGTATTTATTTTAATTTAATTTTATTTTTTATTTTACTATATATATTATCTATCATAGATATTCAGGAGATATGTATATCTTAATATTAAGATTTGAAGATTATGGTTGAAAGCCCACCCAGTCAGGAAAGTTCCTTGGATTCTTATCTCCAATAAACTCATAAGGAAAAGTCAGACTCAAGTGGCATTGATGTTCTAGTGGTAGAGCAGTAGCCTTAAGGAAATACAGGCTCAGGGACAGTGCCCAAGCCCAGAGGTTAAGCCCTAGGACAAACAAAACAACAAAAACAAAATTAAAAATCCTCAAACCTAGCATTTTTCTCATTGTATACAGAGGTACATAATTAAGGAAATTACTTCCTGTGTTATGTAAAGGTAGAAAAAAAAAAGATGTCACACAATTACTCTCTTCATACCATGTTACACCAAAGTCTCAAAAGATTGCGCTTTTTCTATATTTATAAATTAATATCATCAATTTGTTGACAATTTGTCTAGATTATTCACATTATCATTTTACTCATGAGCTGTTGAAATTATCTATTAACTAAGTTCTTATTGTACCTCACCTGAAAGACTATTCTAGTCAATTAGAATGCCAGAATCATTTGTGAAATTATAAATTAAATCTTTTATTTGAAAAGCATTTTGTAGTATCCTATAGAATATTAAATTACAAACAAAAATTATCTATTTTAAATCTAAATTCTAATTTAGGCAAGTCTACAAATTCCTATATTAAATGAACTTTCCTATTTTTCCAGGCTTAAACTTTTGTAATTCTTCATCATTTCTTTTGAATCTAACAGATTGATGCTTACTTTTTCAAATTTTTGGTTGGGAATCATGAGCTCTTTTGCATCTAGAAATGTTATGTAATTAAGACAACATTTAAAACACAACTGAGGATTATATATGAGTTACATTTCTATGGGAAACTTGAGTTCTCAAAACATAATGACAGAATCAACCCAAATTTCCAACTGTGTTTTCCTTTCTTGTTTATTTTTTATTCCTTTCTTGGTTGGTTTTATTGAGGCAAAATTATATTCTGCTACTTAGGCAAAGTTTCATATCAGCTCAAGTAACTTGGGAGAGGAGTCCATGGAGTCCATTAAATACAAGATCATGTCATCTTCATGATTTTTTTCTTCTGTTTTTTTCTTTTTAAAAATTTATTAATTTTCTTGTGAAAATACTGTAAAGAGGGGTTAAAATTACCTGCGCAAGACAATGAGTACATTTCTTGTCAAACATTGTAGCCTCTTACTTTGTCTCTCCTATCCATCCCTTCCCATCCTGCCCCGGCGCCCCCACCCAATCCGCCTCATCCCACCAAAGTTGCAAAGTTTGATTTCGACATAATGACTAGTACATCTTATTGTTGCAATGGGTCTACCTGTATCACTATTTAAACGATTTGTTTTTGTCCTTCCCCTCCAGAAATTATACCTACATCAAATACAGTTAAAGCAGGGGTTATACCATGGGGGAGGGACCTACAAAGCAACAAAGAAATAATCTTATAAATGTGTTAGAAACAATCCCATGAAAGAAAAAAAAATATTTGAATACACATCTTAGGGTTCATTTCCCTAACATCAACTTATCTGACCTATTCTGCTTGGCTCAGATATATTCTAGTTATTGCAAATAAAGGAGACCATGGGAGCTATGTTTCTTTGGGTCTGGCTTATTTCACTTACTATATTTTTTTCCAAGTCTTTCCATTTCCTAACAAATGGGGGAATGTCATTCTTTCTGATGGAGGAATAGAATTCCATTATGTATATATACCACATTTTCTTGATCTATTCATCTACTGAGGGGCATCAGGGTTGGTTCCATATCTTAGCTAATGTAAATAATGATGCAATAAACAAAGTTGTGCTGGGAGCTTTAGTGTGGTCTTGTTTGTATTTCTTACAGGTACACAATAATTTCAGGACACTGATTTAATTAATAGTTTATTAAGGATGAAAACAATAATATTAATTATATGGAAGCATAATAAATACCCAAGAATTGTTAGGAATGTAGTCTATATAACTGAATAATGGATAGACATCTCTGGCACATTATAAATATATATATTTATATCTGTTCTTATTTTGTCAACCCAAGGGGCTCAATCTCAGGTCCTGGGAAATGCCTGTCAGCTCAGTTTGTCCCAGGATGGCAGGTTGACACTCAATCATTCATCAATTTGGCCCTGTAGGCCATGAGTTCAGATTCCTGCACTCCCAAAGAATGAATCGTGGAGTAAAAAACAGATGGTGACACATGTTTTCCTTTTCTGTGAAAGTCGTGCATGTCAGGTATGAAGTGGAATACATATGCAGATCTATATCCTATGTAATCAATGTAATCAATATTCTATGTGCCATAATAGTCAATAAAATAACTGGTTACTACATGAACAAAACAAAAGTTTAAATGAATAAGTACACTGAATGCAATATGGAGTCAATATATGTATGTAAATATAAATCATATATTTAAAATGTACACAAATAGGATGTTTGCTAGTGGTGGGGATCGATTTCAGGCCTAAGGAACAGACTTGAATTTCTTGACTTCAAGAAAGCAAGCTTCCCCTTCCTACACAGTGTAACAGAGTTACCCAGACCATGAGTTGCAATCCCAGTCCTGGTAGAAAAAAATGGCATCTCTATGCTATGTGACAACCAATTCTTAGGTATTTCATTATTTCTCCTTTTAATGAATGTAATTTTTTAAATGGTTAATAAAGTATTGATTAAAATCAATCAGTATCCTAGAATATAATTGTATATAATTTATAGTAGAATCATTCAAGAAACTGCCCATTCAATCATGACATACATCACATTCCATTGGTATTCATATGGATAAAAATGAGTTTCTTGGGACATATTCATCCTGCAGTGACCAGACCAGAGACAACCCAGGAAACAAGACTCGGTGTGAGTAGAAGCCTGACGTCCTCACTCCTTCTCAGGGAGCAGAGGAGGGAAGGCCACCTCTCCCACCCCCCAGTACTGGAGATCTCCATCTTCGATACCGACAAAGCTTGGCAGAGCTGTTAGTTCCAACTCAGGCCTTGGAATAAAACTAGAGTCATTTAGCAGGTCACAAGAACTTAACCTGACTTTCCAGACTCAGCTACACCCAGGGAAAAGTCAACCAGCTCGGGTGCCAGCCCTAGGAGTGGCTTTCTTCACTGGGTTATCAGACCCAGAGGCTGCCCCTCCCTTTAGCAGCATTGACAATCAATTGAAATTAAGTAAACAGAAACACTGAGAATGGCTCTAGGCTGGGCTCTGTGAGTTTCTCACAAACTAGCCCCCGGAAAAGCTACTGCTTGTTGAAATGCCTCAACTCTACCCAGAACCTAGCCTCATCACAGCATCTCCAAACTTGAGGAAAAAGCCATCTCCCTCTTTTGTGATACTCAAAGCAGATACTACTGCCATTGAACTAGCCTGGGAGGAGGATCGCAAAATCCTGGTTAAAGCAGAGCATTTTTCTGCCTGTTCGAACAAACTGACTTAAGAAACCAACCAAGCCACAGGACCACAAACAGACCAGAGACTCTAAAAAGAGGCTGATTACAGACACAAGGGAGTTACAGGATTTTTCCAACCACTCCTAAAAAAACTTAAAGAACTATTCTTCTTCTTCTTCTTCTTCTTCTTTTTGTACCTTTTATAAATTTTTTTTCTTTTCTAAAACTTTTTTTAATCTTTAATTTTTACCTTTTTTGAAAAATATTGTTTTCTAGTAACTTTTTTTCCTCTTATAATTTTTATTTTAGGAATACATGTCTATTTGCGTTTTTCTTTCTTTATATTCTCTTTTTGTTTATTTTATTTGTAAACATACTGTACAGAGGGGTTACAATTACATGGGCAGGATAATGCGTACATTTTTTAAAAAGCATTGCAGCCTCCTCCTTCGTTTACCCTTCACATCCCTTCCCAGCTTCCCCCCTCCCCCCAGTCCCAATCCTTCTCCCCCCCCTACCCCCCCCCCCGCACTGACGTTGTAAAGCTCGTTTTGGACATGACAACTTGTACTTCTCATTGATGCAACAGATCCACCTGTATCCTTAAACGTCTTGTTTTTCCCCATCTCCTCCACAAGTTCTATTGACATCAAATATAGTGAAAGCAGGGGTAATACTGTGGGGGAGGGACATACAAAGCAACAAAGAAATAATTTTATAAATGCGTTAGAAACACATGCATGAAAGAAAGAAATATTAAAATACATATCGAAGGGTTCATTTTCCTAACATCACATTATCTGGCCTTTTCCGCTTGACTCATACATATACTAGATATTGAAAATAAGGGAAACCATGGGACCTATGTTTCTTTGGGCCTGGCTTTCTTCGCTTAATATAATATTTTCCAAGTCTTTCCATTTCCTAACAAATGGGGCAATGTCGTTCTTTCTGATGGAGGCAAAGAATTCCATTGTGTATATATACCACATTTCTTGATCCATTCATCTACTGAGGGGCATCAGGGTTGATTCCATATCTTAGCTATAGTAAATAATGCTGCAATAAACATAGTTGTGCTGGTAGATTTAGTGTGGTCTTTTTTTTTTTTTTTTTTAATTTAATTTTATTTTATTTGAGAACATACTGTACAGAGGGGTTACAATTACATGGGCAGGATAATGCATACATTTCTTACCAAGCATTGCAGCCTCCTCCTTTGTTTACCCTTCACCTCCCTTCCCAGCCTCCCCCCTCCCTCCCACCCAATCATACCCCCCCTCCCCCCCCCCCGACATTGTAAAGCTGGTTTTGACATGACATTTTGTACTTCTCATTGTTGCAACAGGTCCACCTGAATCCTTAAACGACTTGTTTGTCCCCATCTCCTCCACATGTTATACTGACATCAAATATAGTGAAAGCGGGGGTTACACTGTGGGGGAGGGACATACAAAGCAACAAAGAAATAATATTATAAATGCGTTAGAAACACATGCATGAAAGAAACAAAAACATTAAAATACATATTTGAGGTTTCGTTTTCCTAACATCACATTATTTGACTTTTTCCGCTTGACTCATACCTATACTAGATATTGCAAATAGGGGAAACCATGGGACCTATGTTTCTTTGGGCCTGGCTTACTTCACTTAATATAATTTTTTCCAAGCCTTTCCATTTCCTAACAAATGGGGAAATGTCATTCTTTCTGATGGAGGCATAGAATTCCATTGTGTATATATACCACATCTTCTTGATCCATTCATCTACTGAGGGGCATCTGGGTTGGTTCCATGTCTTAGCTATGGTAAGTAATGCTGCAATAAACATAGTTGTGCTGGTAGCTTTAGTGTGGCCTTGTGTGTGGTCATTTGGGTAAATGCCCAAAAGTGGGATTGCTGGGTCATTGGGGAGCTCTATGTGGAGTCTTTTGAGGAACCTCCATATGCTTTCCAAAGTGGTTGAACAAGTTTACATTCCCACCAACAATGAAGTAAGGTTCCATTGTCCACATCCCCTCCAGCATCTGTTGTTGTTAGAGTTCTTGATTTTTGCCATTCTAACTGGAGTGAGGTGGTATCTCAATGTTGTTTTGATTTGCATTTCTTTTATGGCTAGAGATGTTGAGAATTTCTTCATGTGTCTATTGGCCATCCTTCTTTCTTCTTCAGAGGAGTTTCTCTTTATGTCTTTCACCCACTTGTTTATTGGGCAGTTGTTTCTTTGAGGATTTGTTGTTGGGGGATTTAATTTTTTGAGTTCCAAGTATATTTTAGATATGAGACCCTTGTCCGTTGTATGGCTAGTAAAGATCTTCTCCTAATTCGTGGGCTTTCTATTGATCTTGCTAGCTATGTCCTTTGCCATGCAGAAGCTCTGCAACTTTATGCAATCCCATTTGTCCAACCTTTCTTTGATTTGTTGTGTTTCTGGGTCTCTATTCAGAAAAATTCGGCCTGAGCCAAGGAGACCTAAGGTTTCCCCTATCCCATCCTGTAATGTTTTCAGAGTGTCTGCTTTGACTTCGAGGTCTTTGATCCATTTGGAGTTGATTCTGGTGCAGGGTGATATATAAGGATCTAGCTTTAGTTTTCTACAAGTAGTTAACCAATTTTGCCAGCACCATTTACTGAAGATTCTGTCTTTGTTGCATTCTATTGTTTTAGCTCCCTTATCGAAGATTAGATGGCTGTAGGTCTGTAGGCTAATTTCTTGGTTTTCAATTATATTCCATTGGTCCTGAGGTCTGTTCTTATGCCAATACCAAACTGTTTTGATTAGTATGGCTTTATAGTAGAGTTTGAAATTTGGTATTGATATTCCTCCAACAGTGTTCTTTCCATTGAGGAGCATTTTTGCTATTTGGTGGTCTTTTATTGTTCCATATGAATTTTTGGATTGCCTCTTCTATTTCCTTGAAGAATGAGGTTGGAATTTTGATAGGTATTGCGTTGAATTTGTAGATAGCCTTGGGAAGTATTGCCATTTTCACGATGTTAATCTTTCCAATCCAGGAGCATGGGAGGTTTTGCCATATTTTAAGTTCTGTGTTGATTTCCTTTTTCAAGATTTTAAAGTTTTCATTGTAGATTTCCTTCACTTCTTTGGTTACGTTAATTCCTAGGTATTTTATTTTTTGTGGGGCTATAACAAATGGAGTTGCTATCCTAATTTCAGCCAGATTTTTCTCATATTGGCATATAGGAAGGCCATTGATTTTGGGGGGTTAATTTTATACCCTGCTACTTTGCCAAAGTTTTGAATCAGCTTGAGTAATTTGGGAGTGGAGTCTATGGGATTCTTTAAATGCAAGATCATGTTGTCTGCAAAGAGGGAGAATTTTATTTCTTCTTTTCCTATTTGGATCCCCTTTATGTCTGCATCTTGTCTTATTGCTGTAGTTAGGCATTCTAATACTAGATTGAAGAGAAGTGGAGAGAGTGGACATCCTTGTCTTGTTCCTGAGTTAAGATGAAATGGTTTTAGATTTTCACCATTAAGTATAATGCTGGCTGCAGGTTTGTCATATACAGCCTTTATTGTATTGAGGAATGTTCCATGGATTCCTAATTTTTCCAAAACCTTCAATATAAAGGAGTGTTGGATCTTGTCGAATGCTTTTTCTGCATCTATTGAAATAACCATGTGGTTCTTATTCTTGCTCCTGTTGATGTGATGAATAATATTAATTGATTTGCATATATTGAACCAGCTTTGCATCACTGAAATGAATCCTGTTTGATCATGGTGTATGATTTTTGAGGTGAATTATTGAAGTCGGTTGGCCAATATTTTGTTGAGTTGTTTTGCATCAATATTCATCAAAGAAATGGGTCTATAGTTCTCTTTCTTTGATGAGTCCCTGCCTGGTTTTGGGATGAAGGATATGATGGCTTCATAGGATGTTTTCGGTAGTGAACTTTCTCTTTCAATTTCATTGAAGAGTTGGAGGAGTATTGGTATGAGCTCTGCTTTGAAGGCCTTGTAGAATTCGGCTGTAAAACCATCTGGTCCTGGACTTTTCTTAGCTGGAAGGTCTGTTATTGCTGTTTCTATTTCAATGCTTGATATGGGCCTGTTAAGCTGGTTTAACTCATCTTGGTTTTGTTTTGGCATGTCAATATTTGCTAGGAAAAGGTCCATTTCTATCAAGTTCTCAAACTTATTAGCATAAAGTTTTGAGAAGTATTCCCTTATGATGTTTTGAATCTTGATTGTTTCCCTGGTGATGTTTCCATTCTCGACTCTGAGTTTATTTATTTGGGTGTGTTCTCTTTTTTTTCTGATAAGATTTGCTAAGGTTCTGTCAATTTGTTAATTTTTTCGAAGAAGCAATCATCCAGGACAAGTCCAAGAAATATGATAGATCTATTCAACACTTGGAAGACACCATCAGAAGGCCTAATCTAAGGATAATGGGTGTAGAGGAGAACCTAGAAACAGAAGTTAATGGCCTAGGAATTTTGTTTAACAGGATCCTAGCAGAGAACTTAACCAACATGCAAAAAGATAGGCCTATTCAGATACAAGAAGCTTTTAGAACTCCAAACAGACTAGACCAGAATAGAACATCTCAGTGTCACATTAAAATCCACACAGGATCAACTCAGACCAAGGAAAAGATCCTTAAAGCTGTCAAGGAGAAAAGATTAATCACCTATAAAGAAAACCAATTAGAATCACCTCAGATTTCTCAGCAGAGACAATCAGAGCAAGAAAAGCCTGGAATGATGTATGCCATGACCTAAAAACAAACAACTATCAACCAAGAATATTGTACCCAGCTAAACTCTCCTTCATAACTGAAGGCCAAATAAAAACCTTCCATAGCAAAGAAAAATTGAAACAATATGTCTCCACCAAACCAGCTCTACAAAAGATTCTTAAAGATGTCTTACACATAGAAAACCAACAAGGCCACAATAAAGGTCAAGAAACTACACCCAAACTGAGAATCCAAGAACCATAGGAAGAACCCAGTTTTTGCAACCTCCAAGAAGGTGGATAACGTGGCAGGAACTCCAAATACGTCTCAGTCCTTTCTCTTAACGTTAACGGACACAACTCTCCAATTAAGCGACATATACTGTCTAGCTGGATTAAAAAACAAGGCTCTTCTTTCTGCTGCCTTCAGGAGAAACATCTTGCCCGTAAAAACAAACACATTATCAATGTTAAGGGTTGGAACAAAATCTACCAAGCAAACGGCCCCCATAAACAGTCAGGACTTGCAATCCTAATATCAGATAAAATAGACTTCAAATTAAAATTTGTGAGAAGAGATAAAGAAGGTCTCTAGGTCATTACATACTAATTAAGTGATCTCTCTTTCAGGAGTATATTACAATTCTAAATATCTACTCGCCAAACAATGCAGCACCCAAGTTTATCCAAGAAACACTACTTTCCCTCAAATCCCATATAACTCCAAAGACATTAATTGTTGGGGATTTTAACACACCACTCTCCCCACTAGATAGATCAACTCGGCAAAACTCAACAGAGAAACTGCAGATCTAAACAGCTGCTTAGATCAACTAGATTTAAAAGATATCTACCAATCATTTCACCCAGCAGCATGAGAATACACGTTTTTCTCAGCAGCACATGGAACATTTTCTAAAATAGACCACATTTTAGGCCAGAAAGCAAACTTTTCCAAATTCAGAAACATTGAAGTTATACCTTGCATTCTCTCTGACCACAAGGGAATAAAATTAGAACTCAACACCAAAAGCCACCAAAGAAAGTCTGGTATCACAAGGAGGCTGAACAACACACTGTTGAATCACGAATGGGTCATGGAAGAGATTAGAAAGGAAGTTCAAATGTTCATGCTATTCAAAAAAATGAACACACAAATTACCAGCTCCTCTGGGACACAGCAAAATCTGTACTCAGAGGCAAGTTTATAGCTCTGAGCTCCTACATCAACAAATTGGAGAGATCTGAAACCAACAATTTAATGACACATCTAAACCTCCTTGAAAAAGAGCAGCAAGATAAACCCCAATCCAGTAGACGGAAAGAAATAATTAAAATTAAATCAGAATTAAATGAATTAGAATCCAAAAAAAACTATAGAAACAATCAACAAAACAAAGAGTTGGTTCTTCGAAAAAATTAACAAAATTGACAGACCCTTAGCAATTCTTTCTCTTTTTTTAAATTTCCTTTTTGATTTTGTTTAGCTCTACTGAACTTCTGATCTTTTTTCTTCCTTTCTTATCCTTTTCACCTTCTCTTCTCTTTCGTCTTCTTTTTGTGACTTAATTGTTGTAATGAACATGCTCAGTTAAACCCGTATTTGATTATTAGACCCTATCCCCCATTGTGTACACACTTAATCCACAAATTTATTACTCAATTCAAAACCTCTGAGACTTAAATTCCTTAATAGCAGTACTACCTCTTTATACCTATATAATATTTTAAGCATTTTTATTGTTAAGTTTTTCACATCTCCTTTATATCCCTTCCCTTCTCTCATTATATTCATGTTCTTCTCTGAATAGTTTGTTTTGGAATCTACATAATATTATTAATTATTATTTTCTATTTTTTCTGGCCCCTTTTCTTTTCCCTTTCTCTTTCTTCTTTTTCTCTCTCTCTCTACTTTCATCCTATCCAACCTATTTCCTGCCTTGAGATTAGGACTTAGTTAACTCTAACTGTGCCTTCCCACATCACTCTATTCCTATTTTTTACCCACATCTCTCCCTAACCCTAATAATTTCTGGTTTTCCAAATTCATCTTTGCGATGTGTAGTCCATTAATATATAGTTGTTTGATGTTGAGTAGATGTAGCTGTTGAACTAGATTGTATCTGCAGACTATTGACTGCAAATTCAGATTTTGGTTGATGCTTGCCTTAAGTTAGTGTTCTAGCACAAAACTGGTGCTATTTGCATCCCAAATGGGCAGAGTAAGCTGGAAAAACACAAGAAAAATGGCGAGTCCAGGTATCTCAACTCCCACTCTTGATAATCAGGGGACAGAACAGATAATGAATAATCCAGAGCAAAGTTCCCAAATAGCTCTACAAACACTTCTGGCAAACATGATGAATGAAAAGATTGAAAACATACAATGGACTCTGTATGTGTGTGATGGGGAGAGAAAGGAAGCAAACAAAATGTCAATGCAGGAAAAGATTGAAAACCTACAAAGGACTCTGTATGAGCGTGATAGGGAGAGAGAGGAGGCAATCTAAAAGTTTATACAGGAACATCATGAGCGTGAGGAAGCTACTCAAAAACTGATACAGGATTTGTGTGAGCAGCTTGAGAATACTCAAAGAGAAAGGCAGGAATGGCGTTAAGAGGCTGGGAACACTCAAAGAGAACTACAGGAATGGCAGGAATGGGACTGGGAAGAACCTAAGGAAAGAGTAATACAGGACTTGAGAGAGCAGGATAAAAATACACAAAGATCACTAAAGGCATTCCTGGGATCCATTAACAAAGAGTTGAAGGAAGTCAGGGAGACCATTAAGGGAATCCTGAATGGAACCCAACAGAAGGAATGGGAGCCCAAGGAAACCATAACCAATCAACTAAGTGATTTGAGAATAAACAGTGAAAACCAAATTAAGGAAGTAAAGAAGTTCATACAAGATCTAAAACAAAGCTTCAACAAAGAATTTGAAGCCATCAAAGCTGACCAATTAGAAGGAAAAGAAATAAAAAATAAAGTAGAAAGTCTTGACCGCAGGTTAGACCATGCAGAAGATCAAATCTCAGAGACTGAAGACAGCCTAGATATTATAGAGAAAGAACATACAACCATCCAAGACAAGTCCAAGAAATATGATAGATCTAACCAAAACTTGGAAGACACCATCAGAAGGCCTAATCTACGGATAATGGATATAGAAGAGAACCTAGAAACAGAAGTTAATGGTCTAGGAAACTTGTTTAACAGGATCCTAGCAGAGAACTTCCCAAACATGCAAAAAGATAGGCCTATTCAGATACAAGAATCTTTTAGAACTCCAAATAGACCAGACAAAAATAGGACATCCTACTGTCACATTATAATCCACAAAGGATCAATTCAGACCAAGGAAAAGATCTTTAAAGCTGTCAGGGAGAAAAGATTAATCACCTATAAAGGGAAACCAACTAGAATCACCTCAGATTTCTCAGCAGAGACAATCCCACAAGAGTCTGATATGATGTATGCCATGCCCTAAAATCAAAAAACTATCAAGCAAGAATACTGTACCCAGCTAAACTCTCCTTTTAACTGAAGGCCAAATAAAAAACTTCCATAGGAAAGAAAAATTGAAACAATACATCTCCACCAAACCAGCCCTACAAAGGTTCTTACAGATGTCCTGCACATAGAAAACCAACAATACCACCATAAAGGCCAATAAAGTGCACCCAACCTGAGAATCCAAGAACCATATGAAGAACCCAGTTTTCGCAGCCCCCAAGAAGGTGGATAACATGGCAGGAACTCCCAAATACCACTCAATCCTATCTATCAACATTAACACACTTAGCTCTCCAATTAAGCGACATAGACTGTCTAGTTGGATTAAAAATCAAGATCCTTCTCTCTGCTGCCTTCAGGAGCAACATGTTGTCCATAAAAACAAACACATTTTCAATGTTAAAGGCTGGAGCAAAATCTACCAAGCAAACGGCACCCATAACCAGGCGGGAGTTGCAATCCTAATATCAGATAAAATAGACTTCAAATTAAAATTCGTGAGAAGAGATAAAGAAGGTCACTACATACTAATTACGGGATCTCTCTTTCAGGCGGATATTACCATTCTAAATATCTACTCGCCAAACAATGGAGCACCCAAGTTTATCCAAGAAACACTACTTTCCCTCAAATCCCACACAGATCCAAAGACATTAATTGTTGGGGATTTTAACACACCACTCTCACCACTAGAGAGATCAACCTGACAAAAACTCAACAGAGAAACTGCAGATCTAAACAGCTGCATAGATCAACTAGATTAAAGAGACATCTACCGAATATTTTACCCAGCAGCATCAGAATATACATTTTTCTCAGCAGCCAATGGAACATTTTCTAAAATAGACCACATTTTAGGCCAGAAAGCAAACTTGACTAAATTCAGAAACATTGAAGTTATACCTTGCATTCTACCTGACCACAAGGGAACAAAATTAGAACTCAACAGCAAAAGCCACCAAAAAAATCCAGTAACACATGGAGGCTGAACAACACACTGCTGAATCACGAGTGGGTCATGGAAGAAATTAGAAAGGAAATTCAAATGTTCATGCTATTCAACAAAAATGAGCACACAAATTTCCAGCTCCTCTGGAACACAGCAAAGGCATTAGTCAGAGGCAAGTTTATAGCTCTGAGCTCCTACATCAACAAATTGGAGAGATCTGAAACTAACAATTTAATGACACATCTAAACCTCCTTGAAAAAGAGCAGCAAGATAAACCCCAATCCGGTAGATGGAAAGAAATAATTAATTCTGATTTATCAGATTTAAATGAATTAGAATCCAAAAAAACTAGAGAAAGAATCAACAAAACAAAGAGTTGGTTCTTCGAAAAAATTAACAAAATTGACAGACCCTTAGCAAATCTTATCAGATAAAGAAGAGAATGCACCCAAATAAATAAACTCAGAGATGAGAATGGAAACATGACCAGGGAAACAACCAAGATTCAGAACGTTATAAGTGAATACTTCTCAAAACTTTATGCTAGTAAGTTTGAGAAATTGGCAGAAATGGACATTTTTTTAGCAAATACTGAGATGCCAAAACTAAACCAAGATGAGTTAAAACATCTTAAGAGGCCAATATCAAGCATTGAAATAGAAACAACAGTAAGAAAAGTCCTCAGCTAAGAAAAGTCCAGGACCAGATGGTTTTACAGTGGAATTCTACAAGGCCTTCAAAGCAGAGCTCACACCAATACTCCTACAACTCTTCAATGAAATTGAAAGCGAAAGTTCACAACCGAACACAATCTAGGAAGCCATCATAACCCTCATGTCCAAACCAGGCAGGGACTCATCAAAGAAAAAGAACTATAGACCTATTTCTTTGATGAATATTGATGCAAAACTTCTCAAGAAAATTTTAGCCAATCGACCTCAGCAAATCATCCAAAAATCATACACCACGATCAAACAGGATTCCTTTCAGGGATGCAAATCTGGTTCAATATATGCAAGTCAATTAAGATTATTCATCACATAATCAGGTGCAAGAATAAGAATAGATGCAGAAAAAGCATTCGACAAGATCCAACACTCCTTTATGATGAAGGTTTTGGAAAAATTAAGAATCTATGGAACATTCCTCAATACAATAAAGGCTGTATATGACAAACCTACAGCATTATACTTAATGGTGAAAAACTAAAACCATTTCTTCTTAACTCAGGAAAAAGACAAGGATGTCTCTCTCTCCACTTCTCTTCAATCTAGTATTAGAATGCCTAGCTACAGCATTAAAAAAAGATGCAAACATAAAGGGGATCCAAATAGAGAAAGAAGAAATAACTCTCCCTCTTTGCAGATGGCATGATCTTGTATTTAAAGAATCCCATAGACTCCACTCCCAAATTACTCAAGCTGATTCAAAACTTTGGCAAAGTAGCAGGGTATAAAATTAACCCCCCATAACCAATGGCTTTTCTGTGTGCCAACAATGAGAAAAGTGTGGCTGAAATTAGGAAAGCAATCCATTTGTTATAGCCACACAAAAAATAAAATACCTAGGAATTAACTTAACCGAAGAAGTGAAGGACCTCTATGATGAAACTTTTAAAAAATTGAAAAAGGAAATTAAAACAGAACTTAGAAAATGGCAAAACCTCCCATGATCCTGGATTGGAAAGATTAACATCATGAAAATTGCAATACTTCCCAAGGCTATCTACAAATTCAATGTGATACCTATCAATATTCCAACATCATGCCTCAAGGAAATAGAAGAGGCAATCCAAAAATTCATATGGAACAATAAAAGTCCTCGAATAGCTAAAATGCTCCTCAACGGAAAGAACACTGCTGGAGGAATATCAATATCAAATTTCAAACTCTACTATAAAGCCATAGTAATCAAAACAGCTTGGTACTCGCATAAGAACAGACCTCAGGAGCAATGGAATAGATTTGAAAACCCAGAAATGAACCTACAGACGTATAGCCATATAATCTTGGATAAGGGAGCAAAAACAATAGAATGGAAGAAAGACAGCCTCTTCAGTAAATGTTGCTGGCAAAATTGGTTACCTACTTGTAGAAAACTAAAGCTAGATCCTTATATATCACCCTGCACCAGAATCAACTCCAAATGGATCAAAGACCTTGGAGACAAAGCAGACACTCTGAAAACATTACAGAATGGAATAGAGAAACCCTAGGTCTCCTTGGCCCACGCCAAAATTTTCTTAATAGAGACCCGGAAACATAACAATTAAAAGAAAAGTTGGACAAATGGGATTTTATCAAGTTGCAGAGCTTCTGCATGGCAAAGGACATAGCTAGCAAGATCAATAAAAAGACTACGGATTGGGAGATCTTCACTAGCCATACAATGGACAAGGGTCTCATATCTAAAATATGCTTGGAACTCAAAAAATTATATCCCCCAACAACAAATCCTCAAAGAAACAACTGCCCAATAAATTAGTGGGCTAAAGACTTAAAGAGAAACTCCTCTGAAGAAGAAAGAAGGATGGCCAATAGACACAGGAAGAAATGCTCAACCTCCCTAGCCATAAAAGAAATGCAAATCAAATCAACATTGAGATACCACCTCACCCCAGTTAGAATGGCAAAAATCAAGAACTCTAACAACAGCAGATGCTGGAGGGGATGTGGACAGAAGCGAAACTTCCTGCATTGTTGGTGGGAGTGTAAACTTGTTCAACCACTTTGGAAATCAGTATGGTTGTTCCTCAAAAGACTTCACATAGAGCTCCCCTACGACCCAGCAATCCCACTTTTGAGCATTTCCCCAAAGGTTTACACACAAGACCACACTAAATCTACCAGCACAACTATGTGTATTGCAGCATTATTTACCATAGCTAAGATCTGGAACCAACCCAGATGCCCCTCAATAGATGAATGGATCAAGAAAATGTGGTATATATACACAATGGAATTCTTTGCCTCCATCAGAAAGAATGACATTGCTCCATTTGTTAGTAAATGGAAAGGCTTGGAAAAACTTATATTAAGGGAAGTAAGCCAAGCCCAAACAAACATAGGTCCCATGGTTTCCCTTATTTGCAATATCTAGTATGTGTATGATTCAAGCAGAAAATGTCAAATAATGTGATGTTAGGAAAATGAACCCTTAGATATGTATTTTAATGTTTTTTCTTTCATACATTTGTTTCTAACACATTTATAAGATTATTTCTTTTTTGCTTTGTATGTAGCTGCCCCACACTATAACACTTGCTTTCACTATATTTGATGTAGGTATAATTTCTGGAGGAGATGGGGAAAAAGAATTCGTTTAAGGATACAGGTGGACTTGTTGCAACAATGAGATGTATAAGTTGTCATGTCGAAAACGAACTTTACAACTTTGTTGAGGGGGAGGTGGGAAGGATTGGTTGTGGGGGCGGTGGAAAGGCTGGGAAGGGATGTGAAGGGTAAACAAAGGAGGAGGCTGCAATGCTTGATAAGAAATGTACTAATTATCTTGCCCATGTAATTGTAACCCCTCTGTACAGTATGTTCACAAAAAATTAAAATTAAAATTAGAAAAGAAAGATTCATATGGCGCCTTTTCTAGGAAAAAAATGACTTTCTTAGGATTTCCTGCCATTTGGAGGTGGCAGGACAAGGATTCGAATTGTGGGCTCCAGCTCCCACCACTTAAACCCGAAGATAGGGAATTCACCAGTCTGTCCAAAAATATCAGCAAGACCAATGATTAAGTAGGCACCAGTGGCTTTCAGCAGTCCTCCATGATACTTATAAAGCTGTGAAAGGAGATTCATGGTCACGGTCACCGTAGGCTGCAAAGTACTTGAGACGCCTATCCAACTTCAGTGTCAACAAAGCCAGAAGTAGACCCATGTGGCTCCGGTGGTAGAGGGGTATCTTTGAGCAAAAGCAGCTCATGAACTGTGCCTAGGTCCTGAGTTCAATGTCCGGGAGGGACTGGCAACAAACAGACATACACAACAATCTGTGTAGCCATCCGGCTGTCTGTTGGTTGACACCACTACCAGACGTTGCGGAAGGTAGAGGTAACTGAGTGGTAAGCAAGAGTGTCGAGGCGAATTTGGAGTACAATAGGAAATTGGCGACCTAGTCAGTGAGTGGGAGAATAGAGGATTTCCCAGAGCCTGGGAATGTGGCCAGCCCAACTTTCCCATCCAAGCGCTCAGATGTCTGAAATAACAAGACTCTGAGACAGAGCTGCAGGCAACAAACTACTGCCAGAACACCAGCAGAAGAATCCTCCCGTCAGACCTTCAACATTCAAGAAAACAAAGAACACAAAAAAAGGGAAGGATTCCAAAGACAAACACCACTGGGGAGGGTGATTCAATGGAGGGTCTGGCCAAAGGTGATGCCTATCACAGGCCTCCCCTGCCTTTGGACACAGTCACAGCCACCAGGGTCCAGAGTGTCAAGGGTCCAGATAGCACCAAGAATCTGCAGAGGTGCTACTGACATGTGGTGCCTTCCTTGGACTGCAGCAAAAGAAGAAACCAGGTGCTCTGTGCCAAGATCCAACCACTGAAGCAGGAAAAGACAGACCTGCAGGATTGACAAGCGAAAGAGGAGAAGGTAGCCCAAGTGCACAAAGCACCGAAAACAGAGCTAGACATGCACAAGCTACCCATACAGTGGTTGGTTTTGGCAGAAAGTGATTTACAATCGGCACCAGCCCACATGCAGCTTACGGCCGATGACAGAGAAATGAAGCACGAAGCTCTCACCAGCTGCCTACAGGCTTCAGAGCAGTGCATGGAGGAGCTGGAGATGGTGGCTTCTGTGGTTACTACTTACAGAAGGATACTGAAATGTTATTTGAACAGCTGAATGATGTAACACTTCAGCTCAAGGAAAAGACCAGAAGCTTCTATGACATGAAGCAAGTGAACACAGAGTTTTCTGAGAAACTCTAAGCACTCTGGACATAGAGGAGCAACAGGAAGAATAGAATCTGCAAGTTCCAACAAGTGTTGCAGAGGCGTGATGTACTGAAGAGGCTACAGGACAACCTGAGCTGAATGGTGACCACAGCAAATCTGGAGACAGACACTTTCTCCCAGAACCTGAGTATTGAGAGTTCCACGCCAAAGAAGGAGGCCTGGTGGCTGACTGAGCAGGTAAACCAACTGACAGAGGAGAAGGAGTGAGGATTGAGGTAGGTGCTGCACCTAGAGAATAGTTGGGGGAACTGAGAACGAAGCTGGCAGAGCCATGGCCCCCCGAGGGTCCATCTCAGGATGAACAGCAATTGCAGGCCCACACCTACTGCACGCAGATGGGGTTGAGAAACCTGGAGAAACAACTTCACATCTAGGTCCAGGAAAACCAGAGGCTCCATCTCCATATTGCAAAGCAGCGGGAGTAACTGGGAAGACTAGAGGAGGAAACCAGGGATCGGCAGGAGATCCCCGAGACTCCACGATGTGCATGTATGTGCAACCCACAGCTGGAGGAACAGCTGGCCTTGCTGCGGGACGCTATCTGCAGGGTGAGCAGTGAGAAGGAGGATCTCACCAGCATCGTGGACTCAGAGCAGCAGGTGAAGAAACATCTGCGGGAACAGTTGGACTGCTCAGAGGAGAAGATAGAGGAATGGAAAAAGGTGGCTGAGAGAGAGAGAGCCAAGAAGCTCAGGAGCTGCAGGAGCAGCAGGAGCAGTCCCTGGCCTAGCTGCAGGAGCTCAGAGCCACCTGTGAGCAGCACATCACTTCAAATGAGCAGCTGTGCTCCAAGTAGTAGGTCCTGCAGTAGCACCTGCAGAAGCAGACCCAGCTGTTGGAGCAGCTGAAACAAGTGCAGGGTGAGACCAAATGGGGGGACTAGGTGGTGACCCCAAAGTGGCAGGAGAGTTTCAAGTGCCTGGAAGTGACCAGTCCACAGGAGGAACACCTGCAGGCCCAGCTGAGCTTCCTGGCTTTCCCTGGGGAAGGGGAAGCTGTGAACCCTGGAGAAGCAAAAGCTGAAGAAGCGACTCTCCTCAATGTGCCCATGGCAGAAGATGGAGATGTCCCCCAAACTGAGAGGGATGTGGCTCTGTTAGCACTCTCAGAGGCTGAGATCCACAGGGGGAAACTCCTGCCGGACTGCTTCAGGCACTCCCCCTTCCCCGGACAGCTCAGTACCAGATAGAGCCGGAGCCACAGTTCCCCCGCCCCGTGTGCTGCCACCACAATATGTGAGAGAATGAGAAGTGGGACATGTGGGCATCCGAGAAGAAAATCTGCTTCATCCACAACCTGTCTGATGAGGTGGACTTCCAGAATCCTACAGATGAGCTCCACCATCGATGCAACCAGCTGTCGGCACATATCTGCACTGTCCAGGAATCCCTCCTGGCATGTAAAGGACAGATGTTCATTCTGGATCAGCTGTGTCAGGAGAAAGCCGAGTTCATGTGCCGGCTGTCCCAGGAGAACATGAAGAGTAGATAGCTGCAAGAGCTGCTGTCGCTCCTACACGGAGCTCCAGATGCCGACACAGGCTGAGCTCCCTACCAGTGCAGCTGCTTCAGAGGCCTCAGGCTCCTGGGTGGGCAAAATGAGGAAGGCACAGTAAGGTTTTGAAGAATTGCTACTTCAGGATAGTGTGGAAATTGCAAGAGGAGAAGTCAGGGTTCGCTGCCCCATACAGGACTCCCCGACAGAGCATATCCTGCTGCAGATCCCCACATCCAGAACTACCCACAGCTGGTGAACTCAGGCTTGCAGTGCTCCGTCCCTTTTCTCGGTAGACTGATGGGGATGATGACTCCCTATGTGACATACTGAGTTCCCAAATCCACCAGAACTAGGTGGCCAGGTGGGGTTCTTTAGGCCTCCATCTGCCTGGTGATAGGAAGGGTAACCTGCGGGCCGAGTAGAGCAGAGGCTGCTGGGAGGAGGCCCAAATTCCAGGGACATCTAATGGCCCAGTGGTGGCCAGGGAAGATGCCCATGTTATGCTTATCACAAAGCACAAATTGTTTCCAAAGGGAAAATAAAGCATCCACAAAGATTTGTTCTTCCAGTTATGGGGCTTGAACTCAGGGCCTGGCCACTGTCCTTGAGCTCTATTTGATCAAGACTGGTAGTCTACAAGTTGAGCCCCACCTCCCCTTCCAGCTTTATCTTTGTAGAATCAAACACAGGGCTTCAGACTTGCTAGGCGACCAATCTATCACTGATCCACATTCTCAGCTAGGATTATCCCCCTCCCCAAACTCATATGGCCAATCCTCAGATAAATAGGAATTAGGGGCTAGGATGAATATGAAGCACAAGTCTGGTTCACACGTAAATACTTCCCTGCCCCTTCTTTGACACCCTTATTTAAGGTGTCTCTTTTACTATTGAGGGATGAGAGAGCGAGAGGGACGTCCGAGAGAGGAGTACCAAAAACAGTGCCCCCCTGAGTCCCACAGCCTCCCCCACACAAGTGGTCCTACAGATTCCCATCTTACCTGACTCAATGTTGTGTCTACACTGTCTCCCTACCCCTGCAAGGCTCAGAATGAAATAAATGTCAGCCCTGGCTTCAGCCCACACCCAGAGTAGAAGCTCCTAGTCCCAGGCTGACTTCCACCTCTGGCAATTAGTCTGGGATCTTTGTCCTTGGAGCCTTGCCATCAAGCCAGAGCCATCCTGACCTGAAGCACGGCCAAGGCCAGGGATTGGACAAGATAGAGGAGCATGGGACTAAAGGAGGTACTGATTTATCTTGGCACTCTTGAAATTTCCAATATTTGGCCCATGCCAATCCCAAAGCCAATATGCAATGCCTCTCCTTGTTGTTGTTGTCCATGAGCATTGTCCCTGAGCTCTTTTTCTCAAGGCTCACACTCTACCACTTGAGCCACAGGGACACATTTTATTTTCTGATGGTTCTTTGAGGATAAGAGTCTCGCACACTTTCCTACCCAAGCTGGCTTGGAAGCCAGATCTCACCTTCCTGAGTAGCTAGGATGACAGGCGTGAGCCACCAGTGCCCAGCATGTGATGCCTCTTTAAAGGATCTTGGCAAGTCTGTAAAAGGAATCCCAAAGGGTCTGGATAGACCATTACCCAATCAAGTAGCTGGGATTGGGGAAAGCTGATGTTATAGCCAGTCTGTTCCCCAAAATTATAGATGTCAGGTGGTGTTGGATGCATCGAACTCCTAGGCCAACAACCACCAGACTTAGTTGGGAAAAAGGTAGAGAATACCCAAAGGTTACAGTGTAAAAATCTCTGATTTTGCATGCACATGATGTGTGTGTGTGTGTGTGTGTGTGTGTGTGTGTGTGTGTGTGTGTGTGTGTGTGTGTGTGTGTTTACCAAGGCTTGAAAAGCCTAGGTGGTAACCTTTAGCTTGTTTGCACAAGTTTGGTGCTCTAATATTTGAATTATAATATTTCTTCTTCCCAGCTTTTTGGTGATTCTTTGGAGATAAGAGTATGCCCAGGCTAGCTTTGAATCTTGATTGATCCTCCAGTGTCAGCCTTGAGTAGCTAGGATTATAGGCATGAGCCACTGGCATGCAGCTGCACGGATGGCTTTTCATACTTTCTGTTCTAACAGCTGTCTACTTTCCCTGGCCTAGATCTCTGACCTCTACATCAACTCCCAGCAGCCCCTGACTCTGTGGAGAACATAATGCTCAAACCTGTCAGTGCATCCTATTTCTTTGTCCTCAGGAGAGTATGTTTCCTCTGAAGCCTGGAGGGTTAGGGGAAGGGGAAGGAGGGATAGCTGTAGATGGGTGCTTGGCTAGGAAATAGGTATTCTGTTTTATCCAAGAAGGAAAGCGTGGTCAGATGCTAATGGCTCATACTCTCATATTCCTAGCTCCCTCAACACGCTGAGATCGGAGGACTAACATTCAGATGCAGCCCAACAAGAAATGTCTGTGAGACTCTCCTCTCCCAAGAACCACCTGAAAGCTAGAAGAAAAGCTGTGAGTCAAGTGGTAGAGGGCTATCCTTGAATTTAAAAACTGAGGGACAGAGCACGGGCCCTGAATTCAAGCCCTACTACCACACACACACACGCACACGCACACACATGCACATGCACACACATGCACACACACTCACACACACACACACACACACACACACACACATATATATGGCACTACTGTGGCTTGATCACAAGTCCTCAGAACTTCCTGGTAGTAGCTCAGTTTTCTGGAGGCTGGTGGGCTAAGACTGTGACCCCATTTATGGATTGGGCATTGTAGGCTGTGAGTTGAAATCCCAACATGGCCAATAATTTATTCATGGAGTAAGAAGCCAATTTTGTCCCATTTTTTTCCCTCTCTGTGAAAGTCCTGGGTCTCAGTATATGTGATATGATGTAATAAAATAAATGTTTTATGTGTAATAATACTAAAAATATAAGGATAATAAATGTCATATGGAATAAACCCATGTATGTAAATATACCTCATATATGAGTATCATTACTTTCAGTACTGGAACTTCAATTCAGGCCCTTGGAACTTTTCTCATCTTCTTGTCTTCTAGGACGGTGATGTTCCCCTTCACCCACAGTGCCGCAGAGTTACCTAGACCTTGAGTTTAAATGCCAGGCCTGCCAATAAAATGGTGCTAATTCCATGCCAGGGCCTTATTATTGTTATTGTTATTGTTGTTGTTGTTATTTGGTTGTAGTCCAAGTACCGGGTTTGAACTCAATTCTTGGCATCTCTGCCAAAGATGATCCTGGGATCCTAGGTCCTTAGTTCAAATCTCAGGACTGGCAAAAAAATAAAAATAAAAAGGAAAAGGATAAAACTGAGAAGTTCAATAAGGTGGTTTTACTTTTTTTTCCCTTTGTATTGTACCATCCTGGTTCTAAATAACAATGCCCAGACAATGTACATGACCTTATATTGCTGATGTTTGGCGGGATATTAGGGAAGCCAAGCTGAAATCAGCAACTTAGGCCTGAATGTTGAATCCCGGGACTCCCAATAATGAATGGCTGGTGGGAGATTCTAAGAAACGCTTTCCAGGACTGTGAAGGTGGCTCATTGGTACAGCGCTTGCATTGCATAATAGAGGCCCTGAGTTCGATTCCTCAGCACAACATAAGCAAAAAGAAAAAAGTCACAAGTGGCGCTGTGGCTCAAGTGGTAGAGCGCTAGCCTTGAGCTGAAGAGCTGAGAGACAGCGACCAGGCCAGAGTTCAGCACCCAGGACCGGACCCCAAAAAACAAATTAAAACAAATTAAAATTAAAATTAAAAAAAGAAACGCTTTCCAATAGGCATCTGTAGAAATAGAATGTTGTAAAAGTAACAATTACATTAGTAGTGTACGATTATATTATGAAATTATACACAACAATTATACTACATTGACTAATTTTCAATTAATACTTTATTATGTATTTAATCATGATACTTAAAAGAGGAAGGAATAATTTAATTGGCAATATTTGATAGAAATATCATATATGAAATTTCATAATTTACAGATATCTCTCGTTAAATATATCTACATCTATCTATCTATCTATCTATCTATCTATCTATCTATCTATCTATCTATCTATCTATCTATCTATCTACCTATCTATCTATCTATCTATCTATCTGTCTGTCTGTCTGTCTGTCTGTCTGTCTGTCTGTCTGTCTGTCTGTCTGTCTGTCTGTGTATCTACCAATCTACACATTTATCTGTTTATACACTTGTCACTACTGGGGCTCAGTGGTAGATTGTTCGCCTAGTAAGTACGTAGCCCTTGGTTCGATTCCTCACTACCATGTGCATAGAAAAATCCAGAAGTTGTGCTGTAGCTCAAACATTCGAGCACTAGCTTTGAGCATAAAGGCTTAGGAACTGTGTCTAGACCCTTACTCAAAACCGAGGACTGGCAACAAAACAAAAAAAAAGGAAAATATAGAATGTTCTGACTGCAACTATATAAGGATAGGGCTGCAAATACCTCATCACAGAGCAAGCTGGGAGTCTAGTGCTGACATTTGCCATCTAACCTGAATTAGCCAGAGGTAAACTGCTGCAACCCAGTTCCATGAACTAGATGCTGCTGGCTTGCTCATCCTGTCATCCAAGATACTCGGGGGCTGAGATCTGACACTGGTGGGTTTAAAACCCAGCCCTGGCAGGAAGTCTGTAAAACACTGAGCTGTGGCTTAAAGTGTTAGAGTTCTAGTCTGATCAAAAGACCTTAGGACAGTACCCCCAACATTTCAGTGCAATCCCCGTGCCTGACTCCCCCCCCCAAAAAAAACCTCACCCCTCTAAAATTTAAATTTGGACTGTATGTGGCATGTTTCTGAAAGAATGGTGATACTGATGAAAGCACCCTAATTCTAATGACATTATGTGGGTTACAGCTATGTGATGAGTCTTTCATGAGTTGTTGTGTGCTGAGTCATTCATGGGGTGCAATTTTTCATTTTTTCATCTGGTTCTTGTAAGAGCTACACAAGTATGATGATTGTGCAGATGAGAAACTTGTGGCTCAGATATGTCCTCATGTCAGGGCCAAAATTATGTATGTACCTAACTCTAGTGAATTGTCTCCTGCAGACAATTGTTTTGGTTTATGTTTCTTGATCATGAACCTTGAACTCAGGGCCTAGCCACTGACACTTACCAGTGGGGATCATGGGTAGCGCCTTACCATGTGGATCCAAGGACCCCCTTGCAACAGAGTGTTACAGTCTAGGCATGTGGTAGCTGAGGTCTGTCATCCTGCCTACTCAGGAAACTGAGATCTGACGATCTGGGCTCAAAACTATCCCAGACACAAAAGGTCCCATGAGACTATTATCTCCTATTCACCACTTAGAAACTTGAAGTGGAAGCTAGTCACTGCTGACTCGTGCCTGTCATCCTAGGTACTCAGGATGCTGAGAGCTGAGGATCACGGTCCAAAGCCAGCCTGGGCAGGAAATTCCTTGAGACACTTCTCTCCAGTGACCCACCAAAAACCTGAATGTGTGCTGTTGCTCAAGTGGTAGAGCGATTGGCTTTCGCTAAAGAGCTCAAGGATAACACACAGGCCTAGATTTAAATTCCTCCAATTTCCAACAAAAGAAAGAGAGAAACCTGAAGTAGAGTGCTGGGAATGTATCTTAGGAGTACAGTGCTTTGCATGTATGAATCCCTAGGTTTGGTTCCTTAGTACTACATCACTAGAAAAAAGCCTGAAGTGGCTGTGTGCCTCAAGTGGAAGAGTGCTATCCTTGTACAGGAGAAACTCAGGTACAGTGTTCAGGTCCTGAGTTGAAGATCCAGGACAAGTATATGAACACACATACATGCACACACACATACACACACAGATACCAGAAGTGAAGCTGTGACACCAAATGATAAAGAACTGAGCTTCTGCAATGAGCTCATGGTCAGTACCCAGGTCCCGTGTTCAACCCTGAAACACAGCCATCCAGGGCCCAACTAGGAGAGGTCAAAATTTCAAAATCTGATGAGTTTCACCAGCCCTAGATGACAGGAAGCATAGTGATATTACACATGTGCTTTGATTTAGCAAGCTTCTGAAAACGCAGGGAGTATCATTGCCAATAATGAAACATTTCATTAGGTTCAGCTCCCTAGTTGTCTGCCAGAAGGACCCTTGAATTAATTGCAGCAGGTTATTTCAACACTGTAACATATTCTAACAAAGACAGGATAAGTGCAGGGAACTTGGACATGGGAGGTGCACAAATGAAGTCTTCCTGTCAGAACAGAGCTCTCGGCAGAGAGATAGCTTGAGGTACATAGAGATCTTTTTCTCCTGGCCTTCAGAGCCCACCCACACTCCTCACTAATTGGCCTAGAAGGAGTTTTTTTTTTTTTTTAATCACTCAGCTGTACAGGAGTGAGGCCTGTTCCAACAACGAGGAAGACTTCTTCCAGCAGTCCCTGATGTGGAGAAAACCTCAGGCTACAATGGGAACAGTGAGAGGAGCCCTGGAAGATGCACTGTCTTGAAAACTCTCTCTGTTCTATGAAATCATTCTATTCAAAGTAAATTTCCTAGCTGGATACTTTTCATCATAGGAACTCTAGACCTTCACCAATAGAAATACATGCATACATACAGAGGATGACATGTTATTGGCTTTTCTTTTATTGGCAGGTCCGGGGGTTTTACTATGAGCCTAGGCAATGTTCCTGAGCTCCTTTTGCTCAAGGGTAGCGCTTTGCCCTTGAGTCATAGCCCCATTCGTGGGATTTTTTTATTCCTGTAATCCCTCAGAAATAAGAGTGTGGTGGGATTTCCTGTCCTGGCTGAATTCAAACTGGCATTCTCTACCTCTCAGCCTCCTGAAGAGCTAGGATTACAGGTAGGATTCACTGACACTTGGCTTTCTTTTCTTCTCATTCTTTTCTTTCACCCTGACCATCTGAAACCTTGACAGTGTCATTCCAATGGTTTGCATTTTGAAGTAAAATACCCAGGCCTGGAGTAGAAGTGCCTGGACTGCCACCTACAAATGGAGGGAGATCTTGAGAAATCATTCTATCCATGGGAATGCCTAATGGAATATTTTAAAAGTAACAATTAAATCTGCAGTTAGTTCATGATTCTCTTATAGAATGCCACACAAAAAGTATTGGATAATGTCTTCCATTCTAGCACCATGGTATGATTCTCCCAGTCAAGGAATACTGACTACTTTTACATTAATGATTTAATAAGTATTCAACCATGATACTTCATTTCATTCAAAGGAGGCATAATTTAATAACTAATAATCCATAATATGTATAATTTAATATCCTCACATTCTCTCTCATGTACATAGCAAACTACACATCTATCTATCTATCTATCTATCTATCTATCTATCTGTCTGTCTGTCTGTCTGTCTGTCTGTCTGTCTGTCTGTCTGTCTGTCTGTCTGTCTGTCTGTCTGTCAATCAATCAATCAATCAATCTATCTATCTATCCATCTATCCATCTATCCATCTATCTATCTATCTATCTATCTATCTATCTATCTATCTATCTATCTATCTATCTATCTATCTATCTATCTATCTATCTATCTATCTGTCTGTCTGTCTGTCTGTCTGTCTGTCTGTCTGTCTGTCTGTCTGTCTGTCTGTCTGTCTGTCTGTCTGTCAATCAATCAATCAATCTATCTATCTATCTATCCATCTATCTATCCATCTATCTATCTATCTATCTATCTATCTATCTATCTATCTATCTATCTATCTATCTATCTATCTATCTATCTGTCTGTCTGTCTGTCTGTCTGTCTGTCTGTCTGTCTGTCTGTCTGTCTGTCTGTCTGTCTGTCTGTCTGTCAATCAATCAATCAATCAATCAATCTATCTATCTATCCATCTATCCATCTATCCATCTATCTATCCATCTATCTATCTATCTATCTATCTATCTATCTATCTATCTATCTATCTATCTGTCTGTCTGTCTGTCTGTCTGTCTGTCTGTCTGTCTGTCTGTCTGTCTGTCTGTCTGTCTGTCTATCTATCTATCTAATCTATCTATCTATCTATCTATCTATCTATCTATCTATCTATCTATCTATCTATCTATCTATCTATCTATCTATCTATCCATCTATCTATCTATCTATCTATCTATCTATCTATCTATCTATCTATCTATCTATCTATCTATCTATCTATCTATCTATCTATCTATCTATCTATCTATCTATCTATCTATCTATCTATCCGCCACGACTTTTGCTTGATCACAGATCCTCAGAAGTGGCTGGCAGTTCAGTTTGCCAAAGGCTTTTGTTTTACAACTGGCCCATTCATGATTTGTGCATTGTGGGCTGTGAGTTCAAATCCCAAAAATTTAAATGTGGAGTCAGAAGCCAATTTTTACCCATTTTTTTCCTTCTCTGTGAAAGTCCTGGGTCTCTGTATGATGTATGATCTATATGCAAATAAATCCATGTCACAACATGTAATAAATGAAATAAATGTTATATATGTAAGAAAACTAAATAAAATAAATAAAAAATAAATAAGGGTAATAAATGTCATATGGAGTAAACACATGTATGTAAATAGATCTCATGTATGAATATTATTTTTTCCAGTACTGGGTCTTGAATTCAGTCCCTGGAAACTGGTCTGAAATTCTTGTCTTCAATGATGGTGGGTTTCCCATCCCCAACAGTGCCAGAGAGTTAATCAGACCCTGAGTTGAAATCCCAGGCCTGGTGGAGTTCCGGGAAGATGGCGGAGGAGAAGCTGGAATCTGAACAAGCTCTCGCATAGAAAGCAGTTTTAGAGTTCCAGTGAACAGTCCTAAGCCAGAGAATCACACCAAGTGTGCCATCACAGGACAGAGAGTTAGACAAGAGAGGGGAAGCCAAGACAAGGAGACACATCTGACCGCCTGCCAGCAGCCGCGGCGGCAGCGGCGGCAGGGTCGCAGCGGCTACCGCAGCCGCGGCCATACCTGAGCGCTCACACAGAGAGTCCGGGACGAAGGATCCAGACGCAGAGGGCGAGAGGATTCTACTCAACACCAGCAAGAACCGACAAGGAGCGGACAACTTCATCCTGCACTTTGCAGACCAGAGACGACCCAGGATCCAAGACTCGGCGTGAGTAGCCCCACTTCCTCACTCCTTCTCAGGGAGCAGAGGAGGGAAGGCCACCCCTCCCCCCCCAGCACCGGTGATCTCCATCTTGGATACCGACAAAGCTCAGAGGAGCTGCTAGCTCCAACTCAGGCCTTGGAATAAAACGAGTCATTTAACAGGTCACAAGAACTTAACGGCGAAGTGACCTGCCAGACTCAGCTCCATCCAGGGAAAAGTCACCCAGCTCAGGCACCAGCCATTGGAGTGGCTTTCCTCACTGGGTAACCAGAGCCAGAGGCTGCCCCTCCCTCTAGCAGCCTCCACAATCAATTGAAAAACAGAAACCCTGAGAATGGCTCCAGGGTGGGCTCTGTGAATTTTTCACAAAATAGCCCCAGGGAAAAGCTACTGTTTGTTGAAAGGCCTCAACTCTACCAGAACCTAGCCTCATCACCCCTCTTTTGTGATTCTCAAAGCAGATCACCCTCCCATTAAACTAACCTGGGAGGGGGATCTCAAAATCTTGGGTAAAGCAGAGCATTTTTCTGCCTGTTCGAACAAACTGACTTAAGAAACCAATCAAGCCACAGGACCTCAAGCTGACCAGAGACTCCAACAAGAGGCTGGTAACAGACAAAAGGGAGATACAGGATTCTTCCCACCCCTCCCAAAAAAAAATCAAAAAAAAAAAAATCAAAGAACTTTTTTTTTTTCTTCTTTTCTTTTTTCTTTTTTTTTTTTTTTTTTTTTTTTTTGGTACCTTATATATATAAAAATTTTTTTTTCCTTTTCTAAAACTTTTATTAATCTTTAATTTTTGCCTTTTTTGAAAAAATAATTGTTTTCCAGTAACTTTTTTTTCCTCTTATAATTTTTATTTTAGGAATACGTGAATGTACGTTTTCCTTTCTTTTCTTGTCTTCTCTCTTTTTATTTCTTTCTTTCTTAATTATCTTTTTGTTTTTTGTCTAGCTCTACTAAACTTCTGATCTTTTTTTTTCTCCCTTTCTTATCCTTTTCACCTTTTCCTTTCTTTTGTTCTTCTGTATGTGCCTTAACTCTTGTCCTGCACATCCTGATAAACCCATAGTTAACTAGTAGACCCTATCCCCCATTGTGTACACACTTAATCCACAAATTTATTACTCAATCCAAAACCTCTGAGACTTAAATTCCTTAATAGCAGTACTACCTCTTTATACCTATATAATATTTTAAGCATTTTTTAAGTTTTTCACATCTCCTCTATCTCCCTCCTGTTTTCTCATTATATTCACATTCCTCTCTAAATAGATGGTCTTTCAATCTCCATAACTATATTAATTTTTACGTTTCTAATTTTTTTTCTGGTCTCTTTTCATTTCCCTTTACCTTTCTTCTTTTTCTCTCCCTCTCTACTTGCATCCTACCCAACCTATTTCCTGCATTGAGATTAGGACATAGTTAACTCTCCCTGTGCCTCCCCACACCAATCTATTCCTAATTTTTACCCACATCTCTCCCTAACCCTAAAAATTTCTGGTTTCCCAAATTCTTCTCTGCGGTTCGAAGCCCATTAACATATAGTTGTTTGATGTTGAATAGATGTATCTGTTGAACTAGATTGTATCTGTAGACTATTGACTGTATAAATGCAAACGTTGGTTGATGGTTGCCTTAAGATAGTGTTCTAGCACAAAACTGGTGCTATTTTCATCTCAAATGGGCAGAGTAAGCCGAAAAAACACAAGAAAAATGGCAAATCCAGGTATCTCAATTCCCAATCTTGATAATCAGGGGTCAGATCAGATAATGAACAATCCAGAGGAGAGTTCCCAAATAGCTCTACAAACACTGGTGGCAAATATGATAAATGAGAAGTTTGACAACTTACAAAGGACTCTGTATGAGCGTGATAGGGAGAGAGAGGAGGCATCCCAAAAGTTTATGCAGGAATATCATAAGCGTGAGGAAGCTACTCAAAAAATGATACAGGATTTGCGTGAACAACTTGAGAATACTCAAAGAGAAAGGGAGGAATGGCGTGAGCAGGCTGAGAACACTCAAAGAGAACTGCAGGAATCCCAGGAACGGGAGGAAAGAGAACTGCAGGAATCCCACAAACGGGAGGAAGCTAATCAAAGAGTAATTCAGGAATTGAGAGACCAGGTAGAGAACACACAAAGATCAGTAAAGGCATTCATGGAATCCATTAACAAAGAGCTGAAGGAAGTCAGGGAGACCACAAAGGGAATGCTGAATGGAACCCAACAGAAGGAATGGGAGTCCAAAGAAATCATAACCAATCAACTAAGTGATTTGAGAACAAACACTGAACACCAAATTAAGGAAGTAAAGAAATTCATACAAGACCTAAAACAGAGCTTCAACAAAGAACTTGAAGCCATCAAAGCTGACTAATTAGAAGGAAAAGAGATAAAAAACAAAGTAGAGAGTCTTGACAGCAGGTTAGACCATGCAGAAGATCGAATCTCAGGGATTGAAGACAGCCTAGATATTATAGAGAAAGAACATACAACCATCCAAGACAAGTCCAAGAAGTATGATAGATCTATTCAACACCTAGAAGACACCATCAGAAGGCCTAATCTAAGGATAATGGGTGTAGAGGAGCACCTAGAAACAGAAGTTAATGGTCTAGGAAATTTGTTTAACAGGATCCTAGCAGAGAACTTCCCAAACATACAAAAAGATAGGCCTATTCAGATACAAGAAGCTTTTAGAACCCCAAATAGACCAGACCAGAATAGGACATCCCACCGTCACATTATCATCCACACAGGATCAACTCAGACCAAGGAAAAGATCCTTAAAGCTGTCAAGGAGAAAAGGTTAATCACCTATAAAGGGAAACCAATTAGAATCACCTCAGATTTCTCAGCAGAGACAATCAAAGCAAGAAGAGCCTGGAATGATGTATGCCATGCCCTAAAAACAAACAACTATCAACCAAGAATACTGTACCCAGCTAAACTCTCCTTCATAACTGAAGGCCAAATAAAAACCTTCCATAGCAAAGAAAAATTGAAACAATACATCTCCACCAAACCAGCCCTACAAAAGATTCTTAAAGATGTCCTACACATAGAAAACCAACAAGACCGCAACAAAGGCCAAGAAACTGCACCCAAACTGAGAATCCAAGAACCATAGGAAGAACCTAGTTTTCGCAGCCCCCAAGAAAGTGGATAACATGGCAGGAACTCCCAAATACCTCTCAGTCCTATCTCTTAATGTTAACGGACTGAACTCTCCAATTAAGCGACATAGACTGTCTAGTTGGATTAAAAAACAAGACCCTTCTATCTGCTGCCTGCAGGAGTCACATCTTGCCCGTAAAAACAAACACATTTTCAATGTTAAAGGCTGGAACAAAATCTACCAAGCAAACGGCCCCCATAAACAGGCGGGAGTTGCAATCTTAATATCAGATAAAATAGACTTCAAATTAAAATTCGTGAGAAGAGATAAAGAAGGTCGCTACATACTAATTAAAGGATCTCTCCTTCAGGAGGATATTACAATTCTAAATATCTATTCGCCAAACAATGGAGCACCCAAATTTATCAAAGAAACACTACTTTCCCTCAAATCCCATATAGATCCAAAGACATTAATTGTTGGGGATTTTAACACACCACTCTCCCCACTAGATAGATCAACTCGGCAAAAACTCAACAGAGAAACCGCAGATCTAAACAGCTGCATAGATCAACTAGACTTAACAGACATCTACCGAACATTTCACCCAGCAGCATCAGAATACACGTTTTTCTCAGCAGCACATGGAACGTTTTCTAAAATAGACCACATTTTAGGCCACAAAGCAAACTTGTCTAAATTCAGAAACATTGAAGTTATACCTTGCATTCTCTCTGACCACAAGGGAATAAAATTAGAACTCAACACCAAAAGCTACCAAAGAAAGTCCGGTATCACATGGAGGCTGAACAACACACTGCTGAATCAAGAGTGGGTCATGGAAGAGATTAGAAAGGAAATTCAAATGTTCATGCTATTCAACAAAAATGAGCACACAAATTACCAGCTCCTCTGGGACACAGCAAAGGCAGTACTCAGAGGCAAGTTTATAGCTCTGAGCTCCCATATCAACAAATTGGAGAAATCTGAAACTAGCAATTTAATGACACATCTAAACCTCCTTGAAAAAGAGCAGCAAGATAAACCCCAATCCAGTAGACGGAAAGAAATAATCAAAATTAAATCAGAATTAAATGAATTAGAATCCAAAAAAACTATAGAAAGAATCAACAAAACAAAGAGTTGGTTCTTCGAAAAACTTAACAAAATTGACAGACCCTTAGCAAATCTTATCAGAAAAAGAAGAGAACACACCCAAATTAATAAACTCAGAGATGAAAATGGAAACATCACCACGGAAACAACCAAGATTCAGAACATTATAAGGGAATACTTCTCAAAACTTTATGCTAATAAGTTTGAGAACTTGACAGAAATGGACCTTTTCCTAGCAAATATTGACATGCCAAAACTAAACCAAGATGAGTTAAACCAGCTTAACAGACCCATATCAAGCATTGAAATAGAAACAGCAATAAGAGACCTCCCAGCTAAGAAAAGTCCAGGACCAGATGGTTTTACAGCGGAATTTTACAAGGCCTTCAAAGCAGAGCTCACACCAATACTCCTCCAACTCTTCAATGAAATTGAAAGAGAAAGCTCACTACCGAACACATTCTATGAAGCCATCATAACCCTCATCCCAAAACCAGGCAGGGACTCATCAAAGAAAGAGAACTATAGACCCATTTCTTTGATGAACATTGATGCAAAACTTCTCAACAAAATTTTGGCCAATCGACTTCAACAATTCATCCAAAAAATCATACACCACGATCAAACAGGATTCATTTCAGGGATGCAAAGCTGGTTCAATATACGCAAATCAATTAATATTATTCATCACATCAACAGGAGCAAGAATAAGAACCACATGGTTATCTCAATAGATGCAGAAAAAGCATTCGACAAGATCCAACACCCCTTTATGATGAAGGTTTTGGAAAAATTAGGAATCCATGGAACATTCCTCAATACGATAAAGGCTGTATATGACAAACCTACAGCCAGCATTATACTCAATGGTGAAAAACTAAAGCCATTTCCTCTTAACTCAGGAACAAGACAAGGATGCCCACTCTCTCCACTTCTCTTCAATCTAGTATTAGAATGCCTAGCTACAGCAATAAGACAAGATGCAGACATAAAGGGGATCCAAATAGGGAAAGAAGAAATAAAACTCTCCCTCTTTGCAGATGACATGATCTTGTATTTAAAGAATCCCATAGACTCCACTCCCAAATTACTCAAGCTGATTCAAAACTTCGGCAAAGTAGCAGGTTATAAAATTAACCCCCAAAAATCAATGGCTTTTCTGTATGCCAACAATGAGAAAAGTGTGGCTGAAATTAGGAAAGCAACTCCATTTGTAATAGCCCCACAAAAAATAAAATACCTAGGAATTAACTTAACTAAAGAAGTGAAGGACCTCTATGATGAAAACTTTAAAATCTTGAAAAAGGAAATCAACACAGAACTTAAAAAATGGCAAAACCTCCCATGCTCCTGGATTGGAAAGATTAACATCGTGAAAATGGCAATACTTCCCAAGGCTATCTACAAATTCAACGCAATACCTATCAAAATTCCACCCTCATTCTTCAAGGAAATAGAAGAGGCAATCCAAAAATTCATATGGAACAATAAAAGACCCCGAATAGCAAAAACGCTCCTGAATGGAAAGAACACTGCTGGAGGAATATCAATACCAAACTTCAAACTCTACTATAAAGCCATAGTAATCAAAACAGCTTGGTATTGGCATAAGAACAGACCTCAGGACCAATGGAATAGAATTGAAAACCCAGAAATGAACCCACAGACCTATAGCCATCTAATCTTCGATAAGGGAGCTAAAACAATAGAATGGAAGAAAGACAACCTCTTCAGTAAATGGTGCTGGCAAAATTGGTTAACTACATGTAGAAAACTTAAGCTAGATCCTTATATATCACCCTGCACCAGAATCAACTCCAAATGGATCAAAGACCTTGAACTCAAAGCAGACACTCTGAAAACATTACAGGATGGAATAGGAGAAACCCTAGGTCTCCTTGGCTCAGGCCGAAATTTTCTGAATAGAGACCTGGAAACACAACAAATCAAAGAAAGGTTGGACAAATGGGATTGCATAAAGTTGCAGAGCTTCTGCAGGGCAAATGACATAGCTAGCAAGATCAATAGAAAGCCCACGGATTGGGAGAAGATCTTTACTAGCCATACAACGGACAAGGGTCTCATATCTAAAATATACTTGGAACTCAAAAAATTAAACCCCCCAACAACAAATCCTCAAAGAAACAACTGCCCAATAAATAAGTGGGCGAAAGACTTAAAGAGAAACTTCTCTGAAGAAGAAAGAAGGATGGCCAATAGACACATGAAGAAATGTTCAACATCCCTAGCCATAAAAGAAATGCAAATCAAAACAACATTGAGATATCACCTCACTCCAGTGAGAACGGCAAAAATCAAGAACTCTAACAACAACAGATGCTGGAGGGGATGTGGACAGAAAGGAACCTTAATTCATTGTTGGTGGGAATGTAAACTTGTTCAACCACTTTGGAAAGCAGTATGGAGGTTCCTCAAAAGACTCCACATAGAGCTCCCCTATGACCCAGCAATCCCACTTTTGGGCATTTACCCTAATGTTTACAAACAAGACCACACTAAAGCTACCAGCACAACTATGTTTATTGCAGCATTATTTACCATAGCTAAGATATGGAACCAACCCAGATGCCCCTCAGTAGATGAATGGATCAAGAAAATGTGGTATATATACACAATGGAATTCTATGCCTCCATCAGAAAGAATGACATTGCCCCATTTGTTAGGAAATGGAAAAAGTTGGAAAAAATTATATTAAGTGAAGTAAGCCAGGCCCAAAGAAACGTAGGTCCCATGGTTTCCCTTATTTGTAATATCTAGTATATGTATGAGTCAAGCGGAAAAGGTCAGATAATGTGATGTCAGGAAAATGAACCCTTAGATGTGTATTTTAATGTTTTTTTCTTTCATGCATGTGTTTCTAACACATTTATAAGATTATCTCTTTGTTGCTTTGTATGTCCCTCCCCCACAGTATAACCCTTGCTTTCACTATATTTGATGTCAGTATAACTTGTGGAGGAGATGGGGAAAAACCAGTTGTTTAAGGATACAGGTGGACCTGTTGCAACAATGAGAAGTACAAGTTGTCATGTCCAAAACGAACTTTACAATGTTGGTGGGGGGGGGGGGCTGGGGGGAGGGAGGAAGGAGAAGGATTGGGATTAGGGGGGGAGGGGGGAGGCTGGGAAGGGATGTGAAGGATAAACAAAGGAGGAGGCTGCAATGCTTGGTAAGAAATGTACACATTATCCTGCCCATGTAACTGTAACTCCTCTGTACAGTATGTTCACAAATAAAATAAAATTAAATTAAAAAAAAAAAAAGAAATATTATGTGTATAATAATACTAAATTCAATAAAAAATAAAATGAATAAAATAAAAATTAAATACAAAATCAATAATAATAGTCATAATATAAAATAAACATACATATGTACCTATATATCTTGTATTACACATGTATTCAAATTTTTTTCTATTGCAGGCCTTAATTCAGGCACTGGGAACTCTAGCTTGAAAATCTTTTCCTCAAGAACAGGGAGCTTTGCCTTCACACAAGGTGCAAAAGAGTTACTTGGAGAGTGAGCTCAAATCCTAGCAATGGCAGAAATACTGGCCCCAGTTCCAAGACAGTGACTTAATATTTGTAACAGAAACAGTTATGTTTATTCAGTTCCATACTGAACACTGAAAAAAATCATTGTAGAATTTTGTACAGCTATTCAGACATCCATCCATTACCCCAAAAGTGCTTCTTGAGCACTACATAATTTTTTGTACATTTTTTATTTTAAAAATGTTGTACAGAGTGGTCACAGTTACATGAGCAAAGTAATGAGTACATTTCCTATTGAGCATTGTTGCCTTCTCATTTGTGTTTCCCTTACCATCCCTTCCCTCCCATCTTCACAACTAACTTCCCTGCTGAGGTCAGTGACTTAATTATTTATTTTTGGATTGGCATGGGGTTTGAACTCAAGTAATGGCAACTCTGCACCTTCCGTCACATTGCTACAGATTCATCAAGACTCTGAGTTCAAATCCCAGGCTAGGAAAGAAAACTGGCAGAAATTCCAAACCAAGGAGCTTTATTATTTCAATTTAGATAGTTAATTAATGAATTAATTAGTTAATTAATTTTGCCAACCACGGGACTTGAACTCAGGTCATGGCAACTCTAGCTCAGCTTCACTCTCCCTAGGTTGGGATGCAGCCTCGGGACCCAAAGCTGATCCTGGGACCCTAGGCCCAGAGGGCTTTCAGGAAGAAAAAACAAGCAGAACAGCACAAAAAGTGGGGAGCTGTAGAGGGCTCAGGGTTTTACAAATTTTTCTTTGCATGGTGACCATCTTGGGTCTGAATGACATGGTTTCATATTGGACCTGTCCTGCCATTGCTGATGGATGGCAGACTATCAGGGAAGCCATAAGCCCTGGGTTCAAATCCTAATCCTTACACTTACCAATGGCAGGCGATCACAAGAGACTCGTTCCTATGCATAAGAATACAGACTGAAAAAGTAGTTCATGCATTTGTCTAATCTAAAATTGGATGCAATAATCCTAGGATGCTGATTGACCTTAATTAATAGTTTATTAAGCATGAAAAGAATAATATTGTTTCAATGGAGATATAATAAATACCTAAGAGTTGGTAGGAACATAGTAGATGTCATTCAGTCATAAATAGGCAGCTCTGGAACTCTTTAACAATATATATTTATTTATATACCACCCTCTGCCTATCCATATATTGCTGTTTGGCCAAACTTGGGGCTTGATCTCAGTGCCTGGGAACCACCTGACAGCCTCATTGGCTAGAGGCTTCTGAGCTCACACTCACCCAATCATGAATTGGGTCTGCTAGGCCCTGAGTTCAGATCCCAGCACTGCCAAAAATTTAATCTTTGAGTAAGAAGCCGAGTGTGACACATGTTTTTCTTCTCTGGGAGAGTCCAGGGTGTCAGGAATGATGGAGAACATATCTACAAATCTAGATGGTATATGATATGATGTAAACAATATAATAAATGGTATAGGTGTCATCAAAATCAATAAAATAAATGCTAAATAAATGAATGAAAAAAGAAATAAAATGAATAACCACACTAAACGTGATATGGACTAAACATCTGTATGGAAGTATAAATTCTATCACACAAAACACGGTATCTACTGAACATCTGTATGAAAGTTTAAATCCTATCTTTAAAATGTATATAAGGAGTATGTTTTCCATGCCTGAGGCTTGAATTCAGCCCACCCCCATGAGAAAGCAATAGCGGGAAATCCTGAGATACTGGTTTCTGGACCAGGAAAAGTCATAGAATGCAATCGATCTGATCAAATGAGTAGTTCATACATGATGTGACTAGGAAATGATAGGCAAGACTCATGGGGTATCACTTAGTTGTAAAGCAGTGTTGATTAAGTGTGACAATAGTCATCACAGTCATGAAATGAAGGCATCTGGAAAGATCCAAAAATCAGTAGACACATGGTAGATTGGATTCCATCACAGGTTATCGTCTCTCCTACTCTATACAAATGTGTACTTATTTGCATACTACCGTCAACTTATGAATGGATGACTGCTGTGTGCCATCCCCCAACACCCCCACCTGGGGGTCCATCTCAGGTCCTGGGAACGGCCTTACTCCTTAGTGGCTCACAGGCTGGTGTGCTCACATGGACCCATTCATCAATTGGGACTGCTGGTCCCCAAGTTCCGATCCCAGCATTGTCAAAAGATTCATCCTGATGTCAGAAGGCAATTGTTGCACCTGTTTTCCTTTCCTGTGCAAGTCCTGGGTCTCAGCTAGGATGAAGAATGCATGGGCCACCCTGTGGCCATGGGAATAGGTTGTTATCATGTGAGCCCAGTTATACCTGTCATCATATACTGAAGAAAATACACAATACATCCATGAATAGCATACAAAATAGAATAACTACACTAAATGCACAATGCAGTCCACACACGGAATTGAATATCCATCCCATGTTTAAATGATGCATTCAGGACAATTGTGGCCTCCATGGTGCTCGATCTCTGTTTCTGGGAAACGCCCAGCTCCTTAGTGGCTCGCAGTCTGGTGTGATCACGTGGACCCATTGGGAAGTTGGGCCTCCTAGGCCCAAAGTTCAAATCCCAGCACTGACAAAATTCACCCTGATGTGAGAAACCAGTCATTGCACAAGTTTTCCTGTGCTGTGCAAGTCCTGGGTCTCAGCTGGGATGGAGAATGCATAGGCAACTCTATACTCATGGGAATAGGTTTTCATCCAGGTCACCATAGTTATATCTGTCATCCTATACTCAAAAAAATACACAATACATCAATGAATAAGACACAAAATAAAGAGAATGACCACACTGAATGAAAGATGCTGCCCATCCATGTATGGAAATATAGATCCTCTGTTTAAATGATGAATTTATGACTATATTGGACCCCACCAGGGCTCCATCTCAGGTCCTTGGGATGGCCTAGCTCCTTAGTGGCTCACAGGCTGGTGTGTTCACCATGACCCATTCACCAATTGGACCTGCTAGGCCTTGAGTTCAAATCCCAGCACTGCCAAAAGATTCACCTTGATTTGAGAAGCCAATCAATCCACCTGTTTTCCTGTCCTGTGAAAGTCCTGGGTCTCAGCGAGGATGGAGAATTCTACATAGGCAACTCTAACGCCATTCGAATAGGTTGTTATTCATGTCAGCATAGTTATATCTATCACCATACTCAATAAAATACACAATACATCCATAAATAAGGCACAAAATAAAAAGAATAACTACACTCAATGCAAGATGCATAGCACACTTGTAGGTAATGAGAGATCCTGTATTTTAAAAAGGCAGGCTTGTTATTTTGTCCAGTGCTGGGGCTTCAAATCAAGCCCTGGACCAGGCCTGACATTCCAGTCTTCAAGGATGTTGAGATTTCCCTTCCCCCAACGTGCAACAGAGCTACCCAGACCTCAGTTCAAATCCCAGCACTGACAAAAGATTCCTTCTGTTGTCAGAAGCCAGTCGTTGAACATGAAATTCCCGGGCTTGCACTAGGATGTAGAATGCATAGGCAACCCTATAACTATGGGAACAGGTTGTCATCCATGTCAGCACAGTTATAACTGTCACCATACTCAGTAAAAAACAATAACTCCATGAATTAGACACAAATTAAGGAGAAGTGCGCCGAATGTAAGATGCTGTCCACACATGTATGTAAATATAGATCCTATGTTTAAATTATGAATTTATGACTATCTCGACCTCCCTGGGACTCGATGTCAGGTCCTGGGAATGGCCTATCTCCTTCGTTGCTCACAGGCTGGTTTCCTCACCCTGACCCTTTCCCCAATTGGGCCTGATAGGCTCTGAGTTCAAATCCCAACACTGTCAAAGGATGAATCCTGATGTGAGAAGCCAGTTGATTCACCTGTTTTCCTGTCCTGTGAAAGTCCTGAGTCTCAGCTTGGATGGAGAATGCATAGAAAACCCTATAGCCAGGGCAATAAGTTGTCTTCCATGTAAGCACTGTTATATCTGTTACCTTACTTAGTAAATTACACAATACTTACATAAGACAGAAAATAAAGAGAAAAAGTACTCCAAAGGCAAGATGCTGTCCACACACATATGTAAATACAGATCTTATGTTTAAATTATTAATTTATGACTATCATGGCGCACCCTGAGGATCAATCTCAGATCCTGGGAATGGCCTAACTCCTTTGTTGCTCACAGGCTGGTGTGGTAACCTTGAACTATTCACCAATTGGTCCTGCTAGGCCCTGAGTTCAGATCCCAGCACTACCAACAATTGGATCATGCAGTAAGAAGCCAAGTGTGAAACTTTTTTCCTATTCTCTGAAAGTCCTGGGTGTCAGGCATGATGGAGAACACGTCTACACATTTAGAGTCCATGTGATAGGATATCATCAATGTAATAAAGGGAATGGGTGTCATCATAATAAAATCAATGGTAAATAAATGAATAAAACAAAAAGTACAAGGAAAAACCACATCAAACGTGTATGGACTGAACATCCATAGGTAAGTACAAATCCTGTATTTACAATGTATATAAATATTATGTTTTCCAAGTCCGGGACTTGAATTTTGGGTTACACTACAGGCCTGACTTTCTTATCTTCAAGTACATTGAGCTTCCCCTTCTTCCACAGTGCTGCAGGTTTACCCAGACTCTGAGTTCAAATCCAAAGCCTGGCAGAATAACAGGGGTGAATTGCAAGCCAGGGCGCTAATCTCTTTTAATTATTTTTTGCTCAGCAGGGGGCTTGAACTCAGGTTGTGGTAACTCTGCCTCAACTTCGATCACCTTATGCTGGGGTACAGCCACTGGACATACAGTAGATCCTGGGATCCTAGATTCCCCAGGCCTTGTGTGGCAAAAATGTACAGAAAAAATGCAGCGAGATGGCCTTTTTATGTATTCTTCCTTTGCACGGTGACCCTCCTGGGTATGAATGACACTGTTGCAAAGGGTACTTCACCTTGAGGGAGTCATAGGTCCACATGGCAATGTAGGCCCTGATTTCGAATCCTAGTCCTGACAACAATCAATGGCAGGAGATACTAAGAGACTCATTCCCATCCATGGGAATAACAAGGTAATATTATCAATGTCACTGTTGAATGAGTTGATGGTGAATGATGTTCCTATAAAATTAGACAGCATCATTACAGGAGACTGATTTTATTTAATATTTATGAAGCATTAAAAGAATACTATTACTTACAGGAATGCAACAATTTCAGGATATTGATTGATTTATTTAATAGTTGGTTAGGAATGAAAACAATAACATTAATTACATGGAGGCATTATAAATATCCAAGAATTGGTAGAAATGTAGTCTATATAACTGAATAATGTATAGACATCTCTGGCAATCTATAAAGGTATATATTTATTAGTATACTACCATCTGCATGTCAGTCTGTTCTTATTTTGTCAACCCCAGGGGCTCGATCTCAGGTACTCGGAACTGCCTGTCAGCTCAATTTGCCACAGGATGGCAGGCTGACACTCACCCATTCATGAATTGGGCCTTGTAGGCTGTGAGTTCAGATGCCAGCACTCCCCAAAAATGAATCGTGTAGTAAGAAGCTGATGGTGACACGTTGTCCTTTTCTGTGAAAGTCCTGGGTGTCAGGAAGGACGTGCAATACATATGCAAAACTATATCCTATGTAATAAATGTAATCACTGTTCTATGTGTCATAATAGTCAATAAAATGAGTAGTCAATACATGAATAAAACAAAAAATAAAATAAATAACTACACTGAATGAAATATGGAATCAACATATGTATATAATTATATATCATATATTTAAAATGTACACAAATAGGAGGTTTTCTAGTGGTGGGCATCGATTTCAAGCCTAAGGAACAGACTTGAATTTCTTGAATTCAAGGAGGCAAGCTTCCCCTTCCCATACAGTGCAACAGCAGGGTTACCTAAACTATGAGTTCAAATCCCAGTCCTGCAGAAAAGAAAATGGCATCTACATGCTATGTGATGCCCAATTCGTAGGTATTTCATTTGGCCTCCATTCAATGAATGTGATTGTTTAAATGCTTCATAAAATAATTAATATCGAGTGTCGTATAATGTAATTGTGCATAATTTTATCCTTGAATCATTCACGTACTGCCCATTAAATCATGACATACATCACATTCCTTTGGCAATCCTATGAATAAAAATGAGTTTCATAGGATCTCCTGCCATTTGTTGGTGGCAGGACCAGGATTCAAACTATGGGCTCCAGCTCCTACCACTTAAACCTGAGGATAGGGAACTCACAGGTCTGTCCACGAACATCAGCAAAACCAATGATTAGCCAGGCATCAGTGGCTCTCAGCAGTCCTCCTTAAAACTTAAAAGGCTGTGAAAGGAGTATCATGGTCAAAGTCACCCTAGGCAGGAAAGTCCTTGAGACTCCTCTCCAACTTGTGCCAACAAAGCCAGAAGTAAAGCTGTGTGGCTCCAGTGGTAGAGAGCTAGCCTTGATCAAAAGCAACTCACAGATTGTGCCCAGATCCTGAGTTCAAGGTCTGGGAACATCAGACATACACAACAATCTGGGCAGCCATCCAGCTAAAGCAGGTCACCCTCTTGTCCCCAACTGGATTGGATAGAATTCCCTGGAAAGGGGCTGCAATCCTTTTGACTCCACCCATTCTGCCTGCATCACAAGATTCTAGCCACACCCCAATTGTTTCATGGTTCTTTCTGACCAATGCTATACAAGAATGGTTGCCACGCCCACATTCCATGCTGCCCAGTAGCACCATGATTCCTTCTGTTTGTTGACACCACTACCAGCAGTTGAGGAAGGTAGAGGTGGCTGAGTGGTAAGCAAGAGACTCGAGGCTTAGGAGGAAAGGCCTTTCTCAAGCCCACCATGTGCCTGCCTGAGCCCCGGCCCCCTCCCCCCATTCCCCATGGAGCAGCATTTCAAACCTGGTGCTGCTGCCTCTGACCCATGGTTTCCTCAGGCAATGAGGCAATGGTTTGCCACGAGCCAGCTTGGGGCCCTGACCTGGTCCTGGCTCCCCTGAACTCTGCTCATGGCCTGAGTGTCTGTCATGCCTTTGCTATTGCTGCTTGCCCCACCTGGAGCACCTGCCAACAGCTTCTGCCAGAAACACATGTGAATGGCTGCCACACAGCCCCGCACCCTGCGACCCCATATCCCCTCCCCTCCGACCCGGACCCGAGCCTCTCCTGTACCCCACAGTCTGGACCATGCCCTGCCACAAATGTGCCCCAGGGGTTGGGGTGGGTGTTGACCCAAGGATCCCACCCCCATCCCCAGCAGCTAGTGTCCCAGGAAATGGGGAGATGCAGGGTTGGGTGAGGAGTGGGTGCCACAGATCCCCTGACCTGGAGCAGTGAGAGCCATATAGCTGTACATCTGCACCCTGCCTCTCCCTGGTGGGAACCCGGTGGCTTTAGTCAGAGGTGGGGAGCATCATGTCTACACCTGCTTTCTGGGGTCTTTTCCTTTTTTTCTGGGGATGGGAGGTGTTGGATGCAGAAGATAGACACCCTTGCAGTGTGAGCCCTTGTCTTCTGTGCTCGGTCAACCTTTCACCTGAAGACAGAGAGACAGAGAGAAAGAGAGAGATTATCTTTTTCCTTGTACAACCTGAATGTGCTCAGGTGAGTGATCAGTTGGCAAATTGCAGGTGCTGCATGGATGAGTATTCTGTCAACGGTCTGGATGTTTGTGTGTGTGTGTGTGTGTGTGTGTGTGTGTGTGTGTGTGTGTGTGTGTGTGTGTATAGGTGGGTTGTAACAAGGAGGCTGAATGCTTTGGTAACTTCTACCTGCTATCTTTGGGGCATGTATGGGCTTCACAGCTGAGGTCTCGGGCTTGGAAGGGGGAGAGGCTTGAAGCGGACACAGCACTGTTAAATTACAAGAACAAGGGATCTGTGTGCAATGGAGCTGTGTACTCTCTTGGGGCTGGTTGATGGTAGTGGGAGCTTGGGAGGACCTGGGGGTACGGCCTGCAGGGGGCAGGCTTCCCAGGGGGACAGAGAGCATGGCCAACACTTAATAAGCATATGAATTCTGCTAGTACCGAGCGCAACAGCATAGGTCAGACTCTGGGTCTTCTCATCATGACGTCTGATGGGTGAGGCCAACCCTATTTTAAATCTTGAGCTGTAATCTTCAGATCTCAGCCTTCTGAGTACGTAGGATTATAGGTATGAGCCTCTGGCACCGGGACTCCGGTTCTTTTTGGTATATTAGGGTTTGACCTCAAGTCCTTAGGCTGGCCAGTGAGCTCTTCTACCATGCGAGTCAAGCTTTTCTGTCTTGGGCATTTCTGAGATGGAGAATTAACATGCTCAGCCTGGGCTGGATCATGGCCCTCCTATCTGTGACAGGCATGAGCCACCAGGCGCGGTCTTCTGTAGTTGGGATTGTAGACATGTAGCACAATGCTCAGTCATTGGTTTAGATGGATTGTCCCAAACTCAGTCCATGGCAGCCGATTCTAGACCAGAGGTGAAGCTCTGGGTTGGGCCTCAACCATTAGACTTCAATCTCATCATGAGACAGTTGTGAGGAAACAAGGGATTAATACAGAGAGATCTCTGGAGCAGGGAAAGGCACAGAGGGAGGGACCATCTGATACTGTTCTTGGCAATTCTGTGAGCATATGATACCCGAAAAGATCTCAGATGGTGTTATTAATGGTGCAACAGGTATGGGATTATGAAACAAAACATGGCTCACTTTATTATCCTATCCCCATGAGTATCGGGATCCTTCACTTTGTTCAGTTTTGAAGCTGGTGAAACTGAGGCACAAAGAAGCCAGTTGACCTACTAATGACTCCCAGCTGACAGGAAGGTCAGCCTGACTTCTCTGCCATGCTCCCTAGGGCAATGGGTGCTATTCAGTCCACTTCTTGTGGTGGGAAGTCCACTTCTTTTCAGTCATGGGGCTTGAACTTTGGGCCTGGGGCAGCTCCCTGAGCTCCTCAGCTCAAAGCTAGCACTCTACCACTTGAGTCACAGCACCACTTCCAGTTTTCTGGTGATATTTTGGGGATAAGAGTCTCACAGGTGTTCCTGCCCGGGCTGGCTATAAACCATGATCTTCATATCTCAGCCTCCATTGTACTTAGGATTATAGGCCTGAGCCACTGACACCTGGCTTAAGTGTAACTCTGACCTTCTTCCTTTCTCTTTCTCTCTTAGGAACTGATTCAATTGGGTGCTGGAGGAGGTGGCCCAGCATCCCCATGTGGTTGGAACCAAGGTGGCCCTCTCATTCAGGAGGTAGTCTGTGGGTCAGGAACTGTCTCACTCAGTCTGTTGTACCGGCTCCATGAGGTAAGTCCCTTTGTGCCCTGGCTACACTGTGACAGTTATCCATTGCCCATCTAGCCTTACTGGACTCAGTACTGTGTCCAATGCTCTTTTCTAGCAAAAATTTCTGGCTAAAATTATGATACATAGTTACAGAATTAAAATGTAATGCCATCTTAAGAAAGTAATTTAGGGTTCTGGGAATGTGGCTTCATGGTATGGTGATTGCGTACCTTGCATGAAACCCTGGGTTCAATTCCTCAGTACCACATAAATTGAAAAGGAAACACTGGAAGTGGTCCTGTGCCTCAAGTAGTGGAGGGTTAGCTTTGAGGAAAAAACCAAAGAGCTGAGGAATAATTCCCAAGCGCTGAGTTTCAGCCCCAGGACTGCCAAAACAACAACAGCAACAACAACAACAATGAACATTTAGTTAGTAAATGCAAAATAAAGAACCCATACTTGGAATATATAATTCCTCCTTCCCTACTGATACCTGATAATAGTTCCTAATTCATGTACTTTACCTATGTTAGGATACTGTGTTGAAAATATGTTTTGTTCATTAGATCACAGCAATTAATGCCAGTAATGTGCTTAGATGTCAGGTGAAGATTAATTCTGGAAATTCAAAGATTCCAGGCTTTTGAGTGGGGTCACTGCTAATCACAATGAGAAGGGTAGTCTAAGTGAGATTTGGAAACTATTTTGGCCAGTCATTGCTCCAAAAAGGCAGAGACTAATTAACAGTTGTGACAGAAGAGAAGGACTAACTCCAGATGGAAAGAAAAAATGATAATAACTAATGTATAGCAGAAACCGTTCTAGGGAACCATTCTTGGTTATTGAAGAACTAGTTATCAACTAGGCTTATTCCTCATTGCCTTTAGCATTCAAAATCTCCAAGGCTAGTTCTTAATCTCTGTGTGATAAATGTATCTCCTTCTATGCTGTTCTTTCATACCTGATCTCCTTTGCTTTCTAAAAATCTGTCTTTCTGACTTGGAAAATATTATATTAAGCGAAGTAAACCAGACCCAAAGAAACATAGGCCCCATGGCTTCCCTTATTTGCAATAGCTAGTATATGTATGAGTCAAGCGGAAAAGTTCAGATAATATGATGTTAGGAAAATAAACCCTTAGATATGTATTTTAATGTTTTTTCTTTCATGCATGTGTTTCTAACGCATTTATAAGATTATTTCTTTGTTGCTTTGTATGTCCCTCCCCTACAGTATAACCCCTGCTTTCACTATATTTGATGTCAGTATAACTTGTAGAGGAGATGGGGAAAAACAAGTCGTTTAAGGATATAGGTGGACCTGTTGCAACAGTGAGAAGTACAAGTTGTCATGTCAAAAACGAGCTTTACAACGTAGGTGGGGGGGGGAGAAGGTTTGGGACTGGGGGAGAGGGGGAAGGCTGGGAAGGGATGTGAAGGGTAAACAAAGGAGGAGGCTGCAATGCTTGGTAAGAAATGTACGCATTATCCTGCCCATGTAATTGTAACCCCTCTGTACAGTATGTTCACAAATAAAATAAAATAAATAAAAAAAATAAAAATCTGTCTTTTTTTATTTCTCTATGAACATTTCCTGATACTAAATACAACTACAAAGATGAAAGAGGATGCTAATGTAAGAATTCCTTAGCTCATGAGTCATTAATGCAACAAAATGGAAAAAAGAGGACATATTTATTGCTACCTCAATTATTCTGAAAAGTTGCAATGTCAAATCATTTGGTTCAGATTTTCATTCTTTGTCTACATAGTGCCATTAAGTGCACATAAATGCAAATATGAGCCAAGTTGCTGGTGGCTCATGCCTGTAATCCTATCTACTCAGGAGGTTGAGACCAGAGGATTGTAGTTCAAAGCCAGCCTGGTCAGGAAAGTCCATGAAACATTTATCTTCAATTAACCCCAGAAATCTGGAAGTGGTGCTGCAGCTAAAGTGGTAGAGTGCTCAAGTTGTGCTGAAGAGCTGAGAGACAGTGCCCAGGATCAATGTTCAATCCCCACAACCAACAAAAAAGTGCAAATATAGCTTTAAATTTCCCCCAAAGGAATGATGAAGTCAATAGTAATCTTCCCAAATGATTTAGTAGTACACCTATTTTTGCTAACTTATTTTTTATGGCTTCTTTGCTAAACATATTCTCTTCTTTAAAAATTGTCAAATATTAGCTTTATAATAAACTTCATCTAAAATTTCTTGGTTCAAAAGAGAAGTTCATACAGTTGATGTCGCTTAGCTTTCTTACTGTCTTAGTTCAAAGTCAACCCAGGCAAGAGAGTCTGTCAAACTGTTATGTGTAATTAAACACCAAAAAAGCCAGAAGTGGAGTTTTGGCTCAAGCAGTGGAATATTAGGTTTGGGCCAGGTGGGAAAGAAAGACAACTGTTCAGGGACAGGGGCCAGTCTCTAATTTCAAGTCCCAGAACCAGCACAAACTAAACAAACAAGCACACTAAACAAACCCTGGGTATTTCTTTGGGACTCTCCTTAAAATGGTGGTGTTCTGAGAAGTGGCTGCTTTTGCTGATCATACTCACTAGATCCTGCTTTTTTGGAATCCTTATTGCTATGGAAAACTCAGGACCAGACTAAAGGAATTGATAACTGATTCCCGCAACAAGAGAATCATCTCAGGAGTGAAACATCCATCCATAAGACACTTTAAAACCTCCATATCTTTGCTTCTTTGCAGTAGAACACTTTTAAAACAAACTTACTTCCTTTTGTTCTATGCTGGCCTTCAAATGGCATATTGTGTCCTTTTCTAATACTCTCAACCAGAAGTTTACAGACAAGTTTTATATGAGTAAAAGACACTCAAAAAAGTCAGGGACAGAGTTTCCTTCCAGCCTTGGATTCTTTTCTTGTACAGTAAAAAGGAAAGCAATAGTTAATTTGAACTTTGTAATTTCTCTACGTTCAATTCCTCTCCTGGGATCAGTTTACACTTCCAGTAACAGTTACTTCCACTTATTTCCAGTAACAATCTATGGTGCTGCTCAAAAAAAAAAAAGGATGTTTTCTGGTTTCATTGAAATAGCACAAGGACACATTTGTACATGAGGTAACACGTGTTTCAGAGACAACTAAGTAAAGAGAAATGAAATTTAAATTGCTTATAAATACATTATCCATTAGAACATTTTTTCAAACTTCTTATGTGCTCTGTAAATTAAAGTGAATTTTAAATGTGAAGAAGGTTCTCAGATCATTTATTGTAAGTCTATGTGCTGTGCATTAATTTCCCAAGTGTACATGAGTTAACAGTAAGAGAAACAATAGCAATTATAGGAGAAAAAGAAGTTCTGTGTTTATGTATGTGTGAAATACAATATAGAGGACTCTACAAATAAGAAAACATTGAAACAATAAAGCCAAGTCCAGTATGTAGATTTATGGGATGATATAGAGAAAGCATTACTCCTAAGTGGAACATGAAGCATGAGGCCACTCCCTTTCTAAATCACGCTTGCTAATCACGTAAATGTGCAAAAAGTAGAATGGAAGAATGATTCTGTTTCCAATTCAAGTCAGATATGGGAGAATAGACTTAACTGGAAAAACGAGTCCATCTTGAGAGAACAGGAATTATACTAGCAATGAACCTGGTGGATAAGATCACATTTCTTTTTCTTTCCATTTCTTATATTCTTTTTGTTGTTTTTGTTGTTGTTCATGGCACTTGAAATATGGGACAGGGCGCTGTCCCTCTGAAACGCAGCTCAAGGCTAGTGCTCTTCCACTTGAGCCACAGTGCCACTTCCATTTTTCTGGTAATTATTGGAGAAAAGAGTCTCCAAGACTTTTCTACCCATGCTGGCTTTAAACCCCAATCCCAGATCTCACAACAACTTGGTTTATGATCACATTTCTAACAGTGTACACTCAGGATATGCAAGGTATATGTTCATCTATCTTTATATGAATTCTTGAGTTAAAAATCTGGGCTACAGGTTAGCCTTTACACTCACAAAGTTTGAAGTTTAAAAGTTGATACTCCTGGAAAAATAAAACCTAAGAATGTAAAGGAGTCTGGGAAGTTCAATTTGCATTCAACTTGGACAGTATAGGCTTTGAGACACTACCTATAATTAACCAGCCAAAAGCTTGAATACCAGTCACGAGCAAGATTGCTGAATAACAGATTTAGGTTTTTGCATACATACATACAAACATACACATACACACAGAGACACTTATAGGTGCACACAAAAATACACAAATGAAACAACTCTCAGAATATGTGGAATAGTTAGAAAACAATAGAAAATAGGTCCTGAGTAAGACTAGAATCAAGTGATAATTTTTAATATTGGAAAGCCCTCTAGTGAACTTTCCTCCAGAAATTGAGAATATTACATCGGTAGGGACCAGAGATAATAAGAGAGTCAAGCAATCATTATTAACGGGATAGAATCAATAGTGGAATGAATCAGTGAACCCTGCAGGTGCATCTGAAAATGTTCATATCCTGTGTAAAATGTTAAAACATCTTTGAAAATAGTACATAAACAGTCTGAGCAGTCAGTCTGTGGATAAGATCACAGGAGAAGTTAAGAATTGCTAGTCTGTTTCTAGATTAAATAAACAAACTATGGCAGGGCAATGTGATACATGTCTGGAATTCTAGCACTCAGACAGGAGATTAGAGAGTGGAATTACATAACGATAGATTCCCTGGACCAGGTAGAATAATTTTGTCTCAGTAAAACAAACCAAGCAACAAGAAAGGAATACACAGTGGGAAGTTTGGGCTAATTTTGTAATTATGTTTTGAGAAATGAAGATTCCTATTGAATGCATCTCATATATTTCCTCACTTGTGGTTTAAATTCTCTCATCATTACAGAACATTCCTAAATGCAAAATAGCTCATGATTCCCATCCAAAAGTTTGCAAAAGTAAGTAAGCCTCATTGTGTTGGATTCCAAATAAATTTTGAAGGTTTACAAAAGCTTAAGTCTGGAGAAATAGCAAAGTTCGTCTAATGTAGGACTTTGCAGACCTCGTTAAATTAGAATTTCGATTTAAAATATATTTTTTGATTTTGTTTGTAATTTCATATTCTATAGGATACTACAAAATTCTTTTTAAGCAGAGGGATTAATTGAAAAATTCACAAATGATTCTGGCATTCTATTTGCCTAGATACTCTTTAAAGAGAGTTAAAATTAGAACATAGTTAATAGATAATTCCCACATGTGTACCATGTTAATGTGAATAATCTAGACAGAGTTGCCAACAAATGGATGACATTAATTTACACATTTAGAAAAACCAATTTTTTAAGGGTTTGTTTTAATATGGTATGAAGAGAGTAATTGTGTGACATCTTCTTTCTTTTACCTATATATAACACAGGAAGCCATTTCCTTATTTACATGCCTCTGTATACATGGAGAAAAATGCTAGGTTTCGAGTTTGTTTTCTATTTTGTTTTTGTTTGATTGGTTCATCCTAGAGCTTGAACTCTTGGCCTGGGCATTGTCTCTGAGCCTGTTTATACTCAAGGCTTGTGCCCTACCACTTCAACCTCAGTGCCACTTGAGTCTGTCTTTTGTGGAGAAGTTTTTTGGAGATAAGATTCTAAGAAACCTTCCTGCCTGGGTGGACTTTGAACCATAATTTTCCTATCTTAGCATCCTGAATATCTATGATAGTTAAAAAAGTATAAATATAAATAATATTTGCAAGTGTTCTGATCTCAAGAATTCCAGTGGAGGAAAAATGATGCAGCTCAGTTTATTGTGGTGTTCTTTTCAGAACAAGGAGGGCGTCACATTTGCAGAGGTGTAGTATTTTTTCAAAATAGAGATAAGGTATTCATGATGTGAATTAAGGAATTTTAAGGTGCCACTTACAAGTTGGAAACTGTTGGGCTAGGATGACTTTATGGCATAAATCTTGGGATTGATGGTCATAGAAATAATAGCTTACTTTGATAAACAATTGCTTACTCTTAAAGAATTAATTATTACATATGCTTCATAGTTTTATCCTCTACCAGAATGTGGCTATTTTTCTGTTGACTTCTCAATCTGTAACACCCCATTGGAAACTGCATCTATTGCAGAATTGCATAACATGCAAACATGTACTGTTTTGAATTTCTCAGGAATGTTGAGAATTTAAAAATGAGTAGTTATTAGTCATATGAATTTTGAAGAACACATATATTCTGTCCTCTTCACAACTAACTTACTTTTAAAAGTTATGGGTTTCTGTAGCATTAAACTGTTTTCTGTTTTAGAATGAGAAAGTACTAAATTTATTCTTTTTTGAAAAATTTGGCATGCATATTGTGAAAATATTGTCTAGTTGGATAACATTCAAGTTGATGACTCTCTGATAAAGAAAGGGTAATTAATTCAAATTAGATGCCAAATAGTATTAATTTTTAAAATATTACTACATAAAGAATATTATTTACTGTGCCAATACAGTGAAATTATATTTTACGCAGCTTATTTTTTCAATTTTATTATCAAAGTGATGTACAGTGCGGTTACAGTAATTGTAAGGTATTAAATCATAACTTTTCAAACTTGTTAACCCTCCCTCATTTTTCTCACAGTTTTCCTTCACCCCTTCACTCCTCACAAGTTGTAATGTATCTTTCCAACATATTGTCTTGTGAGTATTGCTATTGCATTGGTTTGCCTTTTGTCCTTTGTCTCACCATTATCCTTTTCCTCTTCCCTTCACTAATTAAGGCAAATGTATACACAATACAAAATGAAATACAGCAGGGATAAACCATAGGGGAAAAACCCAAAGAAAACAGAAATCACATAGTTCATCAGAAGCAACAACCACAAATGAAAAAAATCTGTTTCCATATCTTGGAATTCGTTTTGGTTAGCATCAGCTAATATGGTTATATATACACATAACAAAGCCACTGGAAAATAATAGCTGCATGGATACTATATCATGAAAACAGCATGTTAACTTTTTGATGGTAAAGGTGGAATTAGGATTGGTGAATTCACGGTTGTGATAAAGGATTTTCAAGAGTTTTAAAGTAATGACAGTTAAATTTTAATTGTTCAAAATTTTTAACAACTTAGCCTATTAAAAAATTTTAAATTTGCTGGAAGAATAGGCTTTCATGAAAAGAAATCCAAAGAGACTTAGTAGAGAGGGAGCATTGTGGATGAAGATGGATCTTTTTCACACTAAACAAACAAACCTGAGAAACCTTGCTGTAAATCCTGTAGGTTCCCTTGGATTTGTCCTTACCCAGGAACTATATTCTCACTGTTTGAAACAAAGTTGTATTGGAATTTAAATTCAAAGTTCTTAAAAAAGTAAGGCATCAAAATTTGTGAATTTACCTTTAATTACCAAACAGTAATTCTCTGAAAAAGATAATTTGAGTCAAAATATTTAGGGAGAAAATGCCCTCCACAATGAAAGACGGTGTTGGGATTACACATTTCTGTTTGTAACACTTTCCACAATGTATTTGGATGTGAAGCAGTGAAACACAGAAAAAAAATCTGATTGGATACTTCATACCAATTATTTCACATTTCTAAGTGGCTCACATAAAATAATATCCTTATTAATATGAGATAGTAAAGACTTCTGTTATTACATATGCCAAAAAGTTCAGAAAAGAATTGAGCAAACGAAAAAGTTAATAAAGAATAGTTTTCTTAGAAGCCTTAGCTAAGCGTATTGTCTACAGCAGTGAAGGGAGGCCGAAACTTTTTGATATAAATTGTGTTAGTATTTTTACTCCCTAAAGTGATTTTACAGAGCCCATTTGGCTCACTACAATGCAAGACATGAAAATAAATTCCACATCCAATGAGGCAACTTGAAGAGTTTTAAAAGACAAATAATGAAGATGTAGCAGTGGTGGAGCCCGTATAGTCCTTCAGCTTCACTAGACTTGAAGCCAAGAAGCTGTGATTAATTGGAACTCCGGCAAGAGCTAAGAGGAGGACATAGAAGTGGGACATAGAAGCATTGTCCTTTTGTAACAGACACTGTCTTCCAAGGTATGGGTGATTTAAATCTATTCTCCTCCATACATCTTGGTGAAGAAATGCAAGACCAAGAGAAAAATAATCTATTGAAATAATTTTGCATAGAATAACTTCACTGTTCTTGATACGGTATGTAAGGAGAATTTTAAGAGAGAAGATAAAAGTGCATTATTTTTTGGTTTCCTCTAAGCATCATGTTAGCAAAATATATCTTTGAGGTTAGACAATTCTGATTGAACCAACAAGTGATGGAGTACTTATTTTTGTGGGCACTTTAGACACAAGAAGTCTTTCAAGGTAAAAGAAAAAAATAAAGCCAAATATTTGTGAGCACATCTTCTTGGACTGGAGACAAAGTTTTACATTAGATTTCTCAGCATTAACATAGATGTTGTTTCATGGCGACCAAATGCAAGAGGGAAGGTTAATGTACTCACTTGGCCAATTAAACAGCATGAAAGAAGAAAATGGCAAATAATATTTAATGAATTACTTTGAACAATTACTTTGACAGAAGAAAGAAGGAAAAATATAATTCAAAATCAATTGACTTCAAAGTATGAAGAAAGAGTAGTGAAGAGAGATTAGAGAAAATATAGAGGATTGTTTTCTCTCCAGTGGAGTAATGGGTTCTTGATCTTGTTTCTTCCATTCTATCCTCACAAGCTACCAAGTGTGTCTCAGAACTGGATTATCCAGTTCAGACAGAAAACTCGTAGAAGAAAGATACTATTTGCAGCAGATGTAGGTGATTTATAACCTTAGACAATCTATTTAATTCTGTTCAAAATTCTCCCCTATTCCAAACTTCCCTCTTTGAATAGCTTTGCTTGCTTTTCCCAAGACTGCCATTCATTAACTGATTAAAATTTTGAGAGGTCATATTCATACTCTCTAGAGATTGCTGTTTGGTTGTGATTTTTGTGTGTTTTTGTTTCTTTTCGTGTTTTTTAACTGAATTTTAAAAGGTTGTGCAATTGTGTTACAATTAAATATATCCATCTAATTGCCCAATGCTCCTAAATCAGAGTCACTCCTTCCATCATTCTCAACCAATCCTTTCTCCAAGACTTATTTCCAATTTACCACTTCCTTTATCATATGTGTACATTGACTATTCTAGCTTTATTGCCCCTTGTTCATTTTTCATTCATTCTATGTCTTTAGTATCTTTCCATTCTGGTTTCAACTTCCTTATAGTCATACGGTTAAACTGTCTATTAATACTTTGAAAGGTTTATATACATTCCATGGACTTTAAATCCTGCATATTCTTGAACTGATGTCAGCTTATATTTCCATAATTCATTCATCGGCAGCAACAATTTGCAAGACTGGAGACGTGAGACACCTAAACATGATTTTATTCTCATCCATTTGGAAGATTAACCTTTAGTCAAAAAGAAAGTTAAAAAATGGCTTAGAATGTATTCCTAACTATGAATTTTTATAAATGGCTTTGTACAATGGTGTGATTCTTTTATTTTACATGGAATAATATTTTCTACTATCTATAAGTTTTGGAAATAGAAGAAAATTAAAATTTATACCTAGAGAGGAATACTATAGAAATAGAAGACAGATATTAGTTTTGTCATATCTCTGATGAGTACCCATATTCAAGACTTAAAGTCATTTCTTACTATGTTAGACAGAGAGAAAACATAAAATAACATATGATAAGGCAACTATTTGTGACTTTTTAAAATATGCCTTATTAAATGATGAAATTTATTAGCTTAAGTTTGGTTTTGATATTTAGGAGGCTGATCTATTTAACACATTTCTGGAAGGCCCTTACTGAAAAACACAAATTTTGGGTGATACTATTTCTACACTTTAATGAATGGTTGAATGTGTTTGGCAATAGTGCTGTGTAAATAATTCAACTCTATTGTAACTTGCTCTCTACACTTGAAAAATTTGTAAGTTACTAAGTATCATCAACTTGTCAAATGTTATTTTGGCGAATGTGATTTTAAAAAGTTTATTTGAAAAGGAATACACTTTCCGGAGATTAAATGTAGATTATCATTGGTTTGAGAGTGACATTTTTATAGCACAGAACCATGTTGTCCTGAAGTCCCAGTGTTTTGAAGCACTCCTTAGTGCTTCAAATGTTTTTTTCTGAATTACATTTGACCTCTAAGTAAAGTTTTCCGAGCTTTGGTAGACCAATTATCGATCTATCCTTCCAGGAACTATTTTTTGGCCCACTTATATTGGAATAAAATCTTTCATTAATCATAGGGGAGGGGTATTAAAAATAATCTTATGACACTTTGTGAACTTGTTCACTCATATTGGCTGGTCATCTGTAAGTTGAATGTTTGAATTACAGTACTTTCTCTCAAATTTTGTGCTCATCCTTCATTTTAAGTTGCCTTGCATTTCACTTACTTACTTTCAATTGCTTACTGCTAATTCCTGGATCTCAAGGAATTGGGGCCCTGAAACATAGGAAATGAGAAATTGAGATGGGTCTTCAATTACTTTGTGTTGACATGTTGCATGGGCCTGGGTGAGAAGTATTGCCCTTGTTATCTGATGATGCAGGTAACTGGGACCTGGGATCCTAGGACCCATGGGTACTGCAGAAGAATAATATTTTTTAGACATCTTAGCAAAATTTGGGCATAATCAGTAGGAATTTTTCAGAAATATGGAGAAAGACAGTTTGGGACAAGCGAGTTAAATCAATAAACAGAACAGCAGACTAAAATCCATTATAGATTAGCGGAAAACATTGCTTTTTTTACCATGTGGATTCAGAAGACCAAGAACAGTTGGAATGTATCACAAGTTTATACTAAAGACATTGCATTGATACTTTTTATATTCTAATATATATTTTAAACCTAATTATTTATATTCCAATTCTATTTATTGGAATAAATAAATATCAATTTATTTGTCAAATTATCAACTAATTCCAGTAAGTTTCACTGTGTGAAATATAAGATCAGCACATATAAATATAAAATATATAACTATATATAATATAATTAAAAGGCACACGTTTTGCATTGTTCTGTTGTAGTGACTGTATCAAAAGCAACTCTGTTTTAAAGTATTATTCCATTATCTCTACCTCAGTGTTTGATATAGTTAGACCTAAAGCTTTACCCTTTGTAGATTTACAGCATGGAGGCAAGAGGAAACACTGTGATTAAAACATTATGAATTTAATGCCTAATAACGAGGAGAAACACATGGACTTCTCCTGCGACTATGAAAATGTTTGGTGATAAAAAGGCAGTAGTGTAAGTTCCTGCCCAGTTGGATGGTAGATAGGCCAGGACATTAAGTAATCATGCATACTAACAATTTTTTCACCTTCTTGGCTTTAGCTACTTTTGAAATGGAAGATATAATAAACAATTATAATTTGATAAAATACCTTCTAGTCTGAACAGCTCTGTTTGAACTGTTCAGCTCTCTATGATCCCTTGTAACCAAGATGAGTTTTGTTCCAGTAAGACAATCTCTGCTGTCAGTGTAAGATATTCTGGTTGGTCTGTTCCCACATGGAAGAAGGGTAAAGGCTCAGGTAGACATTTGTGCCAGTAACACCTCATTTGGGAAAATGTCAGCTGAAGAAGTTTAGAAGTAGCTCTTAAGCAACGCTTACTTTGAATCCATTAGGTCCACAAAGCTAATTCAGTTGGATAAATAAGTACTTGAAAAAGCCATCACCTTTGGACCTATCTATAAATAATTGAGAGTACGATCAAATTCCAAATAAAAAGACTTAAGATAGTCATTGACAAAAAAAATTTGCAAATGTGAGCAATCGACTGATCAATATAATTTTTTCCACTATTCACAGAATTTTAGAGAAATAAGATCGATAGCATTGTTAGGAACAATAAGGTTTCCTTTTTACAGGTAGGCACCCATAGATATAAGCCTGTATAAAGATTGCATCATTAACTACTTAAATTTAGAGGATACTACATGCTTCAGCAGTACGTATACTCAAATTACACTACAGAGGTTAACATGGCACTTGCACAAGGATAATATGAAAATTTGAGAAGTATTCCATATTTTTCACTCTTCAGATGCAAGAAATGAAAAACAGTTATTAAAAAGTTGATTACAAAATTACAAGTGTAACAATACAAGTAATTCATATAATTCAATTTAGTTTGATATCAGTGTATTAAATCTTCACCTCAGAAAAGCTTTTACATACCATAAACTTTACAAAACTTTTCAAATTAGACAACATTGTCATTTTATCCCAAAGAAAAATAATATTAAGACCTAGAAAAAAAAAAGGAATCAAACTGTTTCTATATGGAATGCAATCGGAAAGGACACATTAATGACCCTATATATTATAAAATAATGTAGAATTCAAAGTATATCTAGGAGACAATAAAATAAATTATGAACATTATGCAAACATAGAATATAGAATATTTTAAAATATATTTTTTCAGACAAGCACCAGAAATCTTGTAGTTCCTGTACTACTCATTTCAACAGGTAAGTTAAAATTATTTCTGATTAAAAAATCACAAACACTGAAGAAATCATTATACATGAATACAAAAACTATTGAATACTTTTTGACATCCAATGCAGGCAATTCGCTTGGAAGAATGCCGCAGAATCCATGAATTTTTACAGTAAAATATTGGTGTTGCCGGGCACCAGTGGCTCATGCCTATAATCCTAGCTACACAGGAGACTGAGATCTGAGGATCATGGTTCAAAGCCAGCCTGAGAAGGAAAGTCTATGCTACTCTAATCTCCAATAAACCACTAGAAAACTGGAAGTGGAGGTCTGGCTCAAGTGGTAGAGTCCTCACCTTGAGTTGAAGAGCACAGGGATACCTCCCAGGCCCAGAGTTCAAGCCCCATGACCGACCAAAAAGAAAAAGATATTCCTCATATTTGGATTGTGAAAATATTTTGTAGGGACACAAAAGATGGACTCGTATTTTTGAAATTTAAGAAACTTAACCAGACCATTAGTATTTAGGTGAACAATTTGTACAGCCTTCCACAACTTCATAGACGTAGTGATACATAGTTATCCTTTTGGCAATATCAAATGCAGTTTCTTCTATGTTGTTCTTCAGGCCTGGTTGTATATAATGGTTCAACAGAAGGAGATCCAGCGTATCTTTTCCATCTCAATTCTCAGCAGCAAGATATAAGGGGGTCAAGAGGCCTTTAGTTTGGGCATTGGTATCTGTATCGTGATGAAATAAGAAAGAAACCATTCTGGTATTATTCCACGTATATGCACTGTGCAGGGGTGTTCAGTCATCTACAGTTATTGCATGTGCCGCTTGAGACACCAACTCACTGACAATGTCCACTGTAGGCTTCTCGATGATGTGGCGTATACTCATCGTCATCCCTACTATTCACATGAGTGGCCTTTTGGGAAAGAAGTCTCCGCACTGTAGTAAGCTGAATATTTTTGGCAGCCCAATGAAGAAATTTGCTGGGATCCTTCTCCATTGCATTTGCAATTAATACCATTCCTTACTTTTTCATCTTTTTCCTCATATTCCTAAGAATTGCCTAACCAGATACTTTGAGTGCCCGTGGGAATGAGGTGTCCATGTATTTCCTAATAGTTCACATTGGTTTTACTGGTCAGAAATATCCGGTGAATTTTCTGCATCTGTTTATTCACCATGATTTATTTTCTATTTTTCCGATTTTCCAATTCGAAATTATTCTAATTGGAGAGTAAGGAATTGATGGAGAGCAGAGGAAAGATGTTCCTACGTATTCAAATGTACACACTGAAAATGAGAACCAGTGATGTCTTCATGTGCAGCTTATTCTAAGAATGAGAAAATAGGAAATAATGCCTTCTATATAAATGATTTGGAAAATGGCAGAGCAAAAAATGAAATGATGCAACCAAAAATATAAAAGCAAAACAAATTAGGATAATTATGGGCAATCATATTATCTATGAGAACCTAGAAAGGAAGAGAGAAAGAGACAGATGTGCAATGACCTAGCTAGCCACAAAATCCATGCCTCTGATCAATTTATAGAGCAAACAAAATTTTAATTTTTAAAAAAGATGGAAATAGAATTTATGTATTTACTTGAAATTAGTAAATACATTTTTAGAAGCCTACATAAAGAGACATACCTTTGACCAAATTACAGACAATAAACTAATTCCTTGATAATTCTAGTAACAGATCTGACTGAAATCAGTTAAATCATACTTTTGCTGCACAATGAAGGAGTAAGAAGGTAGTAAAGCAGCTAGAGAAGGCAGGGAGATTGTATCTGTGACAAAACTTTGTGGAAATTGATATTGAGGATTTCTTCCTGGTGATCCACTTGCACTGGAAGCATGATTCTGAACTATTGTTGGCTGATACTGAACTATTGATTTGATCATTATATTCTACAAGAAGAAAAATGAGAATTGATAGTTAAGGACTACTAATACATTTTGACCTTCTCACTAAGCACTTTCAATCATCAAAATCACATGAAGACAATAGACAGGCCTCCTTTTTAGATGAAAGGAAGTGTCTTTAAAAAAACAAGGAATGTATGTAGTCATGCAAAGGACTTCTATTTTACCAATGCCTCATACATTTTTCTAATGTTGGGTACCAATAAATAATGGATCTATTAGAAAGCTCTTAAGGCTCATATGTTCAATAGTGAATTCTCTTACACTATATCATGGTATTTTTTGTGTATGGTCTTAAGAATAAATTTACATTACTAACTTGAATTTCTGACAGGACAGTATCATCACTGTACATCTTGCTTCTATACTCTCATTTTTAAATTACTATCTAAGTATGTGCATTAGATAACTCTAGAGGAAAAAGTAGAAGCCACACTGATGGCTTATGTCTTTAGTAGTAGTTAAGCAGAAAGATGAAATCTGAGGATTGTGGTTTGAAAGCCGACCAAGAAAAAAAAAAAGTCCATTAGATTCTGATTTGAAAGTAACCAGCAAATGGAGCTGTGGTACAAGCAGTAAAATGCTAGCCTTGAGAAAACTGAAACAAAAAATAAATTCTGGGACAAAGCCAGGCCCTGAGTTCAAGCCCTAGTAATAGCACCAAACAAATGAATTAATTAATAAGGTAATTAATTAATTAAAAATAAATGAAGTGGTCACATGTAGAGAGGCAGGTAAAATGTAACATGCGTGGTGATGGTTTATGTATTATTTTGTAATAAGGCATATTATCATTTGTCCTAATCACTAATAATTTATTTGAATTTTTTTTGTACAATAAACCCTGAATTTAGGATGTATATGTGTGTGTACATGTGTGAACATGTGTGTATGTGTATATGTGTGCGTGTGCTGTTGCAATGTTGCTTGCCAATGTGGACAGGGTGAGGCTGCAAAGAGCTAACTGTGTTGCAATGTTTTATTTATCAATGTTCTGTCATGTCATTTCAGTGAAACCACCCTTCTGTAAATTTTATTTGTCTAATAATAATGCCATCATAATTAAAGCATTTACAACATTAAGTTAGATAAAGAGACTGTTTCAGCTCTTACTGTATGTTAGGTAAGAAGATACAGACATAATTAGGTAGTAAGTTATTGCTGTAAGATGATTGTCAGTACAAAATAGGTATTTGACCTCTTAAATTGGTTATATTTGTAAGATACACTCATGGAATGATTTGGACTGACTTGACCAAACAGGTATTTCTCTCTGGTTATTCCTGTGAAACACAAGTTGGATAAACTCCGGATTTCTGTTGAAAATAACTTTCTTTGCAAGATCATATCTATTCTCACTAAGAGAAAATCAAACCCATATTACGTTTGAATATCCCATCTTATTGACTGAAAATAAGTATTGTGTATATGCTTGTTAGATATTCCTTTCAAAAACGAACAAACAAAAAGCATGTGTCATGTCTAGATTGTGGATGCGTTTGAAGGTGTTTTGTACATGCACAGGGATCTTTACTAATTGCTCTTTTGTGGGAGTAACTACGGCAACTAACAAATAAGGCTTTTTGAATATCTTTTCCAGTATACATAACATCCCAGAGCAAGTCTTACAATTTCATAAAATCTTTTGAATATTTTAGTATTATTTCAGTACATTGACTATAGTGCTAAAATTTCTGAAATAAATATTGTTAAGATCTGAAAATGTAAGTGGATATATAGGCTTTTTATGCGTCATTTTATGAAAACACAGTTTTTATGAAAGTAAATGGAATAGAATAAAAGAATGTAAGTGAATTGGGTAAGCTAATTATTAGTATAACTTTGTTTTCTATTAACAGTCCATTGAATGTACATGATGCAGTAAAATTATTTCCTTTGTGCCTCTAAACTTCAGTTAGTTTTAGAATCTTTATAGTTATGAGTGAACTTTTAGTATAAATAATGTTCTTTTAAAATGATTAGGAATAACCTTGTGTTTTGTGTCCTACTCCCAAGAACATGAGTTATTTTTAAGTGTTAATAGTTTATCATTATCATTATCATAGGGAATCATTATTATCATAGGGAATTAAAAGTGCAGTAGTATTGATGTCTTTTTAAACCAATTGTATTCACAAGTTGGAGAGTCTTTAATTCATACTTAGGTCTTGGTGTCTATGATTTTTTTTTTTTTTTGTCGGTCGTGGGGCTTGAACTCTGGGCCTGGGCGCTGTCCCTCAGCTCTTCAGCTCAAGGCGAGTGCTCTACCACTTGAGCTAGAGCGCCACTTCCGTTGGTGTCTAGGATTTTTAATCGCTCGTTCCTAACATTAGTGATAATTCAGACTGCATTTTTGGGTATATGAAAGGTCAAATATTTATCTGGGGTCAAAAGTGATTTTTATATCAGTCTTTCTTTAATAACATTTTAAAGTAGTACATTTCTCTCAAAATGTTGGGTATGAAAAGCAATCAAAATACTTCTAATGGTCAACAATTTAGGTGAGCTACAGTGTGGAAATGATTGCTCCAAAAGACCTGCAGTCTGTTTCCATCAGGAATTGGGCAGGTCATTCTTTCAGTAAGACTGTGTTAACCAGAGATGGGGTCCCCAGGCAGTTCAGTGTTGAGTGAAGGGATAAAATATGATTTCTACTATTTTGAGGTAGAAATCAAGAATGTTATAGTTTAGTAGTTCCTTTCTGCAGGGAGGTATCAATTGATTATGAACTTGGAGTTTTTATATTACAGTTACTTATTTTCTTTTTGTTGTTGTTGTTGGTCATGGGGCTTGAACTCTGGGCTCGTGTGCTGTCCCTGCGCTCTTCCACTCAAAGTGATCGCTCTACCACTTGGACCACAGTGCCATTTCCAGTTTACTAGTGGTTTATTAGAGATAAGAGTCTCACCGTCTGTCCTGCCAGAGCTGGCTTTGAATCACAATCTTCAGATCTCAGCCTCCTGAGTAGCTAACATTATAGGCGTGAGCCACGGGTGTCCGGCTTAGTTACCTCTTTTCTAACAAAGATAAAGTGAAATATTATTAAGTGTGCACAATAAGTTGGGAAATTTTACTAGAATTAGTAGACTGAGTGATGGTATTTAGTTATAAAATAGAATGAGGTTATTTGATAAGGTGGGAATGGAACGCAGGCTAACACTTACCATGTGTGCAATATTGTACTAGTAATTCCAACTCTGAAGACTTAAATAACATAATCTTAGAATTAAAAATAGAGGTAGTTCCACTTTATGGGATTATTGTTAGGATTAAATTAGATACCAAAAGGAAAAATATTTGGAAAAACAATCAGAGTTTGATACTTTCTACCTGTTATTTTATCATGTGATATATTCTAATATTTTTACTGTGATTTTTATATTGTGTCTATTTAGGATATGCAAAGTGATGTATTGAAATTCATTGCGTTGTTCAATTTTCTGTCAGTGAGAAGAAAATACCTGCAAAGACAATTTCTGAGAAGGAAATTATCATATTGACTCATGGTTTAAGATCAGATGTCTCCATTTTTTAAATTATATTTTTATTAAATAGTTGCACGAAGGGTTTTCCATTCAACGAATCAGTTTATAAGTACAATGGATCTTTACATAACTTTCTCACATCCTTCCAAACCTCACCCCAATTTCATTTTTTCTAGTTTCATGCTATCTGCATTGAATATTATAGCTTCACTCTCTACTTCCATAAGTCTCTTTATTCCTTCCATTTGTCTTCCCCTCACATTTTCCAAGTGATAGTTTCCTGGTATTCATTTTGTTGGATTAAAAGTTCAATTTTATAAGAAATTACACCTTTTAAATACTCCTCTGCAAATAGCATGCTTTGATTAATACTGTTGTTTAACTTGCATAAAATTCTGGCTTCCAAATACGCATCCTTTGTATGTCTGGCTCTGACTTCTTTTACTTAACATAATTTTATATCTATCCATTTCTTTGCAAATGCTGTAACAGTCTTTATAATGTATGGGTGCAATCCAATTGTGTATATGAGCAACACTTTCTCCAACCATCCCTCCGATAAAGGGCATCTGGGCTCCATAGGTTCTCGACGGTGGATTTTAGTTCTTGAACTAAGTCTCAGAGATATCACCCAGACTCTTAGTTCAAGAACTAAAATCCACCCCCAAAAAGTATTTAATTTACACCTGTGTAAGTAAAGTATTTCCTTCACCCCAATACACATCCATGCTCATTTGCAAGGTAATTCTGTTATGTCTGGAGTAGCACATAATATTATTACTTAAGTAGAAAACATTGCAACGTGGGTAAACTCTATCTCTCTCATGAATTTTTCTCCACTCAAATATTCAAATCTTGCAATTATTCCCATTATTTAAAGTCATAGCTTTTTTTCTTTAATACCCATAATATTAGAGTTTGAATTGAGTGTCTTGTGTCTCCTAAATGGATGTTCTTACCACTTTGGCATGCCCCCAGCCCTAAAGTATCCTGATTACCTTTCAGATAGAATCTGGCTTCCTACTTGTGTATGATAGTGGGCTCAATCTACTTCATGTTATTCTTCCTGGAATTTAGAATAACAGGTGCCTGACATTGTGAACAGTTCTTTCTGTCCAGTCTGAGCTTTAACCACTATCCTCACAACAGTAGACTCCCATGTAGTCAGGATTTTCATAAGCTTATCATAGCTATTTTTTAAAAATCTTTGCATTTCCTGCAGGTTCTTGAGTACTGAGTTAATTTGTGTTTTCATGGGTTGTTTTGTTTCTTTTGAATGTATGTGTTGAGTTGTTCCTCATTTTTCCTTTCGTTTGTTTCACTCAAGTTCTTACCAATAGTGCTGAGAAACCAATTTTTCTTTCTCAAGATAGTCAGGGTGAACATTATTTATTCCAATACAATTCCAGTAATATTTAAACACCTTCAGGAATTTCAAGAAGATGGCAGAGGAGAACCTGGTGGCTAAACAAGCTCTCACATAGAAAGCAATTCTAGTGTTCCAGTGAACACCCCTAGGCACTCCAAGTCTGCCATCACAGTACAGAGAGTTTGGCCAGAGAAGGAAAATACAGGTAAGGTGACAGATCTGAACATTTTCCAGCAGTCATGGCTGTGGTGGCTGTGGCGGCTGTGGTGGCATGCATAGCCACCATACCTACAAGCCAGAGAGTCTGGGACAAATGTGCCAGATGCAGCGGGCAAGCAGATTTTACTCAACACCAGCAAGACCTGACAAGTAGCAGATATCTTCATCCGGCAGATAGCACACCAGAGGCTACCCAGGAACCAACACTCCAGCATGAGTACAAAACTGACATCCTCACTCCTTCTCAAAGGGAGCAGAGGAGGGCAGGCCACCCCTTCCCCCAACACCGGAGATATCCATCTTTGATACAGACAAAGGCCTGGCTAAGCAGCTAGCTCCAACTCAGTCCTTTGATGAAAACAAAAGAGTCATTTAGCTAGTCACAAATTCCTACCCTGACCTGCCATTCTCAACTCCATCCATGGGAAAGTCACCACAACCAGGCAGAGAAAGCTACACCCCCGAAAGAGTGGCTTTCTTCACTGGGTAAACAGAGCCAGAGACTGCCCCTCCCTACAACAGCCCTGACAATCAATTGAAACTCAGTAAACATAAACCCTGAGAATGGCTCCAGGCTGGGCTCTGTGAATGTCTCAGAAGCTAGACCCTCAGGGAAAAGCTACTGTTTGCTGAAAGGCCTCAACTTTACCCAGAACCCAGCCTTATCATAGCAACTCCAAACTAGAGGAAACAACCATTTCCCTCTTTTGTGATACTCAAAGCAGATCTCCCTCCCACTGAACTAGCCTGGGAGGAGCAACACAAACTTCTGGGTAAACCAACAGATATTTTTTCTGCCTGCCCAAACAAACTGACTTAAGAAACCAATCTAGCCAAAGAAAACCAAACACCATAAGAAAACCAGAGATTCCACAAAGACACTGGTTACTGTCACAAGGGAGATACAGGATCTTCCCATCAACCCCCCAAAAACAAAACCAAAGAAGTCTTTTTTGTGTATCTTTTCTAAATTTTTCCTTTTACTTATAAAAAATTGTTTTTATTAATCGTTTTTTCCTCCTCTTATAACTTTTATTTTAGGTATATATATGTATGTGTGTGTGTGTGCGTGTGTGTGTGTGCTTTTTAAAAAAAATCTCTACTGACCTTTGGTCTTTTTTATTCTTCCTTTTTCTCATTCGTTTTACTTTTTCATCTTTTGTTCTTTTTGCATGAATTATTTGTTGTTCTGCTCACCTCATATATATCTGTCATTGATTATAAGACCTTATCCCCCAATTGCGTACATAGTTAATCCAAAAATGTATTACTCAATTGAAAACCTCTTAGGATTAAATTCCATAATAGCAGTAATATCTATTTATACCTATACAATATTTGAAGTATTTTTATTTTTTAGTTTTTCAGGTCTCCTTTGTATCCCTCCTTTCCTCTCATCCTATCCCCGTTCATCTCTCAATATTACTTCTTTAAATTTTCATTACTTTTAAGAGTTTTACTTTTTAAATTTAAATATTTGTCTTTCCATTTTTTTCTTGTCTCTTTTTTCAATTTTTTTCTTCTCTCTCTCCTATCATTCTTTCCATTCCATTTCCCTCTGTGAGATTAGGACTTGGTTAATTTCATTCTCCTTTTACCTTTCCATATCCCTCTAACCCTATTTTTCCCCAGCATTCTCCCTAAACATAATAATTCCTGGTGTGTCAAATTCTTCTTTGCTATTCTTAGCCCATTAATACATAGTTGTTTAATGTTGAATAGACTGTATCTGTTGAACTAGATTGTATCTACAGACTTTTGGCTATGCAATTACAGGACTTTGGTTGATGCTTTCCTTAAAATGGTGGTCTCGAACAAAACTGGCAATACTTTCATCTCAAATGGGCAGAACAAGCCAGAAAAACACATGGAAAATGGCAAGTCCAGGTATCTCAATTCCCACTCAAGATAATGAGGTGACAGAACAGATAATGAATAATCCAGAGAGTTCTCAAAAAGCTCTACAAATACTACTGTTAAACATGGTGAATGAAAAGATTGAAACCCTGCAAAGGACTCAGTGTGAGCGTGATAGGGAGAGAGAGGAGGCAAACCAAAGATCAAAACAGGAAACTCATGGGATTGAGGAAGCTACTCAAAGATTGATACTGGAATTGCATGAGCAGGTTGAGAACACTCAAAGAGAAATAAAGGAATTCGTGAGCAGGCTGAGATCAGCCAAAGTGAACTACAGAAGTTGCATGAACGTGAGAAATCTAATCAAAGAGTAATACAAGAATTGCAAGAGAGGGATGAGAATAGACAAAGGTCAATAGAGACATTAAGGGAATCCATAAAGAGACACTTGAAAGGAATCAGGGAGACCACAAAGGGAATGCTGAATGGAGCCCAACAGAAGGAATCGGAGTCCAAGGAAACCATAACGAATCAACTAAGTGATTTGAGAATAAACACTGAACACCAAATGAAGGAAGTAAAGAATTTTATACAAGATCTAAAACAAAGCTCCAACAAAGAATTTGAAGCCATAAAAGCTGACCAATTAGAAGGAAAAGAAATGAAAAATAAAGTAGAAAGTCATGACAGTAGGTTAGACCATGCAGAAGATTGAATCTCCCGCATTAAAGAGAGCCTAGGTATTATAGAGAAAGAACATACAACTATCCAAGACAAATTCAAGAAATAAGATAGATCTATTCAACACTTGGAAGACACCATCAGAAGGCCTTATATAAGGGAAAGGTGTGTAGAGGAGCACATAGAGACAGAAGTTAATGGTCTAGAAAATTTGTTTAACAGGATCCCAGCAGAGAACTTCCCAACACGCAAAAAGATAGGCATATTCAGATACAAGAAGCTTTTAGAACTCCACATAGACGAGACAATAACAGGACAGCCCATCGTCACATTATAAACCACACAGGATCAATTCAGACCAAGGAAAAGATCCTTAAAGCTGTCAAGGAGAAAAGATCAGACACTTATAAAGGAAAACCAATTAGAACCACCTCAAATTTCTCAACAGAGACAATTAAAGCAAGAAGAGCATGGAATGATGTATGTCATGCCCTAAAAACAAACAACTATCAACCAAGAATAGTTTACCCAGCTAAACACTCCTTCATAATGGAAGGTCAAATAAAAATCTTCCATAGGAAAGAAAAACAAACAATATATCTCCACCAAATCAGCTCTACAAAAGATACTTAAAGATGTCCTACATAGAGAAAACCAACAAGACCACAATAAAGATCAAGAAACCACACCCAAACAGAATCGAAGAACCATAGGAAGAACCCAGTAGGCGTAGCCCCCAGAAGTTGGATAAAATGGCAGGAACATGCAAATATGTCTCAGTCCTATCTCTCAATATTAACGGATGTAACTCTCCAATTAAGAGACATAGACTCTCTAGTTGGTTTAAAATGCAAGATTCTTCTATCTGCTACCTTCAGGAATCACAACTTGCCCATAAAAAACAAAAACATTTTGAAAGTGAAAGGCTGGAACAAAATCTACCAAGCAAACGGCCCCCATAAAAAGGCAGGAGTTGCAATCCTAATATCAGATAAAATAGACTTCAAATTAAAATTATTGAGAAGAGATAAAGAAGGTTACTACATACTAATTAAGGGATCAATCCTTCAGGAGGATATTAAAATTCTAAATATTTCCCAAACAATAGTGTACCCAAATTTATCCAAGAAATACTACTTTAAATCTTACATAGATCCAAAGACATTAATTGTTGCGTACATTAACACACCACTATCCCCACTTAATAGATCAACTCTGCAAAAACTCAACAGAGAAACCGCCGATCTAAACAAGTGCATACATCAACTGATTTAGCAAACATCTAGTGAATATTCATCCAGCAGCATCAGAGTACACTTTTTACTCAGCAGCACATGGAACATTTTCCAAAATACACCACATTTTAGGTCACAAATCAAACTTGTCAAAATTCAGAAACATTGAATTCATATCTTGCATTCCCTCAGACCAAAAGGGAATATAATTAGAACTCAACACAAAAAACCACCAAAGAAAATTCAGTAACACACGGAGGCTGAAAAACACACTGTTGAAACACCAGTAGGTCATAGGAGAGCTTAGAAACGAAGGTCAAATGTTCATGATATTCAACAAAAATTAGCACAGAGATTATCTGCTCCTCTGGGACACAGCAAAGGCACGATTCACAGGCAAGTTTATAGCTCTGATTTCCTACATCAACACATTGGAGAGATCTAAAACCAACAATTGATGAGATCTGACACTCCTTGAAAAAGAGCATCAAGATAAACCCAATCCAGTTGATGGAAAGAAATAATTAAAATTCAATCAGAATTAAATGAATTAGAATAAAAAAAAAACCATAGGAGGAATCAACAAAATGAGAAGTTTCTTTGAAAAAAATTAACAAAATTGACAGTCCCTTAAAAAATCTTATCAGAAAAAGAAGAGAACAGACCCAAATAAATAAATTCAGTGATGAGAATGGCAACATCACTACAGAAACAACGAAGATTCAGAACATTATAAAGGAATACTGCTCAAAACTTTATGCTAATATGTTTGAGAACTTGGCAGAAATGGACGTTTTCCTGGCAAATACTGACATGCCGAAACTAAACCATGATGAGTTAAACCATTTTAACAGGCCCATATCAAGCAGTGAAATAGAAACAGCAATAAGAGACCTCCCATCTAAGAAAAGCCCAGGAACAGATGGTTTTACAGCAGAATTCTACAAGGTCTTCAAAGCAGAGCTCACATCAATACTCCTCCAACTCTTCAATGAAATTGAAAGAGAAAGTTGACTACTGAACACTTTCTATGAAGCCATCATAACCCTTATCCCAAAACCCTCATCAAAGAAAGAGCACTATAGACCCATTTCTTTGATGAACATTGATGCAAAGCCTCTCAACAAAATTTTGGCTAATCGACTTCAACAATTCATCCAAAAAATCATACACCATGAGAAAACAGGATTCATTTCAGGGATGGAAAGATGCTTCAATATATGCAAATAAATTAACATTATTCATCACATCAACAAGAACCACATGATTATCTCAATAGACGCAGAAAAAAGCCTTTGACAAGATCCAACATCCCTTTATGGTGAAGGTCCTGGAAAAATTAGGAATCCATGGAACATTCCTCAATACAATAAAGGCTGTGTATGACAAAACTACATTAAGCATTATACTCAATGGTGAAACACTAAAGCTTTTTCCTCTAAACTCAAGAACGAGACAAGGATGCCCACTCTCTCTAATGTTCTTCAATCTAGTATTAGAATGCCTATCTACAGCAATAAGACAAGATGCAAACATAAAGGGAATCCCAACAGGGAAAGGAGAAGTAAAACTCTCCCTCTTTGCAGATGACATGATCTTGTATTTAAAGACTCCGCTCCCAAGTTACTCAACATGACTCAGAACTATGGCAAAGTTGCAGGGCTTTTCTGTATGCCAACAATGAGAAAATTGTGGCTGAAATTAGGAAAGCAACTCCATTCGTAATAACTCCACAAAAAATAAAATACCTAGGAATTAACTTAACCAAAGGAGTGAAGGACCTCTATGATGAAAACTTTAAATACCTGAAAAAGGAAATCAAAACAGACTTAGAAAGCGGCAAAAACTCCCATGTTCCTAGATTGGAAAGATCAACATCGTGAAAATGGCAATACTTCCCAACACTATCTACAAAGTGAATGTGATACCTATCAATATTCCAACCTCATTCTTCAAGGAAATAGAAAAGGCAATCCAAAATTTCATATGGGACAATAAAAGACTCCGAATAGCAAAAACGATCCTTAACAGAAAGAAAAGTGCTGGAGGAAAATCAATACCAAATTTCAAACTCTTCTACAAAGCCATATTAATCAAAACAGCTTGGTACTGGACAAGAACAGACCTCAGGACCAATGGAATAGAATTGAAAACCCATAAATGAACCTAAAGACCTAAAGCCATCTAATCTTTGATAAGGGAGATAAAAAAATAAAATGGAAGTAAGACAGCCTCTTCAGTAAATGGTGCTCTCAAAATTGGTTAACTACTTGTAGAAAACTAAAGCTAGATCCTTATATATCACCCTGTACCAGGTTAAACTCCAAATGGATCAAAGGCCTCAGAGTCATGAAGACATTCTGAAAACATTACTGGATGGAATAGGAGAAACCATAGATCTCATTGGCACAGGCTAAAACTTTCTTAATAGAGACTCGGAAACACAACAAATCAAAGAAAGGTTGGACAAATGGAATTGCAGAGCTTCTGCATGGCAAAGGACATAGCTAGCAAGATCCATAGAAAGCCAACGAATTAGGAGAAGATCTTCACTAGCCATACAATGGAAAAGGGTCTCATATCTAAAATATATCTGGAACTCCAAAAATTTAAATCCCCCAACAACAAATCCTAAAAGAAACAACTACCCAATAAATAAGTGGGCTAAAGATTAAAGAGAAACTTCTCTGAAGAGGAAATAAAGAAGGCCAATAGAAACATGAACAAATGCTCAACCTCCCTAGCCATAAAAAATGCAAATAAAAAAAAAAACATTAAGATACCACCTCACCCCATTTAGAATGGCAAAAATCAAGAACTCTAATAACAACAGATGCTGGAGGGGATGTGGACAGAAGGGAACCTTATTTCATTGTTGGTGGTAGTGTAAACTTGTTCAATCACTTTGGAAAGTGGTATGGAGTTTACTCAAAAGACTTCACATCGAGCTCTCCTATGACCCAGCAATCCCACTTTTGGGCATTTACCCAAATGATCACAAAGAAGACCACACTAAAGCTCCCAGCACAACTATGTTTATGGCAACATTATTTACTATAGCTAAGCTTGGAACCAACCCAGATGCCCCTCAGTAGATGAATGGATCAAGAAATTGTGGCATATATACACAATGGAATTCTTTGCCTCCATCAGAAAGAATGACATTGCACCATTGTTAGGAAAATGAAAGTCGTGGAAAAAATTATATTAAGTGAAGTAAGCCTGTCCCAAATACACATAGGCCCCATGGTTTCCCTTATTGGTAATAAATAGTATATGTCTGAGCCAAGCAGAAAATGTAAGATTCGTTGATGTTAGGTGAAATGTACTCCAAGATAAGTATTCAAATATTTTTTTCTTTCATGTGATTGTTTCTAACATATTTATAAGATGAATTTTTGTTGCTTTGTATGTCCCTCCCCAGTGATATAACTCCTGTTTTCACTGTATTTTATATTGGTATAATTTGTGGAGAGGAAGGGAAAAAACAAATCGTTTAAAAAAGGATAGAGTTGGACCCACTGTAACAATGAGATGTACAAGATGTTATGTCAAAAAACGAACTTTAAAACTTAGGCATGGTGGGGTATAACAGGGGGTGGGGGGCAGGAGGGTTGAGATGGAAAGGGATAGGAAGGGGCAACAAAGGAGGAGGCAACAATGCTTGATAAGAAATGTGCTCATTATCTTGCCCATGTAATTGTAAATCCTCTGTATGGTATTTTCAGAATAATAATTTAAAAAACCTTCATACCTATTAATGGTATAGGAATTCTCTGTGCTTAGAAGGGTCTTTTTATTTTCTCAGCCATCTTTGGCATGCACAGACAGATAATGGATTATATGAAGATAATAAATTTCCAAATGCTTGCCAGGAGGATTAAAACCTATAGTTAATTTTTTTTCCAAAGGCTTCCCTTTTCACGAAAGAAATATGCTGCTTGATTCAGGATTTCACAAAATTATAATTCAAGGAAGATCTTAAATAATCATCTAACATTACAGAGTTGAGGGAGATGAATTGATCTCCTGAATAATTTACTTTTGGGTCAAATAAAAGCAGGATGCCAAAAAGAGAGTAGACTTTAGAAAAACATGATGAGATGTATGTAAATAGGTGCTTAGCTGATTTTGTTAATTTGTGAACTAATATAGAGAAATAAAGTAGTGTAAGGTAAAAAAAATAAAGAACTCTGCATTGAAATACTCATTTGTATGTGTGTGCACACACGTGCCTGTACACACACGTGCATGTTCATGTGCTCATGCATGCATTCATCATTCCTCCTGTAAGCAACTGTGCCCAAGGATAGGGGTCTACCACTTGAGCCACTGCTGCACTTCTGGATTTTGGAGATAATCACATGTTTTTTCATGATTGGACTGGCTTTGAACAGTGGTCTTCAGACCTTAGCCTCCTGAGTAGCTAGCTAAGCTTATTCACCCTATGAGTAGCTAGTTAAAATTCTGTCTGCCCTCTTTGCTTCACTGCTTTTGTTCTTTTCCGGAGGTAATCACAAGCCTGTCATATATATGTTTAATTGCTTTACAAATACTGTTACTGCTTGGCACCAGGGGCTCCAATATGTCCTCTTAACTACTTAGGAGGCTTGAGAACAGAAACTAGGACAAATTTTAGTGGACTTCCTTCTCAATCTATAGTTGGGTGCATTGGATCATTTCCACCATCCTTCACTATCTAGAGACTAAGATTGGAAGGACTGCAGGATCCAGGAAGCTTGGTGTGCAACTCTGATGCCATTGATGATGGGAAGGATAAAAGGACAGATCAGGTGCATGTTCTTGTGGAAAGGGAACCCTATCCTAAAATTAACCACTGATATAATGCCAGCCTAGTAAGAACGATACCCAAAGTTGAAATCCTCACAATTTCCCACAACCAAAATAAGTATATACATTCACATCCCAAAACTTAGTACAATCTGTTCTTTGCTCTAATATCATCTTTTTCTGATTATTGTATGATGTGACAGAATAGTTTATTTATTAAACTTATGATATATTTTAAAATACCTAGAAAATTCTCTTATTAAGTGCAAACGAATGGCATATTGCCTCATTTCTTACATATTTGACTGCCACTAAAAATCCATCCAATGATTATTATAGTAATATATTCTAATTTATTACTTTATTTGTAACAGTTTTTAAACATTTTATTTTTCTGCTGAAGTTTAAGTATTTAAATAGTATCATCAAAGTATTTCCTTGGGTACTTGGGGCAATTTTTTAAAAAGTTTTTAACTAATGGCTTCTAAGAATTCTTAATTGCTATATTATTTGTTTTATTTTTAATTTCAATATAATTTTATTGTAAAGGTAATGTACAGAGGGGTTACAGTTACATAAATAAGGTAATGAGTACATTTCTTTTGGAAGGAACATTGTTATTCCCTCCATTGATTTTTTTTGTACACTCAAACAATTACTAATGCTTTTGCTGTTGTTATTGTTCAAATGTAGTTTTGCTTTCTTTCTTCATGCATTTTTTATTATAAAATTGATATAAAAAGGGTTTACAGTTACTTAAGTCAACTAAAGAGTGTACTTCATTTTATTTTCTATATTTCAAATTTTGATCTTAATTACTTATTTTCTTGTTTCTTTAGGTTAATTCTTTTTTCAGAGTTGTAGGATTAGTTAATTTAATTTTGCATGATTTTTACACATGTAAATTATTCAGAACTATATATGTTGCTTTTAAAATATTTAACATGTGAATATTTAAAATTATTTTCTTAATTTTTATATGGTTGGTGAATTTAAATAAATTGATTTTCTTAAAGTTCTAAACATATTTTTCCAGGTAACAAATAATTACTGTATTTTCAAGAAGCACATACTGTATTAAGAACGGCTTCATTTCCTGGTCACTTTTTGTAAGTATTTGTACTTGAATTAAAAAAAAAGTTTGAGCTGGGCATGGTAATTTGTGGCTTCAATTTTCTAGCTATGGTAGGAATTGCAAATAGGGTTTGTAATTCGGGAGAGCCTGAGAAACTATCAGACCTCATCATAAAAATATCCAGAGTGAAATGATTATAGATGTAGACACCCATAGCGAGATATAGAGCACCTCGTTATCATATTCTAAATCTTGAGGTTAAAACACCAGCAACATTGATCTTTTATCAAAATTAAAGGATACATGTTTTAAAAAGTTTATTATTTAAAACTTATTTGCAAACGTTCTCATGTCTTCTATTTCTTAATTTTCAATTTACTTAATCTATAAGAATCCAAGTATATTGTGACTATTTGATTTCTACTAAATGTTTAAATAGTATGAGCAATATTATGATTTCATATATTAACCTACTTTTATTATTTGTGATAATTTCCTCTTTAATATTATAATATCAATATTCCAAATATGTGTTTGTGGTGTGTGTGTGTGTGTGTGTGTGTGTGTGTGTGTGTGTGTGTGTGTGTGTGTGTGTGTGTTTATGGGGTTTGTGTGTGTGAGTGCTTTGTGTGTACTTTGTAATGCTTGGGAGATCACACCATTATTTCACATATGCTATGTCAAGATTTTACCACTGAACTATACTGTGTAGTTATAATGTAAATAGTGTTTTAAATTATGACTTTTAAATTTTCATTCCTAGTATGTTTTTTCAAAATTATATATGATAAAATGTGATCCATTTTCTATCCACATTAGCAACTTTTATTGTTATTTGATTGTTATTTAGAATATTTCCACTGCTTTTTCACTTCCAAATTCTTGTGTTTCTTATTGATAAAGGTTTTACTTTGCTTCTTTTCTCTCTTCATTCTTTTTGCCTTTAGAGTTTACCTATTGTTTCCTTTATTTCTTTGGAAATTAATTATCATATTCCTATTACAATTTCTTTACATTGTAAGAGGTCTATCCAATGCTATATTTTTCATTTTATTTTTCCCATCTTCTCTGACTCTCAGTACGCACTGTTAGGTGGATTAAAAAGAAACTTGACTGAAGACACTTTGATTATTTTCCTCCTTCTCTTCTTTGAAATCTTTCTGTTTTTGAAAAACAGTAACAATGACATACAGCTCCTAGGTGGTCCATCATTCTATCCCCTCTCAATCTACTCTGTAATACAGCTCAAGTCGTTGTCATTCAACTTTATTATGCTATAGTGTTATCTAAATGTTAACTCATTCCTAAATTAATTTTAGTTGTTTTAAGCATTCTCTAAAGACATTTTTCCCTATAAAATATCAGGGGTCTTGTGTTTTCACAAGGTGTAAAATATGAGTACTATCAAACATCTAGATATCTGTAGAATATTGGTCCACCTGCTCAATAAACCTGTATGTAAATTCAAGGAATACAGGTCAATCAGAACAATCTCGTAAAATTGTGTAGCTTGAGCCCTCATACTAGATTTGAATCTTATTACCATGTTTATTAGTGAAAGAACCGACACATAGAAGTATGTAACAGATTTATCAAAAATAAATTCTTAGGTTTATTGTCAATAGATTTTGAAAAGTATACCATGACTTAATGAAATAAAAATAGAATCTTAAATGGGTGTATTGGCACTATTGCCTCTCTAGTTTTAAAGAATGAACTTAGACTACTACCTCAAACTTTATACAAAAATTTAAAATAAAAAATGATTTTCAAACTAAATGTGAGTTGTAAAACCTACAAAACATATATGTAAAAATTCATGAGAATGGATCAGTAAAGATTTCTAAATATTTGACATGGAAAGCATTAGTGGCTAAAGAAAAGCAAGAATAAACTAGTATCAACTGATAACCTTTCTTAACTCTATGAAAGTAGTGAAAACATATCCAACAGATAGAGGGCACAAATTTGTTAATGCTACAATGATCCTGAATCTTAAGTACTTTTATATCTTCTAATACTGTATAAATTTTTCCCGAACAGGATATTTCTATAAAGAACATATGTAAATTCATAGTAGGAGGAGCATATGAATTAAGCTCCTCTTAAGTATCTAAGAAAAAAGAAAAAGAAAACTCACTAGTATAACCATAATATAAAAAGATGAAAAAATATATGTAAATGAATTTGTGGAGAAATTGATATACTCCGCATAGCAGAATGATTTGTGTAATACTGCAGTCATTTTAGCAAGCAAGTTTTCAAGTCTTCAAAAGGTCAAAGAGAATTGTTTATGTTCTAGCCATTACACTTCTATGTGTGTATTAAAGAGAAGTAAAAAGCATGTATTGATTGGGAATGTAGTTCATTGACAGTGCACTTGGACAGTATGAGTGAGAACCTGGAAATAATTCCTCAAAACAAATTTTGAAAAGACACCCTATAGAAGATGTATGCAGGACAAAATCCTGTAACTAAATTTTATATCTATTTTAATATCTGTTCTAAAATTTATAGCCTTTCTATTTGAAGAAATGCAAGTTTTTGAAAATTAGGCTTGGTAAACCTATGATTGTAAAATTCATTTCCAAAGCACTAAAATGTATACAATTAAAGGAGATAATATATTGCATGTGAATTTCATGTCAGCAAAAAAATAAAAATATAATTAAAAATTCTTCACACAAAATGCAAAATACCTAAAAAGATGTTTTTGATGTTGGCTAAAAATTCTTTGAACACTACAGCTTCTAAAACAAAGATGTGATTTCCGTTTATTTTGAGGTATTTTTGGCTGTTTTTTTAGTTTATGCAGAGATAACCCAATCAAAAATGTATGTGATAACTGGAATATCTAGAAATTATACATCACTTATACGTAATTGATAACCTTTTCTGGAAGAAACTTTTAGCAAATGATAGAAAACACAAATCTGTTCATCTGCATTTTATGAAAGCCATATGTTACTTGCTCAATCCAATTGCTTTTCTCTACTTTGCTAGAAAAAAGTATTCTCAGGATAAAAGCCAATAACGTGAAAAGAAACAAAATATACAATCATCTTGATTTGTTTGTGACAAAAACAAATGAAATAAACAATTCCACTTAAGCCCCTCATTATTGTATCTATGAAGATGATCCTGAATGCCAACGTCCATTGAAGTTTTGGAATTTTAATTTCTACGAACATATGAAAATTAGAATAAGAAAACAAATATAGTCTTAGAGCAAACCAGCCTTGGAATAATTTGCTTAATTGTTTTGAAATTACAAAAGAATTAATACCAATAAAATTATCCTTTCCTATGGAAATCATTTAAAAATGTTTATCACTTATTATAATTCAAATACCAAGCAAGAGTAATTTTACAGAATAATTATAAATATCATTTTATTACTATCGTAAAATAGAATAAAAGACCAGTCCCAAAATATTATCATTATTCTTAATTTCGAATCATTACCTAAATATCTTAAACATTCTAAATAGTCATGTTTTTAACATAGACGTAAACATTGTATATTTTTTATCTAACATTTTCCATGTATTCATGTTTCTAAAAAATGTTCACAGCAGGTAAAAGATGCTTCTGTAAAATTAATGTGATATATTTTGTTGTTGTTCTAGATGTTGTTTGCAAGGTTAGGCATTGTCCCTAAGCCATTTTGTGCTCAAAGCCAGCACTCGACAACTTGAGGCATTGAGCTGATTCCTGTTTTTAATAGTTAATTGGAAATAAGAATCTAACAAGTACTTTTCTGTCTGGGCTAGTTTCAAACACAATTCTAAGACCTCATTACACAGAATAGCTGAATTATAGGTGTGAGTCACTGGCACTTGATTTAATATATTTATAAAATTTTAATTATATTTCAAGATTTTTGTTTCACTATAATGTACATCGTTCTACACAAAAATTTAGATATATGTATATATTTCTGATGACAAATAATTTCAAAATGAATGTCTTTCTACAAATTATATATATATATATATATATATATATATATATATATATATATATATATATATATATATACAAATATATTTCTGAAGACAGACTCCCTCTAAAACTTTTTATGCTACTACTTTTTTACCTTTTTATTTCAAAGATATGCAGTCTATTTTTCAAAAGTTTCCTAGAATAAAATAACTAATATTTCAATAGAATGTAGCATTTATTACTTTTAAGGGAATTTTACATGCACACATGATATTGTAGTAATATTTATAGTATATTACTTGAAATAATTCTGTTCAAACTCAAATATTTGTGTGTAGTAGTGGGGAGAGAGGAAGTTAATTCATGCTGGTTAGGAAATTGCAATACTTCAAAAATCTATTCTATAATTTGTTATAAGCACATAGTCAAGCAACCTGTTATGGGTTAGTTTTTTCTGTTTCTTTGTTCAAAATTTTAATATGGATGCATACACAGTGGTAACATTAAAATTATTAATCAAAGCCGGGCGCTGGTGGCTCACGCCTGTAATCCTAGCTACTCAGAAGGCTGAGATCTGAGGATCGCGGTTCAAAGCCAGCCCGGGCAGGAGAGACCGTGAGACTCCTATCTCCTATAAACTACCAGAAAACCGGAAGTGGCGCTGTAGCTCAAATGTTAGAGTGCTCGCCTTGAGCTGAAGAGCTGAGGGACAGTGCCCAGGCCCAGAGTTCAAGCCCTACGACCGACCAAAAAAAAATTATTAATCAATAGACAAATAATCGCAAAATCATAAATACATATCTCAGTTTCAATAGTTAGCACTTATTTTGATGAGGATATGATGACCACAGTGTACCCTGATAATGACAATATTGAGATTGAAAAGGAAAATGCTTTACATATTTTTGAAGCTATATTTCCCTCATTGAATATATAGTAATAAATAGCGTTGGATTACATACAGTAAGAATAACAAGAGGAGAGTTTCAATATCAAGAAATACTATCACATAAACAGTAGAGACAGTAAAAACCCTAATGTTATTCCTGCAGTCTCTCGAATGTATACACACTTTTCTTGGTAGTATTATTTTCTTATAAATAAAATTATTTATTTCCACATTTTGATGGGCTAAGGTGTAGTTTTCAGCTCAAAAACATTCTCATATAGATACTATTCAATAACCAAAATTTCCAATGATATATTAAGGGTATGTTCTTCAATACCTCTGAAAAAACATGACACTATTTACATAGTATCACTTACATATCTGTAGTTACCTTAAAAGGACATAGACCATAGAACAAGGAGGTGAAATTTATTTTTATTTCTGTAGGAAACAATTTGTGACTTTGTACCAACAAACTGAATTTGACTCTTTCCTTATTTGTAAGGTAAGGTGGAAAATTTAAGGACTCTTCACTTTTCTTTTTTCTTGGTCTAGAAGTCAACACATATATTCTTCATTATTTCTGGTAGATTACATCCATTTATAGATGAGAAATGTAAGGCCAACAGTCAATGTAGTGAATAAATAATGATACTAGAATTTGTGTCTGAGCTCTTCACTCTATGTGCTTACAAAGAGAGTAATTTGGTGATCGAGAGGGCCAATATGAAAAGACTGGGGAAAAAGCATACTTTGGAAATGGTTGCTTTAGGACTAGGTGACAGTGTTGAGTAAATGAAACAGGCTGGTGTCAGGAGCATAAAAAGTAGTATATAGAAATCATTTGAGTGGGGGCTGGGAAGGTGGCTCAGTGGTAGAGCGCTTGCCTTGCATGAATGAGGCCCTGGGTTCGATTTCTCAGCACCACATAAGCAGAGAAAAAAAGCTGGAAGTGGTTCTGTGGCTCAAGTGGTAGAGTGCTAGTCTTGAGCTGAAGAACTGAGGGACAGTGCCCAGGCCCAGAGTTCAGGCCCCACGAACGGACCAACCCAAAAAATAAAAATCATTTGAGTGACAAAACTGAGAAAATCTCGATCATTTATCTTATCTAATGGGAAGGGGTAGAAGGGTAAGAAGAAATCTAATGTGCTTCCACACGTTTGGCTTGCAAATGTGTTTGTGCTACTCTTAGTTATAAGGACCACAGGTGGAAATGATGGATTTAGGGGAAAAAAATCTGATAGTTCTAAAGTTTAGATTCAAAGATGAGTCTGTTTAGACATCATCAAAATATTCACGACCATGAATATGAAAAAGAATAATAAAATTGGGGGCATTATTGAATGGAAAAGGAAAAGGAAAGTCTGACGCAGGTGTGAGCAATGTGGGCACCACTGTAGACAAGATTGGAAGAAAGAGATAAATAAGTAAATAAAAAAGTAATAAACCCAGATTAATAGAAGTAAAGGAAGGAATTTGCAAGAAGATATTGAAAGACATATGCTATTTGGATTTGAAAAATAAAAGGACATAGACAAGTTTGGGTGAAATTCATATCGATAAAATTTTGGGATATGAATATGAAGCCATAAAATTCTGGATCCATAAATTCAACAGATCCTATTGATTTTAAATGTTGGGAAACAATGTCTTTATCCTGACCTTAGAAGAATTATACAGATATAACTTTCATGAACTTTATTCATATGTATTGTGTGAATATTTTTGAAGACTGTGTTTATTCAGGAGTTTATAGGTTGAACTACAGCACAGACAAGCCTAATTTGCCTACAGTTCCAATGTGTGTCCCATGTATCCACATCAGTTTGGGATTTTATTGAAATATCTTTAGATATGTTTGGATGTCTTATCAGCCTATTCATTATAAATGTAGGACAAGTAACAGCAAGTATTAGGTTAAACATACAGCATTACTGATGTGACTGAAGACTCCTCGAATTGATTCTCCTTCAGAATAGAAAATTCCTCAATAGCCATTGACACATCATAATTGCCATATAATCTCTTTAACTCTAGTTCTTGTTAGGGATATCTCCATGGTGAAATAACCCTGTCAATCAAACTGCCACAAATTCCTATATGTACGGAATGCTTTTATAAACTTTATAATGCTTGTATTGAATGGAAGAGTTCAGACTTTACCCTCATCAGTACGACTGAATGCCTAAAAAGATGCGACATTTCGATTTAATGCTTTTCTTTCATTTTCTCATACCCATTGGCAAGTAGGGAAGGATTCTGATCTAACAATACTACAATGGTGACTTGTACTAACACAACATCTAGGATCTAGTGTTAATTCGGATACTTACTAATTAGCTCTAGATTTTGTGGATATTTATATTTCTCATGGGAAAACTAATGAGCTCCAAGGAAACTGACCTAAGGAGACTTTCAATTCTAATATCAGTTTGTCTCAAAATGCTTTAAATTCTACATCCTCTAATGTGCACATAGGGTTACACTGTGGAACTTTTCTCCTCAAAGACTGAGTACTACCCTATTGCTTAATATGGACAAAGTGCTTCCTTTTTTTAATTTTTTTATTTTATTTAATTTTATGTGTGAACATACTGTACAGAGGGGTTACAATTACATGGGCAGGATAATGCATACATTTCTTACCAAGCATTGCAGCCTTCTCCTTTGTTTACCCTTCACATCCCTTCCCAGCCTTCCCCTCCCCACCCCCCCCGACCGACGTTGTAAAGCTCGTTTTTGACATGACAACTTGTACTTCTCATTGTTGCAACAGGTCCACCTGAATCCTTAAACGACTTGTTTTTCCCCATCTCCTCCACAAGTTATACTGACATCAAATATAGTGCAAGCGGGGGTTATACAGTGGGGGAGGGACATACAAAGCAACAAAGAAATAATCTTATAAATGCGTTAGAGACACATGCATGGAAGAAAAAAAACATTAAAATACATATCTAAGGGTTCATTTTCCTAACATCACATTATCTGACCTTTTCCGCCTGACTCATACATATACTAGATATTTCAATTAAGGGAAACCATGGGACCTGTGTTTCTTTGGGCCTGGCTTACTTCACTTAATATAATTTTTTCCAAGTTTTTCCATTTCCTAACCAATGGGGCAATGTCATTCTTTCTGATGGAGGCATAGAATTCCATTGTGTATATATGTCACATTTTCTTGATCCCTTCATCTACTGAAGGGCATCTGGGTTGGTTCCATATCTTAGCTATGGTAAATAATGCTGCAATAAACATAGTTGTGCTGGTAGATTTAGTGTGGTCTTGTTTGTAAACATTTGGGTAAATGCCCAAAAGTGGGATTGATGGGTCATATGAGAGCTCTATGTGAAGTCATTTTAGGAACCGTCATACTGCTTTCCAAACTGGTTGAACAAGTTTACATTCCCACCATCAATGAAGTAAGGTTCCCTTCTCTCCACATAACCTCCAGCATCTGTTGTTGTTAGAGTTCTTGATTTTTGCCATTCTAACTGGAGTGAGGTGGTATCTCAATGTTGTTTTGATTTGCATTTCTTTTATGGCTAGGGAGGTTGAGCATTTCTTCATGTGTCTATTGGCCATCCTTCTTTCTTCTTCAGAGAAGTTTCTCTTTAAGTCTTTAGCCCACTTATTTATTGGGCAGTTGTTTCTTTGAGGATTTGTTGTTGGAGGATTTAATTTTTTGAGTTCCAAGTATATTTTAGATATGAGACCCTTGTCTGTTGTATGGCTAGTGAAGATCTTCTCCCAATCCGTGGGCTTTCTATTGAACTTGCTAGCTATGTCCTTTGCCATGCAGAAGCTCTGCAACTTCATGCAATCCCATTTTGGACAAAGTACTTTCATACATAGAGTGGGCTTGTGCAAACATGAAGTGGTAGTTGAACAATGTTCTTAGTAATTTGTGTAGATGAAATGGAAATAGAGCAACTATGAACTCAAAAGTAATGTGCAAAAACGCGAAAGGCACACATTAGAATGTGTCAAGCATATGCTGAAGTATAATTTCAAATTATGTGCTCAGGTGTGAGGGTGTGTTCAAAGTACAGCTTAAGAAAATGTAGTTGGATAGCTTGGGGAAAAACTGCTTTAAACTTTTCTGGGATAATTGTACAAGTAGAAGCCGTAACTCTAACTCTAATCAGCCACATCATCATCAACTTAGGGACTATTTTCCAAGTGCAAAGTGAGAAAAAGAGGGCTCATCACAGTTAGTGCTCAGGTTGAAGTAATGGAAATAACATAATTTTTCTTATAAGACTTCACTTGTTTTGGAGGGTTAAAGTAGGAAAAATCCAAGTAAATATTTTGCATGTACCTAAATTAAGTGGGGCATAGTATAATATTCTCTTTTTAACTGGGAATTTGTAGATTATGTCTTTTTATACTCTAACTTGGGACAATGATCTGCTGTCAGTCATTTTCTTCCCCCTCCCCATCTTTTGCCCTTCCAATTACATAATTTTTATTTAAAGAGACATACTTAAGCTTGCATTTCTAAATCCTTTAAAATTATATGAACTACTTCATACTTCTGGCAGCCTCCTATATCTTTCTCAAGGGAATATTTTGTCACTATCATTTTAATCCATATGATATTGGATATCATCCTGCCTAATTCAGTGCAAGATATACATTAGTCTCATCCAGATATCTCAACACTTGTTCCACCATGAAATACTATCTTCATAAAAATCATGATTTTAGAATATCTGGGGAGCTGGCATCTGTCATTTTTGAATGACCCTAAGTGATACTTATATGCAATCATGTTTTAAATCAATATGCCTCTCAGTAGATGAACGAATTGACAAAATGTGATATATATATATTTCCACTGCGGAATTCTATGCTTCCAATTCATACGGCAATAGAAAATCTTACTAAGTAAAATAAACAAGACCCAAAGAAAGAAATTCCATGGTTTCTCTAATTTGTAACAAGTAGGAAATATCTAGGATAGTCCTAGCAGATGAGCAGAATGGCTCAGTAGCTACGTATAAGGTCATGATGAGCAACATGAACTCCTATATATGGAAACAAAGGTTTTCTTTGTGGTTGTTGTTTTTAATGTACTCTGTGATTCTTTTTTCTTTTGTGTTTTACCCTATGGTTTGTCCTCTGCTGTAGTTGATTTCAGTATTATGTGTCATTGTATATATATTTATCTTAATTAGGGAAGGGAAGAGGAACAACAACATGGCACGACAAAGGACAAAGGACAAACCAATGTAATAGCAATGCTCACAAGACTACATGATGGAAATTTACACTACACCTTGTGAAGGGTATTGGGGTAAAGGAAAACTATGAGAAAAGTGAGGTAGTGGGTAAAAAGTTCGACATGTTTTGTATTCACCATCTTACAATTATGGCAACCCCTTCTATATATCAACTTGACAATAAAATTAAATTAAAAAATAACAAACATAAAATATAATTTCACTGTATTGGTATAGTAAATACCAGTCTATTCCCCCTTTCTTTATGAGAGGGTCATCAACTTGAATGTTATCAAACTATACAACATCTTCACAATATACTTGCCTTTATGTTGAAAAAACCATTATCTTATACTAAAAGAGAAAACAGTTTAATTCTACGGAAACTCCTAACTTTTAAAACTGAATAATTGTTAAGAGGACAGAATATATGTATTCTTCAAAATTCAGATGACTAACTAATCATTTTCAAATTCTGATCATGCCATATCAGAGACATTTAAAACAGTATCTGTTTGCAGTTTAATGAGTTCTGCAATAGATGAAATTTCCAATGAGTTGTTACATATTTAAAAGTCAATAGAAAAAATAGCCACATTCTGGTAGAAGATAAAACTATGACCTATGTATAATAATTAATTCCTGAAGAGTAAACATTTGTTCATCAGAGTAAGCTATTATTTCTATGACAATCAATCCCAAGTTTTTATGCTGTAAAGTCATCCTAGCCCAACAGTTTGCAACTTGTAAGGTGCACATTAAAATGGCCTAAATTCACATCATGACTAGCTTATAACTATTGTGAAAAAATATATTACACTTCTGCTGTGATGCCCTCCCAATTGTGCAAAGAACACTACATTAAACTTTTCTGCATCATTTTCCCTCCAGTGGTATTCTTGAGATCAGAACACTTGCAAATAGTATTTATATTATTATTTTATATTAATTTTATTATATATTATTTTTATCTATCATAGATATTCAGGAGATCTGAATATCTGAATATTAAAATTTGAAGATTATGGTTCACACCCACCCAGGTAGCAAGGTTCCTTAGATTCTTTTTTATAAATTTTTTTTGTGAACATACTGTACAGAGGGGTTACAATTACATGGGCAAGATAATGAGTACATTTCTTATCAAGCATTGCAGCCTCCCCATTTGTTTACCCTTCATATCCCTTCCCAGCCTCCCCCTGCCCCCGCACCCAATCCTCCCCCCCACCAAAGTTGTTAATTTCGTTTTCAACATGACAACTTGTACTTCTCATTGTTGCAACGAGTCCACCTGTATCCTTATTTAAACGACTTGTTTTTCCCCTTCTCTCTACAAATTATACCCACATCAAATATAGTGAAAGCAGGGATTATACTGTGGGGGAGGGACATACAAAGCAACAAAGAAATAGTCTTATAAATGCGTTAGAAACAAATGCATGAAAGAAAAAAAACATTTAAATACATATCTAAGGGTTCATTTTCCTAACATCACATTATCTGACCTTTTCGGTTCCTTAGATTCTTATTTCCAATAAACTCATAAGGAATAACCAGACACAAGTGGCACTGAGGTTCAAGTGGTAGAGCAGTAGCCTTGAGCAAAAACAGGCTCAGGGAAAGTGCCCAGACCCAGAGGTCAAGCCCTAACATAAACTAAACAACAAAAACAAAATAAAAACAAACATTAAACTTAGCTTTTTTCCCTCATTGTATGAGTAATTAAGATGTACATAAGGAAATTTCTTCCTGTGTTATGTATAGGTAGAAGAAAAAAGATGTCATACAATTACTCTCTTCATACTATGTTACACCAAAGTCTCAAAAAATTGCTCTTTTTCTAAATTTATAAATTAATAGCAACCATTTGATGGCAACTTTGTCTAGATTATTCAGATTATCATGTTATACATGAATTGTTGGAATTATCTATTAACTAATTTCTAATTATACCTGACTTGAAAGAATATTCTAGGCAAATAGAATGCCAGAATAATTTGTGAATTTCTAAATTAATTCTTCTACTTGAAAATAATTTTGTAGTATCCTAGAGAATATGAAATTACAAACAAAAAATTCTAATTTAGGCAGGTCTGCAAAGTCCTACATTAGATGAAATTTGCTGTTTCTCCAGGCTTAAGCTTTTGTAATCCATCATCATTTCTTTGGAATCCAACAGAATGATGATTACTTTTACAAATTTTTGATTGGGAATAATGAGCTAATTTGCATCTAACAATGTTCTGTAATGAAGAGCGCATGTAAAACACAAGTGAGGATTATATATGAATTGCATTTCAATAGGAAACTTGACTTATCAAAACATAGTGAAAAAAATTAGCCCAAACTTCCAACTGTGTATTCCTTTCTTGTTGTTTGGCTTGTTTTATTGAGACAAAATTATACACCTGCTCCAGGGAAGGTATCGCTATGTAATTCCACTTTCTAATCTCCTATCTTAGTCTGAGTGCTAGAATTCCAGGCTTGTATCACATTATCCTGCCATAGTTTGTTGGTTTATTTAATCTAGAAACAGGCTAGCAATTCTGAACTTCTCCGATGATCTTATTCACTAGACTGACTGCTTTGACTGTTTATGTACAATTTTCAAAGATGTTCTAACATTTGACACAGGATATGAACATTTTCAGATGCACCTATAGGGGTCTCTGATTCATTCCTCCATGGATCTGATCCCTTTAATATTGATTACTTGACTTTCTTATTATCTCTGGTCCCTACCTTTGTAATATTCTCAAGCTTTTTTGGGGAAAGTTCACTTGAGGACTTTCTAATATTAAAAATTATCACTTGTTCTAGTCTTACTTGGGACATATTTTCTATTATTTTCTAACGTTTTCTACACATTCTGAGAGTTGTTTCATATGTGTGTTTACACATATAAGTGCCTCTGTGTATGTGCATGCTCGCCTGTATGTATGCCAAAACCTCAAGCTCTTATTCAGAAGTCTTGCTCATACCTAGTATTCCATCACTTTAACCATTCTTACAATGCAAGTTTAGGCTGGTTAATTATAGGTGTTGTCGCAAATACTTTTTTTCCCCAGGCTGGATGCAAAATGAACTTCCCAGAATCCTTTACATTCTTAGGTTTGATCTTTCCAGGAGTATCAACTTTTAAATTTGATACAGTTTTGTGAGTGTAAAGTCTAACTTGTAGCCCAGATTTTTAACTGAAGAATTCATATAAAGATAGATGAACATACACATTACATATATTGAGTGTACACTGTTAGAAATGTGATCTTAAGCCGGGTGACAGTGGCTCACGCCTATAATCCTAGCTAATTAGGAGGCTGAGATCTGAGGATTGCAGTTCAAAACCAGCACAAGTAGGAAAGTTTCTGAAGCACTTATCTCCAATTAACAACCATAAAACTGGAAGTGGCACTGTGGCTCAAGTGGTAGACTGCTAGCCTTAAGCTGAAGAGTAGAGGAAGAGTGCCCAGGCCCAGACTTCAAGCCACACAAATTCCAAAGAATAAAGAAAAGAAAAGGAAATAAATAAAAAGATATGTGAACTTAGCTACCAGTTCGTTGCTAGTATAATTCCTGCTCTCTCAGCATGGCTTTTTTTCCAGTTAAGTCCATGCCCTTATATCTGACTTGCTTTTAAACTAGAATTATTCTTCCATTCTACTTTTTACAAATTTGCATGATTAGTTTGCCAGGATTTAGAGCTAGTAGAAGAAACAGAGTGGCCTCATCCCACATGTTCCACTTAGTAGTAATGCCTTCTCTATATCACTCCCGTAGATCTACCTACTGGCCTTGGCTTTATTGTTTCAAATTTGTCTTATTTGCAGTCTTCTATACTGTATTGAACAACCATATTTAAACACAGAACTTTTTCTCCTATTATTCATATTGTTTCTCCTACTGTTAACTTATGTACACTTGTGAAATAATGCACAAACACACACAGATATTTCTGAGAACCTTATTCTCACTTAAAATTGGTCTTAATTTATAGAGCACTTAGGAAATTTGAACTTAATATACTCCAGGATAATGGTTTTTTTCATGTTTTTTTATTGTAAATATGTCATACAGAAGGGTTGGAGTTATATATGTAAGTTAATTAGTACATAATCTATCAAGCATTGTTAACTCTACTTTTGTTTTTCCCCTGCCTTCCCTTTCCTCCTCGCCGCCCCAAATCCCCCTTCCCTCCCCAAGTTGTAAAGTTCATTTTCTACATAGTGTCTTGTAGAACTCATTGTTACAATGGGTAATAATGTATCCTTGTTTCAGCATTTTGTTACTTCCCTTCCCCTCCCCACATTAGAAAAAGGTATATGCAAGATCAGCGACATCAAATACAGTAAAAACAGGGGTTATACCGTGGAGGTAGAAAATAGAAGAGAAAAAAATTAAATTAAATTAAAAAAAGAAAATAGAAGAGAAACAAAACAATCACATAGTACCTGTTAGGTAACAATAAAGAAATATCAAGTTGTGTCCTATCTTGGAGTCTATTTCACTTAACATCATTTTATATGGCCATATGTACATGTATAATGTTTTATAAGCAATTTAAATTCCGTATTTTCTCATGACTAAGTTGTTTCTGAAACACATGTTACCTCATGTACAAAGATGTACTTGTGCTATTTCAATGAAGCCACAAAACGTTCATTTTACCTGGAGCAGCACCATAGATGGTTACTTGAAGTAATTGGAAGGAACTGTTACGGGAAGTGGAAGCTGATTCCAAGAGAGGAATTGAACATAGAGAAATGACAACTTCAACTTAATTTGTGGTCTCGTTTTACTGTACAAGAAAAGAATTCAAAGCTAGAAGGAAACTCTATCCCTGACTTTTTCGAGTGTGTTCTTTACTCACATAAAACTTGTTTGTAAATTTCTAGTTGAGAGTTTTACAAAAGGAAACAATATGCCATTTGAAGGCCAACATAGATAAAAAGGAAATAACGTTGTTTTAAAAGTGTTCTACTGCAAAGAAACAAAGACATGTAGGTTTAAAGGTCCCTTATGCCTAGATATTTCACTCCTGACATGATTGTCTTGTTGCAGGATTCAGTTATCCATTCCTTTAATCTGGTCCTGAGTTCACCATAGCAATAAGAATTCCAAAAAGCAGGATCCAGTGAGTATGATCAGCAAAAGGAGCCTCTTTTCAAACTAGTGCTTTAAGGATGGTCCCAAAGAAATACGTGGGGTTTTTTTTGCTCGCTTTTTTGTTTAGTTTGTGCTGGTTCTGGGGCTTGAACTCAGAGTCTGGACCCTGTCCCAGAACAGTTGTCTTTCTTGCCCTCCTGCCTCCTGCCACTCTACTGCTTGAGCCAAAACTCCACTTCTGGCTTTTTTGGTGTTTAATTAGAGATAAGAGTTTTACAGACTCTCCTGCCTTTTGGCTTTGAGATTGTAATAAATCCAAGTGACATCAACTGTATGGACTTCTCTTTTGAACCAAGACATGTTAGATGAAGTTTATTATAAAGCTAGTATTCCACAATTTTTTAAAAGAAGAGAATATGTTCAGAAAAGAAACCAAAACTTAACTCAGCAAAAGTAGGTGCACTGAATTATTTTGGAATTGTGTTTTCTGCTTGGGAAGATTACTATTGACTTCGTCGTTCCTTTTGAGGGACTTTTTCTGTTGGTCGTGGGGCTTGAACTCTGATCCTGGGCGCTGTCCCTCAGCTCTTCAGCTCAAGTTGAGTGCTCTACCACTTTAGCTATAGCACCACTTCCGGATTTCTGGTGGTAATTGAAGATAAGATTCTCGTGGATTTTCCTGAACAGGCTGGCTTTGAACCACAATCCTCTGGTCTCAACCTCCTGAGTAGCTAGTATTACAAGTGTGAGTCACCAGTACCCAGGTCATATTTGAATTTATGAGCACTTAATGAAACTACGTCGACAAAGACTGGAAATTTGTATCAAATGGTGTGACATTGCAGCTTTTCAATACAATGGAGGTAGCAATAAATATGTTCTCCTTTTCCATGTTCTTACATTAATGACTCATTAGCTATGGGACTCTTACATTAGCATCCTCCGTTGTCTGCGTATGTGGACCTAGTATCAGAAATTGTTCATAGAGAAATAGAGAAAGACAGATTTGTAGAAAGCAAAGGAGATCAGGTATGAAAGAGCACCATAGGATATACAACTTATCACACAGAGATTACGAACTAGCCTAAGTTATTAGAATGCTAAAGGCAATGAGGAATAAGCCTAGTTGGTAACTTGTTCTTCAATAACCAAAAACGGTTCTTTAGAACAGTTTATGGTATAATTTAGTTATTATTATTTATTCCTTCCATTTGGAGTTATTCCCTCTGTCAAAACTATTACTTAACCTCTGCTTTTTGGTGCCATAATTTAGCAAAAAGATTTCCAAATCTCACTTATACTACCCTTCTGATTGTGATTAGCAGTGGCCACTCAAGAGCTTGGAATCTGAATTTTCAGAATTAATCTTTTTTTTTTTTAATTTAATTTAATTTTATTTGTGAACATACTGTACAGAGGGGTTACAGTTACATGGGCAGGATAATGCGTACATTTCTTACCAAGCATTGCAGCCTCCTCCTTTGTTTACCCTTCACATCCCTTCCCAGCCTCCCCCCTCCCCCATTAATCCCAATCCTTCTCCATCCCCCCCTTCCCTCCCCTTCCCCCCCCCCCGCACCAACGTTGTAAAGCTGGTTTTGGACATGACAACTTGTACTTCTCATTGTTGCAACAGGTCCACCTGTATCCTTAAACAACTGGTTTTTCCCCATCTCCTCCACAAGTTATACTGACATCAAATATAGTGAAAGCAGGGGTTATACTGTGGGGGAGGGACATACAAAGCAACAAAGAGATAATCTTATAAATGTGTTAGAAACACATGCATGAAAGAAAAAAAACATTAAAATACACATCTAAGGGTTCATTTTCCTGACATCACCTTATCTGAACTTTTCCGCTTGACTCATACATATACTAGATATTACAAATAAGGGAAACCATGGGACCTACGTTTCTTTGGGCCTGGCTTACTTCACTTAATATAATTTTTTCCAAGTTTTTCCATTTCCTAACAAATGAGGCAATGTCATTCTTTCTGATGGAGGCATAGAATTCCATTGTGTATATATACCACATTTTCTTGATCCATTCATCTACTGAGGGGCATCTGGGTTGGTTCCATATCTTAGCTATGGTAAATAATGCTGCAATAAACATAGTTGTGCTGGTAGCTTTAGTGTGGCCTTGTTTGTGATCATTTGGGTAAATGCCCAAAAGTGGGATTGCTGGGTCATTGGGGAGCTCTATGTGGAGTCTTTTGAGGAACCTCCATACTGCTTTCCAAAGTGGTTGAGCAAGTTTACATTCCCACCAACAATGAAGTAAGGTTCCTTTCTGTCCACATCCCCTCCAGCATCTGTTGTTGTTAGAGTTCTTGATTTTTGCCATTCTAACTGGAGTGAGGTGATATCTCAATGTTGTTTTGATTTGCATTTCTTTTATGGCTAGGGATGTTGAACATTTCTTCATGTGTCTATTGGCCATCCTTCTTTCTTCTTCAGAGAAGTTTCTCTTTAAGTCTTTCGCCCATTTATTTATTGGGCAGTTGTTTCTTTGAGGATTTGTTGTTGGGGGGGTTAATTTTTTGATTTCCAAGTATATTTTAGATATGAGACCCTTGTCCGTTGTATGGCTAGTAAAGATCTTCTCCCAATCCGTGGGCTTTCTATTGATCTTGCTAGCTATGTCATTTGCCCTGCAGAAGCTCTGCAACTTTATGCAATCCCATTTATCCAACCTTTCTTTGATTTGTTGTGTTTCTGGGTCTCTATTCAGAAAATTTCGGCCTGATCCAAGGAGACCTAGGGTTTCTCCTATTCCATCCTGTAATGTTTTCAGAGTGTCTGCTTTGAGTTCAAGGTCTTTGATCCATTTGGAGTTGATTCTGGTGCAGGGTGATATATAAGGATCTAGCTTGTTTTCTACATGTAGTTAACCAATTTTGCCAGCACCATTTACTGAAGAGGTTGTCTTTCTTCCATTCTATTGTTTTAGCTCCCTTATCGAAGATTAGATGGCTATAGGTCTGTGGGTTCATTTCTGGGTTTTCAATTCTATTCCATTGGTCCTGAGGTCTGTTCTTATGCCAATACCAAGCTGTTTTGATTACTATGGCTTTATAGTAGAGTTTGAAGTTTGGTATTGATATTCCTCCAGCAGTGTTCTTTCCATTCAGGAGCGTTTTTGCTATTCGGGGTCTTTTATTGTTCCATATGAATTTTTGGATTGCCTCTTCTATTTCCTTGAAGAATGAGGGTGGAATTTTGATAGGTATTGCGTTGAATTTGTAGATAGCCTTGGGAAGTATTGCCATTTTCACGATGTTAATCTTTCCAATCCAGGAGCATGGGAGGTTTTGCCATTTTTTAAGTTCTGTGTTGATTTCCTTTTTCAAGAGTTTAAAGTTTTCATCATAGAGGTCCTTCACTTCTTTAGTTAAGTTAATTCCTAGGTATTTTAATTTTTGTTGGGCTATTACAAATGGAGTTGCTTTCGTAATTTCAGCCACACTTTTCTCATTGATGAAATACAGAAAAGCCATAGATTTTGTTGGGTTAATTTTATAACGTGCTACTTTGCCGAAGTTTTGAATCAGCTTGAGTAATTTGGGAGTGGAGTCTATGGGATTCTTTAAATACAAGATCATGTCATCTGCAAAGAGGGAGAGTTTTATTTCTTCTTTCCCTATTTGGATCCCCTTTATGTCTGCATCTTGTCTTATTGCTGTAGCTAGGTATTCTAATACTAGATTGAAGAGAAGTGGAGAGAGTGGGCATCCTTGTCTTGTTCCTGAGTTAAGAGGAAATGGCTTTAGTTTTTCACCATTGAGTATAATGCTGGCTGTAGGTTTGTCATATACAGCCTTTATTGTATTGAGGAATGTTCCATGGATTCCTAATTTTTCCAAAACCTTCATCATAAAGGGGTGTTGGATCTTGTCGAATGCTTTTTCTGCATCTGTTGAGATAACCATGTGGTTCTTACTCTTGCTCCTGTTGATGTGATGAATAATATTAATTGATTTGCGTATATTGAACCAGCTTTGCATCCCTGAAATGAATCCTGTTTGATCGTGGTGTATGATTTTTTGGATGAATTGTTGAAATCGATTGGCCAAAATTTTGTTGAGAAGTTTTGCATCAATGTTCATCAAAGAAATGGGTCTATAGTTCCCTTTCTTTGATGAGTCCCTGCCTGGTTTTGGGATGAGGGTTATGATGGCTTCACAGAATGTGTTCGGTAGTGAGCTTTCTCTTTCAATTTCATTGAAGAGTTGGAGGAGTATTGGTGTGAGCTCTGCTTTGAAGGCCTTGTAAAATTCCGCTGTAAAACCATCTGGTACTGGACTTTTCTTAGCTGGGAAGTTTCTTATTGCTGTTTCTATTTGAATGCTTGGTATGGGCCTGTTAAGCTGGTTTAACTCATCTTGGTTTAGTTTTGACATGTCAATATTTGCTAGGAAAATGTCTATTTCTGTCAAGTTCTCAAACTTATTAGCATAAAGTTTTGAGAAGTATTCCCTTATAATGTTCTGAATCTTGCTTGTTTCCGTGGTGATGTTTCCATTCTCATCTCTGAGTTTATTAATTTGGGTGTGTTCTCTTCTTTTTCTGATAAGATTTGCTAAGGGTCTGTCAATTTTGTTAAGTTTTTCGAAGAACCAACTCTTTGTTTTGTTGATTCTTTCTATAGATTTTTTGGATTCTAATTCATTTAATTCTGATTTAATTTTGATTATTTCTTTCCGTCTACTGGATTGGGGTTTATCTTGCTGCTCTTTTTCAAGGAGATTTAGATGTGTCATTCAATTGTTAGTTTCAGATCTCTCCAATTTGTGATGTAGGAGCTCAGAGCTATAAACTTGCCTCTGAGTACTGCCTTTGCTGTGTCCCAGAGGAGCTGGTAATTTGTGTGTTCATTTTTGTTGAATAGCATGAATATTTGAATTTCCTTTCTAATCTCTTCCATGACCCACTCTTTACTCAGCAGTGTGTTGTTCAGCCTCCATGTGATACCGGACTTTCTTTGGTGGCTTTTGGTGTTTAGATCTAATTTTATTCCCTTGTGGTCAGAGAGAATGCAAGGTATAACTTTAATGTTTCTGAATTTAGACAAGTTTGCTTTGTGGCCTAAAATGTGGTCTATTTTAGAAAATGTTCCATGTGCTGCTGAGAAAAACGTGTATTCTGATGGTGCTGGGTGAAATGTTTGGTAGATGTCTGTTAAGTCTAGTTGATCTATGCAGCTGTTTAGATCTGCGGTTTCTCTGTTGAGTTTTTGCCGAGTTGATCTATCTAGTGGGGAGAGTGGTGTGTTAAAGTCCCCAACAATTAATGTCTTTGGATCTATATGGGATTTGAGGGAAAGTAGTGTTTCTTTGATAAATTTGGGTGCACCATTGTTTGGCAAATAGATATTTAGAATTGTAATATCCTCCTGAAGGAGAGATCCTTAAATTAGTATGTAGCGACCTTCTTTATCTCTTCTCACGAATTTTAATTTGAAGTCTATTTTATCTGATATTGAGATTGCAACTCCCGCCTGTTTATGGGGGCCGTTTGCTTGGTAGATTTTGTTCCAGCCTTTAACATTGAAAATGTGTTTGTTTTTACCGGCAAGATATGACTCCTGCAGGCAGCAGATAGAAGGGTCTTGTTTTTTAATCCTACTACACAGTCTATGTCGCTTAATTGGAGAGTTCAGTCCGTTAACGTTAAGAGATAGGACTCAGAGGTATTTGGGAGTTCCTGCCATGGTATCCAGCTTCTTGGGGGCTGCGAAAACTGGGTTCTTCCTATGGTTCTTGGATTCTGAGTTTGGGTGCAGTTTCTTGGCCTTTGTTGCTGTCTTGTTGGTTTTCTATGTGTAGGACATCTTTAAGAATCTTTTGTAGGGCTGGTTTGGAGGAGATGTATTGTTTCAATTTTTCTTTGCTATGGAAGGTTTTTAATTGACCTTCAGTTATGAAGGAGAGTTTAGCTGGGTACAGTATTCTTGGTTGATAGTTGTTTGTTTTTAGGGCATGGCATACATCATTCCAGGCTCTTCTTGCTTTGATTGTCTCTGCTGAGAAATCTGAGGTGATTCTAATTGGTTTCCATTTATAGGTGATTAACTTTTTCTCCTTGACAGCTTTAAGGATCTTTTCCTTGGTCTGAGTTGATCCTGTGTGGATTATAATGTGGCAGTGGGATGTCCTATTCTGGTCTGGTCTATTTGGGGTTCTAAAAGCTTCTTGTATCTGAATAGGCCTACCTTTTGCATGTTTGGGAAGTTCTCTGCTAGGATCCTGTTAAACAAATTTCCTAGACCATTAACTTCTGTTTCTAGGTGCTCCTCTACACCCATTGTCCTTAGATTAGGCCTTCTGATGGTGTCTTCCAGGTGTTGGATAGATCTATCATACTTCTTGGACTTCTCTTGGATGGTTGTATGTTCTTTCTCTATAATATCTAGGCTGTCTTCAATCCCTGAGATTCGATCCTCTGCATGGTCTAACCTGCTGTCAAGACTCTCTACTTTGTTTTTTATCTCTTTTTTCCTTCTAATTGGTCAGCTTTGATGGCTTCAAGTTCTTTGTAGAAGCTCTGTTTTAGGTCTTGTATGAATTTCTTTACTTCCTTAATTTGTTGTTCAGTGTTTGTTCTCAAATCACTTAGTTGATTGGTTATGGTTTCTTTGGACTCCCATTCCTTCTGTTGGGTTCCATTCAGCATTCCCTTTGTGGTCTCCCTGACTTCCTTCAGCTCTTTGTTAATGGATTCCATGAACGCCTTTAGTGATCTTTGTATGTTCTCTACATGGTCTCTCAATTCCTGAATTACTCTTTGATTAGCTTCCTCCCATTTGTGGGATTCCTGCAGTTCTCTTTCCTCCCGTTCATGGGATTCCTGCAGTTCTCTTTGAGTGTTCTCAGCCTGCTCACGCCATTTCTCCCTTTCTCTTTGAGTATTCTCAAGTTGTTCACGCAAATCCTGTATCAGTTTTTGAGTAGCTTCCTCACGCTTATGATATTCCTGTATAAACTTTTGGGATGCCTCCTCTCTCTCCCTATCACGCTCATACAGAGTCCTTTGTAAGTTGTCAAACTTCTCATTTATTATGTTTGCCACCAGTGTTTGTAGAGCTATTTGGGAACTCTCCTCTGGATTGTTCATTATCTGATCTGACCCCTGATTAACAAGATTGGGAATTGAGATACCCGGATTTGCCATTTTTCTTGTGTTTTTCGGCTTACTCTGCCCATTTGAGATGAAAATAGCACCAGTTTTGTGCTAGAACACTATCTTAAGGCAACCATCAACCAACGTTTGCATTTATACAGTCAATAGTCTACAGATACAATCTAGTTCAACAGACACATCTATTCAACATCAAACAACTATATGTTAATGGGCTTCGAACCACAGAGAAGAATTTGGAAAACCAGAAATTTTTAGGGTTAGGGAGAGATGTGGGTAAAAATTAGGAATAGATTGGTGTGGGGAGGAACAGGGAGAGTTAACTATGTCCTAATCTCAATGCAGGAAATAGGTTGGGTAGGATGCAAGTAGAGAGGGAGAGAAAAAAAAGAAGAAAGGGAAAGGGAAATGAAAAGAGACCAGAAAAAAAATTAGAAACGTAAAAATTAATATAGTTATGGAGATTGAAAGACCATCTATTTAGAGAGGAATGTGAATATAATGAGAAAACAGGAGGGAGATAGAGGAGATGTGAAAAACTTAAAAAATGCTTAAAATATTATATAGGTATAAAGAGGTAGTACTGCTATTAAGGAATTTAAGTCTCAGAGGTTTTGGATTGAGTAATAAATTTGTGGATTAAGTGTGTACACAATGGGGGATAGGGTCTACTAGTTAACTATGGGTTTATCTGAGGATGTGCAGGACAAGAGTTAAGTCACATACAGAAGAACAAAAGAAAGGAAAAGGTGAAAAGGATAAGAAAGGGAGAAAAAAAAGATCAGAAGTTCAGTAGAGCTAGACAAAAAATAAAAAGATAATTAAGAAAGAAAGAAAAAGAGAGAGAAGACAAGAAAAGAAAGGAAAACGTACATTCACGTATTCCTAAAATAAAAATTATAAGAGGGAAAAAAAAGTTACTGGAAAACAATTATTTTTTCAAAAAAGGCAAAAATTAAAGATTAATAAAAGTTTTAGAAAAGGAAAAAAAAAATTTTTTTATATATATAAGGTACCAAAAAAAAAAAAAAGAAAAAAGAAAAGAAGAAAAAAAAGTTCTTTGATTTTTTTGGGAGGGGTGGGAAGAATCCTGTATCTCCCTTTTGTCTGTAACCAGCCTCTTGTTGAAGTCTCTGGTCAGCTTGAGGTCCTGTGGCTTGATTGGTTTCTTAAGTCAGTTTGTTCGAACAGGCAGAAAAATGCTCTGCTTTACCCAAGATTTTGAGATCCCCCTCCCAGGTTAGTTTAATGGGAGGGTGATCTGCTTTGAGAATCACAAAAGAGGGGTGATGAGGCTAGGTTCTGGTAGAGTTGAGGCCTTTCAACAAACAGTAGCTTTTCCCTGGGGCTATTTTGTGAAAAAAAAAAACTCACAGCACCCAGCCTGGAGCCATTCTCAGGGTTTCTGTTTTTCAATTGATTGTGGAGGCTGCTAGAGGGAGGGGCAGCCTCTGGCTCTGGTTACCCAGTGAGGAAAGCCACTCCAATGGCTGGGTGACTTTTCCCTGGATGGAGCTGAGTCTGGCAGGTCACTTCGCCGTTAAGTTCTTGTGACCTGTTAAATGACTCGTTTTATTCCAAGGCCTGAGTTGGAGCTAGCCGCTCCTCGGAGCTTTGTCGGTATCCAAGATGGAGAGCACCGGTGCTGGGCGGGGAGGGGTGGCCTTCCCTCCTCTGCTCCCTGAGAAGGAGTGAGGAAGTCGGGCTTCTACTCACGCCGAGTCTTGGATCCTGGGTCATCTCTGGTCTGCAAACTGCAGGATGAAGATGTCCGCTCCTTGTCGGTTCTTGCTGGTGTTGAGTAGAATCCTCTCGCCCGCTGCGTCTGGCTTCTTCATCCCGGACTCTCTGTGTGAGCGCTCAGGTAATGGCCGCGCTTGCGGTCGCCGCTGCGACCCTGCCGCCGCCGCGGCGGCTGCTGGCAGGCGCTCAGATGTGTCTCCTTGTCTTGGCTTCCCCTCTCTTGTCTAACTCTCTGTCCTGTGATGGCACACTTGGTGTGATTCTCCTCCAGAATTAATCTTGACTGATATCTAAGCACATCCCTGGTATTAATTGCTATGACATATTAACAAAACCTTTTTTTTTTTGTTCAACACAGTATTCTAATATAGGTAAAGTACATGAATTAAGGACTATTGATAGGTATCAATTGGAAGGAGCAATTATATATTCCAAGTATGGGTTGTTTATTTTGCATTTCGTAGCTAAATGACTCTTTTGCCAGTCCTGGGGCTTGAACTTAGGGCCAGGGAACTGTTCCTGAGCTTCTTTTTTTTTTTTTGATCAAGGCTAGCACTCTACCACTTGAGGCAAAACACAACTTCCAGTGTTTCTTTTTCTGTTTATGTCATACTGAGTAATTGAACCCAGGGTTTCATGCATGCTAAGCAATAGCTGTTCCATGAAACCACATTCCCAGAGCCCTAAATGACTTTCTTTTTTATATTTATAAGTTTTTGGTGTGTGAAAATACAGTACAGAAGGGTTATAAGTACATGAGCAAGGTAATGAGTACATTTTTTATCAAGCATTTTTGCTTCCTCCTTTGTTTCCCCTTACCATCCCTGCCCATCGATGCCCCCCACCCACTGCCAAAGTTGTAAAGTTCTTTATTGGACATAATGTCTAGTTGCAATGGGAATTTCTTAAGATAGCATTACTATTTCATTCCGTTAATATGTATTACAATTTAGGCCAGGTGGTAGAAAAGGAAGTGGAAAACAATACTAAGTCCAGTAAGGCTGACATTCCTATCACATCACTAAGGAAGTAGTGTTAAGACCTGCAGGACTCTTAAGTCTGTTGTATGTGACATTATTATGTAAAACACTATTAGCTGTCATCCCCGAAATCCATAACATTCTGATTCCACTTTCCAGGTCAAGAACCAAATATCTATTCCTTTTTATAGATTGGGTGTGTTTCCTAGGAAGGAAGAAGGAGGATGTAGTAGGTGATGGTGGAAAAATATGTATATTGGCTCCCTGTCCACATTTTTTGCATTTTTAAAAAGTGCTACTGATGAACTCCCACTTACATCTAATTGACTTGCTGTTTGCACAAGATGCAGATAAATGAAGACATTTATTCTGGTGGATAGTCACATATATTAACAAAATCCATTTCTGGAAAAATAAGAGACTAGGTAAGAAATTATAAATTATTGTCTATAAAATGGTTTCTTTTCTTGGAGAACAAAAGGTAGTATTGAAATGATTACTCCAACTTTCTTTGAGACTTTATGTTGTCTCAGTATCAAAATGTTCTCTAACTTGTGTAACATCCAAACATAAAAGACATGATTTGAAGATCTCAGTAGTTTTAGAAAATAAGGAACGTAATAGCATCCTTCCTGCAGAGACATGTGATGGCAAGTATGATTGATTGTATTATGGTTCTCTGTTTTTCCTCTTTATCTCAACTGTTGCATATCTTGGCATATTACTCGATGTCCTGAATAAGCTTCCTGTAGGTGAGATTTACTTCTACTCTGCAGTGTCAAGATGGGTCCTGTGACTTACTTCAGCTTACAAAAGTGAACCAGAAGTGGTGAAAGGCTATTTCTGGGGAAGATTTCTATCTCATTATCTGTGTTTTTTTCCCCTTAGCTATAAATATAGCTAAACTTTAAACTTATATGTTGGAAGAGTATAGCATGTGAATTTGAATTAAAACATATAACACAGGCAGAACTAAGCTAATATTAGAATATGATATTAACACGCTAGTTTCTTACCATGCTTTTATACCTTTATGATAGTTGATTATAGCACACCAGATTTTAAAAAATCCTAAACAAGAACTAAACAAATTGATAACATTTCATATTGGAAAATATTACAATTTTTTTTAATAAATAAGCATTCTCCATGTGATCACTTGTGGGATTATCTATTTATTTTTTATTTTTTTATTGTGAAAATACTGTACAGAGGGGTTACAATTACATGGGCAAGATAATGAGTACATTTCTTATCAAGCATTGTAGCTTCCTCCTTTGTTTCCCCTTCCCATCCCTTCCCAGCCTCCCCCAGCCCCCACCAAAGTTGTAAAGTTCGTTTTCAACATGACAACTTGTACTTCTCATTGTTGCAACGGGTCCACCTGTATCCTTATTTAAACGACTTGTTTTTCCCATTCCCCTCCACAAATTATACCGACATCAAATACAGTGAAAGCAGGAGTTATACTGTGGGGGAGGGTCACACAAAGCAACAAAGAAGTAATCTTATAAATGCGTTAGAAACAAATGCATGAAAGAAAAAAAACATTTAAATACATATCTTAGGGTTTATTTTCCTAACATCACCTTATCTGACCTTTTCTGTTTCACTCATACCTATATTAGATATTGCAAATAAGGGAAACCATGGGACCTATGTTTCTTTGGGCTTGGCTTACTTCACTTAATATAATTTTTTCCAAGTCTTTCCATTTCCCAACAAATGGGGCAATGTCATTCTTTCTGATGGAGGCATAGAATTCCATTGTGTATATATACCACATTTTCTTGATCCATTCATCTACTGAGGGGCATCTGGGAAGCTACCAGCACAACTATGTTTATTGCAGCATTATTTACCATAGGGATTATCTATTTCTATAGATATGTTTAATCACTCTTGAGCACTGTATCTAATATCCACACTCATTATCCAGACCTTGTAATTGAGATGAGGAAGAAAAAAATATCTAGATTGCTCCTTCTCTTTTCCTATTCTCCTTTTTCTAGTGTGGATTCTCATCTTTTCTCGAAATTCTCCTATTAATAAGGGAAGAATGACAAATTGTGGATAGGAAGCAAAAAGCTTCAAAGCCAGAATTTATTCTTTCAGAAATAGATGAAGTAAATCAGAGTGGCTCAAGGAAGAATAAAAAGATGATTTTTTTTCCCTTTCTGGATTTCTCTATAGACTCTAAACATGACTCTAAATAGCTAGTGAACCATTTGCCTTGGCTAACTTTTTAAAAATATCGTTTTTAAAATAAATGATAATTTAAAAAATTAAAAATTATTTAAATATAAATAGTAATTTGTTGTTTGCTTTTGGGACGCATGAAATAAGACTGCATTAACATTGTGTGAGTTGAGAGGCTAAATTTTATCAGAATCTAAACATAATGAAAAATAGATGATTTTAAGATAAATAGCTTGTAGATACATTTTTACTTGGACATAACCACAGAGACAAATTTTTTTCTTCTTTTCCTCTCCACGCTGATTCAACTTCAATAACCAGTTCATGTAATTCAAGTGGCTGTGTTTCTTTCAGAAATAGAATAGACCCAAAAAGTTAGAAAAAGAGAACCAGTATTGGGTAATGCATTCTTTAAAAATAACAGTCAAATAAGTATTAACCATAATTGCAAAATAATAACAATCAAATGCTCTTGAAAAGAGAAGATTGTAAGTAGAATATACAAAAATTGATAGTGGCACAATTACTTCAGGAGCTGCTCTCTGGAATTTAGCATTTCTAGTACGTGACAATGTTTTAATGAGGATTAATTGCTTTCAGGGACTAATATTTTTAAGTTATATTTCATTGAAGAAATATGTTGTTCAAAATTAATGAAAGGATAACAGTTTATAATAGAAAGAATGCTAAATACTCATTTTACATAGCAAAATACCTTTCCATAATATCTGTCTTCCCCAAATAACTAATACCTCAAATGGACATTTGCATTATATGTATATAAGTTTGTAAAATAATTACCTTTCATAATCCAAAGAACACAAATATGAAGAATTATCAGATGGGGGAAATATATTCAAATGGGTACTTTAAAGTCCCAGGTGTAGTTCGAAAGGACATGATGAGGTTAGAACCATCAGAGACATGTAAAGATGCTACATTAGAAAATAAAGAAAAAAACAACAACCCAGATTCTGAATTTCTGGAAAGCAGAACCGCAAGTAAATGCTTTTTCCACTAGAATCATTTGAAAAATATTTTAGCTCTGTAGGTTGCTCAATTTTAAACTAGTGTGACTTCTTTTAAATTTCTGTCCTTTAGAACTGCAAAATGATAAATACGGATTATTCAAGCCAACTAACGAGTAGAAATATTTTACAGCAGATTAAGATTGGTGAACTAATTCAACTGCAGCTTTTTCCTGATGCAACTACAGGGACACCACATTTCCTATATTTTGAGAATAAGAAAATGTTTCCACTGGATTTGTACACATGTATGATGTGCATACTACTTACAGGCCTTACTTAAAGAAGTCTTGAAATTCTAACTAATATTCAAATAAGAGGTTTCCTATCTTTATTTTTACATTTGGGGATCACTAAATACCAAAATTATGTAGAGGGCTAGGGTAAGAATATGGAATTGAAATCTGTCTCCTAATATTATAAAGATAATTTATGCCATTTTAAGTTACAGTTTCTAAAGTAACAAAAAATAAGGTAAAACAGATATAAAAACTCAATTTTCTATCCTTCCTAACTTTCCAACAGCAATTAGAGAATCCAGTAAATGTACAGCCATCCCAGGGTGATATAGGATGTTATAGGATCACTAGATGGTGAAAAAGAAGATAACAAAAATGGTTCCCCTGGAACAATGGGAAACAAATTCTACAGCTACAGATTGTGATATAGCTAGAAAATAGTTTCCACTATTCTAAGTCTTTGATATTTTAGGTTTGTTTACACAGAATCTTTCCATTCTTAGGAAATGACCCTTTATTAATACTCAAGTGTTTGCAGCTTATAACCCAGAAACAAACAATGTTTCTAAATGTAAAGAAGAATGATAGTAAGAGTAATCAAGGCTACTTCCATAGCTATAGCTGATAAATAAGAATGATATTGGGAAATAGTCCAATAACCTTGAACTTTTTCCTACCTTTACTCTTCTCCAACATGAGAAGTCCTAGTCAAAATATGATAAATATTATTAGAGGAATTTTATATTTTTTATTGTTCACACCAAAGCAAATACACGTTCCTCTTTGCAAGCCTGATTTTGAAAGAGTCAGACCTTCAAAATTATTTTATAGACAAAAGTTTACTGCTTTGACTTAGGTGTTTTCCTGCCTTTGGGTGTTGCTCCCTATTATTTTGGCAACTGCATAGAAAAACAAGATAAATCCATTATGCTTGTGTTGAATTGTTCAAAGTAAAGCTGTCTTCACTGCTAATTATAGTTTAATTATTGCTCTTTAAATGCAACAAAAAGTGATACTTTAACATACATTCTCATTGAAATTGATGAAAACAGGAGTGTCTGTGATTGCTTCGTTAATAGTTTTCAAGTATTTCCCTTGGCTATTTTCATTATTGCCTTTGTTCCGGTCTTCTAATCAGGAACAGAGGGTTACCTAAGATACAGGATGTTAGATAGAAAAAAAAATAGATATATAATTAAAGATTTTCCTCTCCTTAAAGACTGAAGCTCAGAAGACATTTTGCTATCACTGGCATTGTTAAGATGATTTGAAGTTTTGGTTCTTAAACTAAGTGAAATACATGTGAAATGTTACTTGTTCCAACAATGATTATGGCTTATACTTTTCTGCTCCAACTAGATGAAACTTCTGACAATGTTGGAGAGCATATTTATTTTAGGGTAGGAGGGTTAATTATAGAAAGCCAAGGGAGAATCCTAAAACAGTATTGCCTTTCATGTATCACTTAATTATACTTAATGTATATATGTATAGAAATACAAAAATATGAATTGAGTGAAAATATGTGATTTAAAATTGATTCAATGACAACTAATCCAGAAAGCAATTCTCTATATTTATGTAAACTAGTATACCTAGTAAGGATTTAAAAATTGTTAGAATATATTTTTTAACATTTATGTGAAAACATTTGTTTATTTGTAACTGTTTATTTTAAATTTTTGTTGGTAGTGGGTCTTGAAATCTGGGACTGGACACTATCCCTCAGCTCTTCAGCTCAAGACTAGTGCTCTACCACTTGAGCCACTGACACTTTTCTGGTGGCTCTATGGAAATAAGTGTCTCACAGACTTTCCTGACTAGGCTGGCTTTGAACCATGACACTCAACTCTCAGCCTTCTTAGTAGCTAGGGTTATAAGCATGAGCCACTGGCTCCTAGTACACAATTATTTTTTACATAGCTATGAAATATTGATTGATAATCCCATTCACTTATATGTTGTGTAATGATAAAACTACATCATATCCATTAATTTCTGCATGTAACATTTCTTTTTAGTGAGAATGCTCAAAAACTTATCTTCTGGCTAGGATGAAATATCTATTCTTAACTATAATCACTTTGCTTCTTGTGGTATACAATTAATATATGTAGCTTTATTCCTGGAAGTCTGATAATCAAAGTTACATAAAACATGAATTGTAAAGTGAAAGAAATTCATGGTTCCATTACTTGTTGTAAGAAAACAATTATGCCTTTTGTTTCCAATTATATTTCTGTGGGAATGTGTAATGTTCATTGATTTAATTGTTAAGATTTATAACAGTTACATTATATCAAGTTGATTCAAACTTGTTTGGTCCTAGAGCTTGAACTCAGGGTCCCTGAGATTTGTTGCAATTTTTTTTAACAATTTACCATTTCAGACATGCCTCACTTCTGGCTTTTTTGCTGATTAATCAAAGATAAGATTATCAGGGAGTTTATTTTGAGGGCTGCCTTCAAACAGCAATACTCAAATCACAGCCTACCCAGTAGCTAGGTACATTTGCCACCTGCTCCCAACTTCTATTCACCACTTGTATATGGGCTTTCATAGACTAAATTGTTTTACACTTTTATTGAGTCCAACTCTTTCGTTTTCCTTTCCTATAATTTTAATGCCAAATTTAAGACTGCTTCATCTCAAAATTTTCAAAACATCTTCCTTTTCCCAAATACTGCCTAACCTATCACCTCTTATTTAACCGAACGTCATTCCACAACTGTTAGGTTTTACCCCTTAGTAAATATTCCTTGATAATATTTATGTGGATCTAATCTGGTGCCCTACAGACCCATTGAGCTGTATAATCTTTCCTCTACAAATATAATAATTTTATACTAATAGATTTAATATTGGACAGAGAAATATATTCCAGTTTATTTTTCTTTATCAATGACTCAAAGCGTGCTAGTCAGGTGTATTTAGAAATTGTCATAAACCTAAATAAAACTGTGAAGCTGAGTGCTGTTGGCTCATGCTTGTAATCCTAGCTGCATAGGAGGCTGAGATCTGAAGATTGTGGTTGAAATCTACCTGGAATGGGAATGTCCGTAATACTCTTATGTCCAATTAACCACCAGAAAAACAGAAGTGGCACAGTTGCTCAATGAGTAGAGCATTCACTTCGAACTGAAGACCCGAGAGACAATACCCAGGACCAAATTTCAAGCCCCTTGAATGACCAAAAAAGGGGAAGAGATAATTTATATCATTTCTCAATTGTATCCTCCAATCCACAAAAATTATGTCTCCATTAATTTAGATTTTTGCTTTTATATTCACCATTGTATAATTTTCAATGACGGTGAGTAAGTAGCACTTTAATACATTTTGACAATGTGTGAAGATAGCACAAAGAAATTCACAGAAAACAGTTGAACTATAAAGGGCAATGGGAATGGAGAAAGTCAGAAACGGGTTAATCAGGCCCTTCATCAATATGTGAGAGTGTAAGATATTTCAATAAGATATCTTCATATAATTAATATACACCAACTAATAACTATCTTCCAAAGACTTTGGTATTCAAGTATGACATAAAGGATAAATACACATTCTGTGGTGAAATGAAAGAAAGATAGATAAGAAAATGCATACTTATAATGATTGTGTAAATAAACTAAGAAATTCAGTCAACATTCTGAGGGCTCATGGCTCATTGGACTCGAAGGTTGCTGGTAACTAAGATAATTCTAAAATGTTAGACTTGATCTTATCTTTAAGACTGCTTAATACTATTGCTTTTTGAGTCTGTATTCTTTTTCTTGGTGTTGGTTGTGGTGGTGGTTCTGGGCCTTGAACCCTGGGCCTGGGCGCTGTCCCTCAGCTCTTCAAATCAAGGTTAGAGCTCTACTACTTGAGCCATAGTACCACCTCCGGCTTTCTGTTGGTTTATTGGAGATAAGAGTCACATGGACTTTTCCTGCACAGGCTGGCTTTGAACCATGATCCTCAGATCTCAACCTCCTGAGTGCCTAGGATTACAGGCGTGAGCCACCAGCGCCTGGCTCCTTTTTACAACATTTAAACATAAAATAAAATAAAATAAAATCAATATAGGGAATGTTTGGCAAATAAGGTAAAATGATAACTTACAGACAAATGAAAATAATAATGTATGTATAGCTATATATACATATATGTACACATCTGTGTATTCATATATGTATACATATATAGGTATTCGAATATATACACATATAAGTACGAATATATGCATATGTACATGTAGTGTGTACAAATATACATTTATTTAAATAGACTTGAATCAGAAATATATTAATAGCATATTAATGCCAATGAAATACTTTAACCATCCCGAATAAGTTATCCAAAAATCCAAATACATATCTCTATAGTAATATAAGAACAATCAAGGAATATATGGAAAGATCATAACATACCTAGACATTGCATACATACAGAGATTAGTGGAAATAGAAACAATAAGATAGCCCTGCACAACCATTATGTAGAAATTGCAATCCTTATACATTGGTGCTTAGCACTTAAAATGATATAGTCAGTTTCTTAAACATACTGGAAATCTTTAAGACATTACACATAGAATTGCCTCTTTGATCCGCATTTTGAATTATAGTTTTATATACAAAATAGATTTTAACATATGTCCAATGAGACACATGTACAAGGATATACATAGCAAAATCCTTCATAATAACATATAATAAAATATTGAAATGCCCATTGAGGATGTTATTCCAATATACACATGCATACAAAACAATATGCTCTATCCATGAGAAAAACTTACATGGACTTATTTTGGAAACAGTGATATTACATGGGAGAAATGGATAAAATAGACTACATTTTCTAATTACATGAGGTTTTTAAAATTGGCACATCTGTAGAGGTAGAATATGAAATAATAGCTGCTCAAGGGGAGAGAAGGTTGAAATGATGACAGGAAATGACTATTAATAAATATTTGAATATGTTGAGAGGGTAGTAATGATAAAATGTTCCTGAAATGAAGGTGATGTTCTTACTCCAACTCTTTAACATCCTAAGAATCATTGTACTTTATCGAAGAATTACAGATTGCATTTGCATTAACCTTAGGAAAATTTTTAGAATAGTAGTGGGTGAATCTGACTGATAATTTAGAATGTAAAATCCCAGAATTCTATAATGCACAACTTTAGTATGTTGATTAATAAGACTATCAAGAAAATATGATCTATGATATATCCTCTGAGTGACTATACATGACATTAAGAGCCAGTGAATATTCTACAAATTCATGTACATTGAGCTATGAGATAAGATTGAGAAGGATGAGGGATAATGATCATCAAGATACATTGTATTGGCCATGGAATGTAGCTTAGTGGTAGATACTTGCCTTTCATGTGTGAAGCCCTGGGTTTGATTTCTCAGTACTGCATAAACAAAAAAGCAGGAATTGGCACTATGACAAAATCATAGAGTACTAGCATGAGGAAAAGAAGCTCAAGGACATTGCCAAGGCATGAATTCAAACCCCAGGACTATGCAAAAAAAAAAAAAAAGTGCATTTTATTAAGCCGGGCACTAGCGGCTCACGGCTGTAATCCTAGATAATCAGGAGGCAGATAATTGAGGTTTGAAGCCAGCCCAGGCAAGAAAGTCTGTGATATTCTTATCTCCAATTAAATCTCAGAAAATAAGAAAGTGCTGCTGTGCCTCAAGTGATAGAGTTCTAGCATTCATCTAAAGGAGCTCAGGACAACCCCCAGACCCAGAGTTCAAAACTCAGGAGAGGAAAAAGGAAAAAAAAAACTCACTATACACTATTAATATACTGCTTTGTCAAACAGTAAGTCCCACAAAACTAGTTAAAGTTAATTAAAAATATGATAAAATACAAGTCATTTTGGGAACCAGACAAAGATAGTATAGACGGGACAAAGTAAATGTTATATCATGCAGTTTGATTTGAAATTTGTTCTATAGTCTTCTTACATTATTTATGAAATTGACAATAGTGCCAATTATAGGTCAATTTCCTTGAGGAACAGATTGTATTCTGCTGTCTTTTATATGAAATCATAGAGGTGATTTTTTGCCATATATTGAACTATATCTGATATTTAAAAGTAGATTGTTCTAATATAATATTAATTTAATCAATCATTTCATTAGGTTGATGTTGGTTAGATTTTTTTCTAGTAAATCTTATCCCCTATAATAAATGAGAGCATGCTGTGACAGTCTCCTATTAATATGAAAACGTACTTTATAAAATTAACTTAAAAGGGGGAAAGATTAAACTTGACTTCTGATTTTATACATTTCAGATTATGTTTCTTATCCTCATTGACTTGGGTTGGTGGTGGCACAGTACCCCATGTCAGGAATATGTGTTGGAATATTTGTATTCATGGAAACCAGGAAGTAAAGAAGAGGAATAGGACTGGGAGAGGGAGAAGGAGGAGGAGGAAAGAGAGACAGGAAGAAGGAAAAAAAGAAGGAGAAGGAGACAGAGAAGTAAAAGAAGGAAGAGGAGGAAAGGACTTTGGTCTTAACACCTTTGATCACAAGTTCTCAGTGACCAAAACTCTACAACTATGCCCACATGAAAGGATTTGCCTCATTATGGCAACTTAGTGAAAGCTAATTATAAATCTCAATCCTTTATGATTACAGATTTAATTTCTAGAGTGGTGGGTAGATATTTCTATACATTGTAATAACTTCTGTTCCTAAATATTTACTTGACTTAATCAGAGAAGCTATTTGGCATGGAGATGGTTTGGTTATACCATTGTTGGAGAAATATTTTGAGTGAAAATACATTTTATTTAAAAGATAAGGAGGCTTCAGAGATTTCATTTTGTGACCTTCAAAAATGACTATTTCATCTAACTCATAATGAATTTAATTTTTCATAATTTTATGACATTTCTATTCAAATTTTTGTCATCTGTAGTTAGGTTCTTTCTTTCTAATTGAAGGAAAAATAAATACTATCACAATCATTTATTTCTTAATTATTCTATAGAGTAGGAATAATATGAATTTCCTACCATTCAAAAATAAGTTGTTTTTATGTCTATAGAAATAATTGCATAAGTCATGGAATATCTTGCTTTATCTCATATGGAGATTGATTCAATTTCTAAAATTGACTGTTGACATAAAATACATGAAATTCAGTGTTTCTCTGAAATGTCTCGTTACTCAAACCTCAGAAATAAATGAGCAGTAATTAAGATTTTTATATACTCAAAAAATGTATGAATCTATATTTTATGTCAAAAATGTTTAGGTTTAAAAGAAGAGAAAATCATGTGACCACAGTAGATAATATTTAATTTAATGAAAAATTACTTCATTCACCCTGACACAGCCTAATGCTTTTAGCTTACATGAGAAATTTAATTAACGATCCCTTCATCACTTTTGAATATTACAGTATTTCAATTTGTGCAAAGATTCTGTCATTTAAATCTTTGAGTGTATATTTTTTCATAAAAATGAAAACTTTTTTCACACTGCAGGTTCGGATTCAATAACTAAATAAATATCTAAATGTTAATTTGTTAAATTGAGCCTCTAGAATTCAAATAAAAAGAAATTTATCTTATTCTTACATGTATTATATCAGTGCTGAATATGGGTATCTCAAGCTTGTAATCCTCACTAGTCAGGAAGCTGGGGTTCAAAGCCAGCCTTGACAACAAAGAAATCATCTTATAAATATGTTAGAAACAATTACAAGAAAAAAACATTTGAATACTTATTTTGGAGTCCATTTCACCTAATATCAACTTATCTGACCTTTGCTGCTTGTCTCAGACAAGTCCCTCCCCCACTGCTTTCATTATATTTAATGTTGGTATAATTTGTGGAGGGGAAGGGAAAAAACTAATGGTTTAAATAAGGATAAAGGTGGATCCATTGCAACTATGAGGTGTAAAAGTCGTTAAGTTGAAAAACGAACTTTACAACTTTGGCAGAGTGAGGGGCAGAAGCGGGGTAGATGGGAAGGGTTGGGAAGGGGAAACAAAGGAGATGGCAACAATGCTTGATAAGAAATGTACTCATTACCTTGCCCATGTAATTATAACCCCTCTGTATGGTATTTTCACAATAAAATAAAAATAAATTTTAAAAAAGCCAGACTTGGCAAGAGTTTGTGAGTCGCATTTCAAATAATCACACACACATCAGAACACACGCACACACACACAAAGCCAGAACTGGAGTTGTGGCTCAAATATTAGAGCAATGTCCTTGCGAGGAAAAAAATCAAGGAATAGGTCTGGAGTTAAAATCACAAGAACAACACACACACAATATTATGTATAAATTCTTATTTTAGTTTGAAGAAATAAACAATATCGTGGAAAGTAATATTTGTTACTTATCCTGAAATTTTGTGAAGTTGTTTTTATTACAATTTGTCTTAAGGTATAACATAGGTTATTAAAATTAATATTAATATAGTATATTTATAATTACTCATAACACCTTGGAGTATAACAGTTGGTATTTTTTCAAAAGCCATAAGAAATAGTCTGAGTAAAAGAAAGAAAAGAAGAAAAAGAATGAAAGAAAGAAGGAAAGGAAAGGAAGGAAGAGAGAAAGAGAGAGAGGTGAAGGGATGGAGGGAAGGAGGGAGAAAGGAAAGAAGAAAAGAAAGAAGGAAGGAAAAAAGAAAGGAATTAAGGAATGAAGGAACAAAGGAACTAAGGAAGGGAGGGAGGAAGGAAGGGACAAAAACAATTTAATTTATAAAATGTGCTATTTAGCCCAACATAAACTTGTAATTAACCCTTTAGTAAATGCAAGTTTGCAATTTTCATTTCTCTGCATGTTCCCCATGCATGAATGAAACCAACAAATGAAGGTTCAGAAATAACCAGGTGAATCTGTTTGCATCTGTAGTAAATATGTATGCAAATCTTTTTCTCATTTTCCATACATCATCAAATAATTATTTGGAAACAATTTACATTTAGTTATAAATAGTCTAAAAATTGAGGTAACCAAGGGATGTCAATATATTATATAATGTGAATACTAGTAATTATAATGCTATTAATATTAGTGTTTATGTTATATTAATTGTAACAATTTTATTATGTATTTTATCAGACAAATTAGCATACTCTGATTTTGGTGTTTGTGGGAGTCCTAATAGCAGACAGTAATTAAATGAAAGGAGATCTGTATTTGTTGGCACAAACTAATATTTTTGAAAGCAATTAACTCATTGGAGATTTTTCAAATACATCAGAAGGGCCTTAGAAAGGCTGTACCACGTTAACATGGTTACCTATGATGTGATTTACGAGCCACTAAACAATCCTACTTCACTTTGCCATCACTATAATTATTCCCATTGTAAGAAGAATCATTCACATAATTTACATGACATAATCTTGTCCTTGAGTTATTTTGTTCTGTGAAATAATATCCAAATGTACACCACACTGAGTTAAAGCAAAAGTAGCAAAGTGTTTGGACCATGTAACTCCTTCCAGATACACATGTTAAAATTCGATTCCCCTGTCTGGTGACATCAGAATCAACCTTTCAGAGATGACCCTGCAATAATGATCCTGACGAAAGAATCCCAATATAATTACTCTGCCATGTGAACGTCCAGCAAATAGATTATAATGAATCAGAAAATAGACCCCCATAAGACAAAGAATTACTTTGAATAACCATTTTTAAGATCAATGTTTAAGCTTCTAGAATATGGATAATATACTCCTGATGGTTTTAAGCCACTTATTTGAAATATTTTAAAAGCCCAATGGCTGACAAAAAGCAAAGTTTTGATTTAAATTTCACAAATTCTGATAACAAAGATTCATAGGGTTTTATTATTTGAATTTTATTCTCCAAGTCTCTGGGTTAAAAATATTTTTAAATGGGAATTGAGTTGAGGTGCAACTCTCTATTCAACTATCATAATTAATTTTTTGAATATTTTTATTATCTTTAGTTGTACAAAGGATTTGCCATTCACTGAAACAGTGTACAGATACAGTGCATCTTGATCAATGTCACCCCTTTCAACAGTCTTATCCACCCCTACCAATCATCTCCAATCCTTATGTATCTCAATATTATGTTATGCAATTTCTTGCCATTTAATAAAGCAGTTTATGTGTACAATGCACCTGGAATTGTGTTACCACTTCAACATCTTCAACCCCATTTCACACTACCCCTTGCTTTGTACATTTCAATTCTGGGAAGTATACAATGGATTCTTGCCTGTATTCTATCCTTTTCCCCTTCAATTTCCTTCCCCTCTCACATTGCCCCCCACTATCCTCTCTTGCATTACACATTTACTGGTATTTATTTTGTTGGGCTTTGACTTAGCCTTTTATGAGAATTATAGTATTTTCACTCTCCATGGACTATGACATTTCAGATAATTCATTTGTAATTCCTTGCATACAATCCAGTGTGTTTACTTTTACATTTATAGACACTCCTATCTACCACAAGTGAGGAAAGTCATGCAAACTAAGTTTCTCTGTGTCTGCTTTATTTCACTTAATATTATTTCTAAGTGTTTCATTTTTCCTTTAGAATGGTGCAATATTATTTTTACTGATGGATGAACAGAATTCCATTATGTATGTATTTATATGTTTGTATGTATATATATATGTGTGTATATATGTTTGTATACATACATTTATATACATACATATATACTTGTTAATTGGGACAAATAAAATTAGATATATATGTATATATATATATAATTTATATATACATATATAATTCTTGATCTCTTTTTACAATGAGAGGCATCTGGGATGATTCCATATGTTGGCTACAGAAAATAATGCAATAATGAACATGATTGTTCTGGTATCTTCAGTGTGGCCTTGTTTCTGCTCTATTGGATAAATGTCCATAAGTGGATTTGCTGGATCATAGGTAGGTAGCTCTCTATACAGTTCTGTGAGCAATTTCATAGTATTTTGCAGAGTGATTGAACAAGATTACATTCCCACCAACAGTGTAATAGAGTTTCCTTTGGGCCACATCCCTATCAATATCTGTGATTGTTCGTTTTTTCATAATGATATTGTAAGAGGGGTGAGATGAATATAAGTGTTGTTTGGATTGGCATTTCTTTTATGGAGAGAGATGTGTCTACTTTTGATTCTTACTTCTTCTTCTAAGAAGTTTTCTTTAAGTCTTTATCCCATATATTAATTGGGTTCTTGTTTATTTGAGGGTTTATTTTTGTTGGGTTTAACTTTTTGATCTCTAAATATGGGTTAGTTATAAAAACACTTGTCTAATGCTTAACTAGTAACAATATTCTTCCATTCTGTTCTCTTTCTATATATCCTGCTATCTTTTCCTTTTGTCATGTAGAAACTCTTCAGTATGATGTGATTCTATTGATCCAGAAAGAATGATATTACACCATTCATAAGGAAATGGAAAACTTGGAAAAAACATATTAAGTGAAGAAAGACAGACTCAAAGAAATATAGGTTGCCTAACTTCCCTCATTTGTTGTAGAAGAATGTGCCTCTAATTCTACAAGTAATCACAGTTGGGTGGTAAAAGAGAAAACATTACTCTTGGACATTATAAATTTTATGGGATTCTAAACATATATACAGTGAGATCAAAGGAGGATGCCCTTTGGAGAGGATCACAAAGGATCAATAGCTGTATGAAGAGTATCATATAAAACAATGTTATTTAAAATGATCTCCAAGAAATGATTATGAGAGTTTGTTTATTATTTTGCTTTTTCCTTCAGTGTTCTGATGCCGTTTTTTTTTTTTTTAATTTCTGCAACTTTGGTCTTATATGTACGTTTGGATAGGGCAAGGGGAATACAGAAATTGTGGGACAAAGGCTTAAATGCAGCAGTGCTACTCAATAGACACTACATTGTAAATGAACCATACAACTTTCGCGAGAGGGAGGTTGAAAGGGAAAAACTGGGAGAACATATGTGAAGAGGTGACACTGTTCAAAAAGAAATGTGCTCATTATCTGACTTATGTAATTGTAACCCTTCTGTACATCATATTTACAAATTAAAAATGGACCTCATAAACAGGCTAGAGTAGCTATACTAATATCAGATAAAATTGGCTTTAAAATATAAGTGGTATGCAAGTAAAAAGAGACAAAGTAGGACATTAAATATTGACAAAGAAAACTCTCCATAAGAGGGATATAACAATTCTAAATATCAATGTCCTGAAACCTAGAGCTCACAAATTCATCAGAGAAATACTACTTACCCTAAAAACATGCATACATCCAAATTAATTGTTGGTTGTTTGAACAAATCATTCTTGCCTCTGGACAGGCCACCCAGGTAAAAACTTAGCAAAAATCTTTAGAGCTAAATAACTGTATTGACAAGCTATATCTAACAGATATCTACAGAGTATTTCCCCTACCAGTATCACAATATATACTCCACTCAGCAGCTTTCAAAATTCAAAAATATAAATGAAATTACTCTTTGTATCCTGTCAGACCATGATGGGACCAAATTAGATCTCTACATCCAAAGGCATCACATAACATTCTGAAATTCACACAGACTGAATAACACATTGCTAAATCATCAGTGAGTCACTGAAGAGATATGGAGGGAAGTTCCAATGTTTGTGGAATTCAGTGGAAGTGAACACACAAAATATTACCTTCTCTGGGACATAGCAGTAGCACAGACAATACTCAGAGGAATATTTATAGCTTTGATTATGTACATCAACAAATTAGAACAATCTTTTTTTGTTGTTGTTCAGTCGTGGGGCTTGATCTCTGGGCCTGGGCGCTGTCCCTCAGCTCTTCAGCTGAAGGCGAATGCTCTACCACTTGAGCTACAGCGCCACTTCTGGTTTTCTGGTGGTTTATTGGAGATAGGAGTCTCACGGTCTCTCCTGCCTGGGCTGGCTTTGAACCGCGATCCTCAGATCTCAGCCTCCTGAGTAGCTAGGATTACAGGCATGAGCCACTAGCGCCTGGCTAGAACAATCTTAATCAGCACTAATGATGCACCACTAAGTCTTTGACAAAACAGGAAAAACAAAACCAAAAACCAATAGACAGAAATAATACAAATTATATTAAAGAAAGAAATGAATCAGTCTCAAAAAACATACAATCATAATTGACTTTTATCTACTAGTAGCTCAAAAATTTGCCCAATGAATGTCAATATAGCTATTTTCAGAGATAGACTCAACCAGCTCAAACCAGTGAACAAAACAAACTTCTAGGATTCTAAGAAACAACATTTTGTTTGCCTTTTTTTAACAGAAATTTGCTCTGTTGTTCTTATTAGGGTGATTAATAGATGGATTACAATTACAAGGGTCAGGTAATGAGCACATCTCCTTTTGTGAAATGTCTTCAGTTCCCACACTTGTTCCCAGTCCCACCCTCCTGTCCCCACCCATGTGTTAAATAGTTCACTTTCATCAATGATCAATGAACTACACTGCTGCAATTTTCGACTCTTTTCCCTAAAACTCTGTGCCCACCCCTCACCTTCACAATGAATATACCAGGCATAAGGCAAAAAAGACAGAATTATCACAAACTATAAACAACAACGAACACAAAACAAAAAATAAGTTTTCTGTTTCCCTATCTCATAGTTCGTTTGAGTATGTATATCTTGTTATATAAATCTAATTGTTTTTTATCATGAAGTCAATTCAGGGAGTAAGGTGTGATAACATAATTTTGCTCTCTATTTAATGATATTTTTTATTTTAATATTAAATTTGTAAGTAACACAATTGAAGTACTAGTGAAACTTGAAAGTTCAGATTTAAATGCTCCAAATGTCTAATAATTCCATTTTGGCAACCAAAATGAAAAACAGGTATGTTTTATCCTCAAGAATGTCATTATTTCATGTGCAAAAAAAATAAAATAAATGTAATGTTAATTCAGTGGACATAAGGAATCAAATACTTATGTAATGCATCAGTACCAAAGATTATGACATCTATTAATAAAGTTAATAAAACTTGTTTTAAGTAGATTACTTAAGACATGAAGCAAGTGATAATTTTCTTTTCTAAGTGAAGTTATATAGAAATCACAGGTCAAAGATTCCAGAATTCTGTGTGCTTTATACATGTCAATTTACACATACGCTAGGCACATCTCAACGTTATTTGAAGATAACTGAGAAAAGGATTAGAATAAAAAAATCACGCAAATGGTTAGCTGTATTTTGTGACTAACTAGGTCTCTTTTATATCTCTATTTTATTTGAAAAATCTGGAAAATTTGTTTAAGTCACATCAAAAATAATGAGAAACACCCTTAGCTCCTTAAAAGACAATAAAAAAAGGAAACAACAAAGAAAAAATTGAACTTCATTTTGCAAGTGGTCTTTGTATATTGTGGTGCTTTGTTATTGTGGATTCTGTGACTATCCCATGAATCTGGACTCAAATCACAAGGGCTACAGGAAGAAAATTTCAATATCTAGAGCAGCTAATACAGCTCTGCAGTTGTTTGTAGGTTTGACTAATGTCGCAGCTGGACATAAACAGTACAAAGGAAATAATTCTACTGCTTTGCAGGCAAGAATGTGATGAAAAGCATACTGTTATCTTCTTAGATGAAATAAGAAGACCACACTTTAAAAGCTCACTAAATGATCAGCCCTTTGAATAACAGTGCCATTTTTAATGCACTCTAGAAAATTCAAATCCTTCATCCCTCCACAACCATTAATGACATTCACAAATAATTGCCGAGGGGAATTTCCAGTTTTATTTGATATTTCAAATGGATTGGGAGTAACATAAACAATGATTCAAGTTGTTGAGAATATTTAATTTAGAATAAGCAAACAAATCAGATTCAACTCCATAGCATAACCTTTAAGAAAAATGAATTAAGGTATATGGCATGTCCTTTGTAATTTAATTATAGACATTAGGGCAAAATGCCAGAAACACTATACAAGAAGGAAACAGAAGTCTTTGATAAGATATATTAAAGATTACAAGTAATTTTACCTACAATTTCTATTATATGATAGCATATTTTTTCTGCCAATCAGAGACAAATGTATTTTAAATTATGATATGAAAAATGCATGATCATGAATGAATGAAATCAGGGAGTAGATGGCTCAAGTGCTGGTTGGTTCTGTTAAATGTTCTCATTATTTTGAATGATCTGGTGTTTTTGTCTGTGTGAAATTATGAATGTATTTTATGTCTGGGCAGGAAAATTTGATTATTAGATCACTGCTGACACCCAATGTCAGGAATCTAACCTGAGTCAGTGCGGTAAATATGTATGTGTGTGTGTGTGTGTGTGTGTGATTGTGTGTATGCCTGCAAGTCTGTACTTAGAAGGAAGTATCTTATTTCCTTCAGGGTATATACTTAATTCTATTAGATATACTTCATTAATGAGAGCAGATAAAAGTAATTAACATTTTGAGACATATGTTTATGTTCCTATGTTTGCATGAACAAACTAAAAATTTATATTTTGGGTATGAGTTTTGTGGAAGGTCAGCTGAAAGTATAAATATCTTGAGAAAGATGTCAATGACAATCATTTCAGTGTAGATCAATTTTAGACAACACTTGGAAGGATATGTAATCATATATGAAAATGCAACATTTATTGATTTTCAAAAGCTACACTATTCGAGAAATATTTAGGAAAACAAGTTAAATTATGGAAACATAAAAGGAATATTATTTCTACTGTATAGGAAGGAAAACCCTAAATATTAAAGTTTGTGTCATATTTCACATTGAGAAGCTTTGTCTATATCAATGTTTATTTCTTTTGTTTCTACTTTCCTATTCATAATTCTGCTTCTCATAGTATTATTCTAAGGACTTTTCCTTTCTGCCAGTTTGGGGCTTGAACATACATCATGCTCTGTTTTTTTTATTTTTTTGCTAACACAAGTCAGTCTACTATTTGAACCATGTCCCAGCCCAGAAATTTTTGTAGTTAATTGGAGATAGAACCTCATGAACTTTCCTACCAACCTGAAAAACCATTATCCCCCAAGTCTCGTACTTCTTAATCACTAGGATTATAGAGATGAGTCTTGGATCAGGACAGTCAATGACTTTTCGTGTTTTATGGCTTCCACATATTTGCTAGTAATTGCAATAATAAACTACCACAGATTGGGTAGCATTAACATTGTAAATACATTTTCTCTGAGTTGGTGGAATTTGAACTCCAAGATTAGATTTGGCTTCTGATTCCTCTTTCCTTGGCATATTCAAGGCATTCTGCTTCTCTTGGAGTAGACTTCAACTTAAATGCTACATTTGAGATTCTGTTTCCATATGCAGTCACTTTGTAAGACAATGGGTTTTTTATCTTTAGTCTGAGTTCAGTGGGACATAACATATTGCTTAATAGATAGAAGAAAATCTCTAATATGAAATTATTTGTTTGGGGCATGGAAGTTATGGTTATACTTTCAAAAAATAGCAAAAGAGGTAAAGATTTTATTAGAGCTTGTAAGATAATTATGAAGTCTTGACCTTAGACATGACACATTTAAATTCCCAGTTCTACTGGAGGATTGAACTCAAAACCTACACTTGTGAAATAGCATCTCTACCACTACCATACCTGCAGATTAAATTTGATTGCTTATTTTGAGGTATTATCAATATGCCTGGGCCTTCTTGGACTGAGGTCCTCCTAACAAAAGCATAAAACATTTTGCCTGGAACTGGAATTCTCTAAGCTCTGTTTTCCAAGTCGATAATATTATAGATTTGAGCCACTTTATCCAGTAAAAGTATACAATTTCAAAATATCTTGATATTGCCTATATTTGTGTTTAACATATATAGCTAGCCTTAATTTTCTCCCTCTTTTGTTTAGTACTCTGGGTTGAAAACATTGGCTTTCTTCATATACATGGCTTTGTTTAGGATGGAATCCCATCACAATCAAAAAAGTCTCACAAAAGTTTGTCAAAAATCATGGAAAAAAAGGCTTCAGGTTGGAAGAAAACACTGATCTTTAAGTTATAATTGCACTATTATTTATAGTGTTAGTCAATGCTTGCATAAGTATCAGGAGGAAGGCAGAAATGTGAGAGATGTCAGGTCACTGTAGAAATTTTGTAGTTGTCACTTCATGTTATCTTCCTTCCTTAAAGCTTGTTTTATTAAAGCTCTCTGGGTGTATATTTGTTGGACTGATTGGTAATCATCTCTGGAAATAAAGCTGATTTTAAAAGGCTGATGGTGTGGTAAATAAAGGAATGGTCAGAATGAGCACAGATATTGTCACAGATTCAGCCGACCAGGTTAATTGCTGAACAGCCAAAAAAAAAAAAAGCAAAGTTTCAAGTTTGATGATCCACATTGGAACATATACAGATAGATAGATATACACATATACATATACATACATACATGAAAAATTAAATCTCCAGTAGATTATAGAGAAACGGCGTGACAGGTATTAAACTATATCAAACTGGTTGCAGGAAAGGTACAATAAAATATAGATAGTTTAGCATAAATTTTGTAAAGGATGAAAATTCTTCCTTCATTTTATACTTTACAAATATCCTTATTATGTTTTAAGTTTTTTTGTGCAAATAACATACAGAGATGTTACAATTACAGGGACAATGTAATGAGTACATTTTTATCAAGCATTGTTACCTCCTCCTTTCTATCCCTTTATCATCCCTTTCCATCTCACTTCCCTGACCCTCTCTCCCATCTTGAGCCAAAGTTGTAAATTTCATTTCTCTACAAAACATCTTGTACATCATATGGTTGCACTGGGTCCACCTGTTTTCCTATTTAAACAATTTGGTTTTTCCCTTCCCCTCCACAAATTATACCAACATCAAATACAGTGAAAACTAAGTTTAGTTTTTTTATATTGTAGTAGGAGCATCGATACAATGCTGACAATTTGAATTACACAAAATATGCAACATGGGTAGGCACTGCTGGTTCAAGGATGTAATCTTAGCTAGTTAAGAGGCTAAGATCTGAAGATCACAGTTCAAATCCAGCCTGCATAGGAAAGTTCGTTAGATTCTTATCTCCAATTAACCACCAGGGCAAATGGAGTTCCAGTGCAGATTGTATGTCGAGCACTGGCTTAGAACACAAAAACCCCATCCAGGCACTGAGTTTAAGCCTTGGGATCAACAGAAACAAAAATATAAAATAAAACATGGAGTTAGATATTTTATAATGAAGCATAATTTAATATACTCTACATTGTTAGAAAGACTAGACTTCTGTGTTAGCTTTATAACCTACCATAATAAATGATGTTGTCCACTTATTATACAGAAATGCTTATTTAGATTTACAAGTTTGAAGGTTTCAGTGTATGGTCAGTTGGTTTTATTACTTTGGGAGCCTGTGACAAGACAATGGCAAGGTGGGGAGTAGGTCAAAGAGAAAAGTTTTTGACCTAGACTGAGTAAAAGATAAAATAAGAAAGTAGTTGAGAGTCTATGTTCTCATAGCTTTCACGCTGAAGAACTTTATCTTCAGAACTATTCAGATATTCTCCACAGTCTGGGAGGAAATAGAAAGTCATTTTTCTTTAACACATAGATCTTTCTGGGGCATTCTAAATTCAGTTGGCAACACCTTCACAAATGATAATGACTTGTCCAGGGGAAGACACAAGTAGATATTTCTGTAAATTCTAATCAGAACTCAGCAGACTAAATATTTTATGGAATTCCTATTAAAATATTTTCTTGCAGACGGAGTGGGTCTTTATTCTACAAATGTGTGTATCTGTGTGTTTGTATGTGTGTATGTGTGTGTTTCAATAAACTAATATAACAATGTAGCAGAGAAAAGTATTAGTGGGCCTGGGAAGATCGCTTAGTTGTGGAGCCCTTGCCTTGCATGCATGAGGCCCTTGGTTCGATTCCTCAGCACCACATAATCAAAAAGAAAAAAGCCAGAAGTGGTGCTGTGGCTCAAGTGTTAGAGCGCTAACCTTGAGCTGAATAGCTGAGCAACAACGCCCAGGCCCAGAGTTCAGACCCCACAACCGGACCCCCCAAAAAAATTAGTATGGCCTTTCGTTTTTCTTCTTATACTATGAAAGTCTGTCACAATTCCCAATGAGATCTTATCCAAGATTCAAACATTAATGCTGTCTCAAAAGTTTTGCATGCATGAAGAGCTGGGAAGGTTGCTCAGTGGTAGACCACATACCTTACTTATCAAAAGTTTTGCATGCCAACCGAAGTTCATCTACCTCATTTAAGATGGCCATGGTAAATAAAATTTTAAGTCCTCCAATTATGTTGTCACCATGGAAACAACATATAATACTTCTTTTAAAATACCTAGATTGTAGAACACTTCACCCAGAAAATTGAAGGAATATACTTTATGGGATTTAATTTAAATATTTAGTCACTGAAATGGATGTTCTATATCCACAACTCAGAGTCCTATTAAGCTACATAATTGCAAAACTCATCTATTACCATCTTGCATGAATACAGTCCTTCCTGAAAACAAACCAGGTGTGGTAAACAAATTAACATGTACGACATTGTCAAATGCAGCTGTTCTAAAGCATGGAACTGACAGAGCAATTAATGCCTGTAAACAGCTGGTTCTAAGGAGTATGGAAAGTGATTTTTCCACTATAAGTGGAAAAGTCCACAGATTTTTCAGATTGTGTTTCGTTGTTGGCATTTGTGAGATATATTTTGGAAAGCACAATTAATGAAAGCATGCTGTTTTGTAAAACTTTGCTGGCTGACACACCAGGGAAGAAAAACTTTTGAAATGTTTCAAATGAAAAGACAAACAATAGGGTGGGTAAGTTGTGGTATGCAGTTTAAATACAGACTGAAGCAAACCAAAGAATGGGAAAAAATCATTTTCCTTAAGAAATGCTTTCTGGGTATATTGTGCTATACACTAAACGATGAAATGATAATTTCTTTGGAAAAGTAAAGAAAAAACACTTACCTGTTGAACTTCTTTTTAAAGTGAATCTTAAATGACAAAGATGAAGAAATTTAAATGGGTTCATATTATTATTACTTTAATTTTTATTAAAAGTTAAAACAAACTGACAGGCTATTAGTCCATGAAGATTTACAGAGTAAGTTTCTAGCATATATTTTATTTTGTTCCTCTTTTTTGGGGGTGATATAAAAATTTTATTTCAAAAAGGCTACTTGGTTTTAACCATTTATGCAGTCATAGAATAAGAAATGTTTTTGATTAATTTAAGACAATAGTAGGCTCATTTTATGCCAACACAAAATATAAAAACCAATGACATTTTCAATGAACAACTATAAAAAATCATGAAATAATATAGTAAAACTCCAGGTCAATTTTTTTTGTTGGTTGTGGGCCTTGAACTCTGGGCCTGGGCACTGTCACTAAACTCTTCAGCTCAAGGCTACCACTGTACCACTCGAGCCACAGTGCCATTTCTGGTTTTAAGGTGGTTTATTGGAGATAAGAGTTTCACAGACTTTTCTGCCCAGGCTAGCTTTCAATCACTATCCTCAGATCTCAGACTCCTGAGTAGCGAGGATTACAGGCATGAGCCACCAAAGTCCAGATCCAAGTCAATTTTTAAAAAGCAAGCTTATTGAAACTTTTAGCTTTTTCCAGTAAACAATCTTACTTTTTCAGAATTAGCTTGTAACTGAGTTATTTTTAGATGTAACCATGAAGTATTTTTATAGAATCAAATATAATTCTATTACTCAGTATTTCACAAAAATCCACTGTAATTGACTTTCCCCAAAATCAATTATTACATACTATCTCACACACTATAATCATTACAATCTAAATAGTCTGGACCATTTCATATAAATTCTAGGTGCTATTTTACATTATAAATTCACATCTGTGGTTTTAAACAAAGGAGAAAAGATCTTAAAGGTAAAATCAAATATGAATGTGTAGTGTGGCCCAAATAAACCAAAAATTGTGAATTCATACAGACAAAATTATTTTCTTTCCATTAAATATGCTGAAGTAATACCATTGGAAATAGTGAGGCAGGCAGTGGCAGAATTCAAATCTCTTCAAACAATGTCTCTGTTATTCTGCTAACCCCTCCACTAAGAAGACGTCCCTTTTCCCAGTTGTCACAAAACTTCAAGTGTCTCACTTAGAATTCTATTTGGAAAAGTTCTAAATCACTGATCCTTTTTGTATTTTCTGTTATATGAAACAAAATATAGGCACAAAACAATTGAACTAAAATGCACACATGTGTTGAAGTCATCACAGCTGGAAAATCAACCAACAAATTGGAACTTCCCCAGGAACAAAAACATATTGTGCCCAACTTATTTTTTTAAACTTCAAACACATGTTAATTTAAGTAGAGCTATAAGTATAACTGTCTTTCAGAAATAAGGTTGTGTTAACTTGTAATTAAATTTATCTAGATCAACCTAATATAGAAAATCCCTTGAATGGATCAAATTGTTTAAATCAAATGTAACTGTATGTAAAATAAGATCTGAACATACTTAAAAGAAAAAATGCTACAGTATTAAATCACAAAAATCATAACATTGTTAAAAATTCCGAAATGCAATTAGTAATTCCAAAATATCCATAATGAGAACTAAATACTACTGACTTAACAAGAGCAAAATGTGCAAATAACAGAATCTGAGCAGTGAACATAATTTAAAAATACTCCAAATTATACGGTTTTTACAAGACTGAATGTGGATTATCTAAAAGAAAACATCAGCACATCATATAAATGAAATTAAAAATCTCATGAAAAGAGAGAATAGTAGTAGTTTCTGGAATATAATATTTTAATAAATCTTGGTCAAAATCTAGTACTGTCTAAATTGTATACCTAATTAGTTAGATCCAAAGAAGACCCAAGTTACTCCAGCTGATTCGAAACTTTGGCAAAGTAGTACAATACAACTGTAACACTATTATGGATGTTGACTTTGGCATGGAATTCATTTCCTCTTTGATCTGACAAATGAATATATGAAAGAACATAACTTCTCCAACTAAATATCAAGACCTAACTAAGCATATAACTAGAAAAGTCATCATGCAATCCGTATTGCAACTGGGATAAAAAGAAAAATCAGTCATATTAAATGTTGGCTTTTTTCATAAATTATTTCCTTTGTCTTGCATTTTTTAAACATTGTGTTAAATGATTTATATCTTGGTAACTAAATTTGGATGCCTCCTTAAATTTTGTTCTGGGTATAATATCTCACTTCAGTTCCTATCCAATGAAATGATGTTGTTTACAAAACAAATGCTAATAACCACTGCTTATAATACACAAAATCTCATAAGCATGATTTCAGGAAGCATAGGTTAACATTTTGATATCGTGGTCTCATGACTGATGAGGCCTATCTGCATTAGTAAAGTTGTACCTAGATTTCCCAGCCTAAATTTAGCCACTGTTAAAAAGTGTTTATACCTTTATCTGGCACCCACCAGAGATTAAACCTGATATAAAGTCTAAGGAAAATCATAAGGTAAGAATTTAGCTCTTCTGGATATAAAGTAAACCAAAATGCTGCTTAGAGTAACTCATTTGACTAAAGTCAACCTATTTCTCTAAAACATGTTAAGTATTCCTTACAATGTATATTATTCTCAAGAAGGGAATGAAGAATGTGAGAAGAGGACTAAGCAAGTATTGACTTCAAATATACATAATTTGGATTTACCGCTTTATTTCGTTATAGGCATTTTTGATAAAAAACTGTTTGAATAATTGATTTCCTGGTTAGGTATAATATATCCTAGTTACATATTCCAAACTGCATTCAGAAAATGGTATATAGTAATTGGGTAGAAAAATAATCAATAAACAGCAAAAAGTATATACCTGTAGGGTAATATTTTGAAGAGTCAATTAGAAATATTCTAATATAATAATTTGAACAATTTCACATTGACAGTATTTACCTAGAATACTTTAATGCTAATTGGACAAGATTGTCCTTCTAAATGAGCAAAACCTATTACTCCTTTTACTTTATCAGGTAAATATCTGAGCTAAAAATGGAAATTAACATATGAATCTATAACAACTGGAATGAAATTTACTTTTTATTAGCAAATATTAATTTTACAAAAGTATTTTATTGTGTTATAAACATATGTCCACATAATGTAGCTTGTTACATTTTATTCATTTTATTAATTTCATTTTCCTACTTTTATACTTATATTTTATTATGCCATCATACTAACATATGAAATATTTGAACATATTTACTCCACAATATTTCTCTTCATCTCCTCTCTTACTTTTTTCAAAACTTAATCAGTTCCATCTTTTACACCTGGGTCATTCATTTTATTTTCTGGGTCTAGAGTTTGTATATGAGAAATCTAATATTTGTTTTTCACAGTACCGCTAATTGCTTTGATATGAAGGTTTCCCATTCTATTTTCTTGAAGAAGATATTATTTCATAATTATGTGTGGCTAAATAGTATATCATTGTGTGTATATACATACATATATATATATAAATATATATATATATATATATTACAGTTTCTCTCTTCAATGAATGATTAAGGAACATGCAGTTAATTCTGTAGTTATTTATGCTTTTTTTATGTGGGAGAAAGAAGGATGGAAATAATGATGTTTGGAATAAGAAACATGCTCTTTAGGGAGGCAGTCTACTATTTGAAACATCTCTCAGCTGCTCTTTCATCAGTATTTCAATAATGCATTGTATTTAAAAATAAAATTTAATTACATTTACAAAGGTGTTCTTTTTCAGTATATATATATATATATATTTATTACAATGTTACATTTAGTATGTCATGTGAGTATGGTGATGTATGTGAGCATGAAAATCTAGGCATGTTTGTACATGGAGCTGACTCGAAGGAAACTGAATCTGTGTGAGATACAGGATTCAAATAAAAGTTTGAGACCTGTAAGTTGCTAAATTGATGTATATGTCCAGTTTGTGGAGTGTGATTTCAAGATCACATTTTGGTAGGTTTTATACAAAGTAAGTAGATGTTTCTAATCCAAAATCGTAAGGAATAAAACAACAACTCTGTTTCATAATCATTCAGTCTTAGTACTCCAGACATTGTAATAAGTAGAAAAAAATGATTGAAAGTATGGCGGGTCAGTAGTAACCCTTTAGACACTCTACATTTTCCCGAAAATCTTCAGATGTACTCTTTGGATATAAATTACAAGTGTATTTATAAACATACAGGTATAATATGATCTTATATATGTAAATATATGTATATATTACAAATACATCATATATTTACTTATATTTTAAATGTGTATCACAAATATTGATTTATATTTAAATGTAATTCAACTCATCATAGATAGATAGATAGATAGATAGATAGATAGATAGATAGATAGATAGATAGATAGATATTTTTTTGGTCAGTCATGCGACTTGAACTCTGGGCTTAGGTGCTGTCCAAGTGCTCTTCAGCTCAAGGCAAGAGCTCTACCGCTTGAGACATAGCGCTACTTCCAGTTTTCTGGTACATTATTGGAGATAAGAATCTCATGGAATTTCCTGCCTGAGCTGGCATTGAACTGTGATCCTCAGATCTCATCCTCTTGAGTAGCTAGGATTATAGACATGAGCCACGGGCACCCGACTATACTTATATCTGAGATTTGTTAGTGTAACAAAGGGTACAGAAACTATTATTCTTATGATGAAAGGACTTCACACTGACAGATATAATTACAAGAAGAAAAACAATAACCTTTCACAGTGGCACAAAAATCGTAGGTATCAGAGTTCCGGGAAGATGGCGGAGGAGAAGCTGGAATCTGAACAAGCTCTTGCATAGAAAACAGTTTCAGAGTTCCAGTGAACAGTCCCAAGCCAGAGAATCACACCAAGTGTGCCATCACAGGACAGAGAGTTACTCAAGAGAGGGGAAGCCAAGCAGACACATCTGAGCGCCTGCCAACAGCTGCTGCTGCGGCGGCAGGGTCGCGGCAGCGACCACCGGCGCAGGGGCATACCTGAGACACAGTCCGGGACGAAGGAGCCAGACGCAGCGGACGAGCGGATTCTACTCAACACCAGCAAGAACCAACAAGGAGCGGACAACTTCATCCTGCACTTTGCAGACCAGAGACGACCCGAGATCCAAGACTCGGCGTGAGTAGAAGCCCCACTTCCTCACTCCTTCCCAGGGAACAGAAGAGGGAAGGCCACCCCTCCCCCCCCAGCACCGGTGATCTCCATCTTGGATACCAACAAAGCTCGGAGGAGCGGCTAGCTCCAGCTCAGGCCTTGGAATAAAACTAGTCATTTAGCAGGTCACAAGAACTTAACGGCAAAGTGACCTCACAGACTCAGTTCCATCCAGGGAAAAGTCACCCAGCTCAGGCGCCAGCCATTGGAGTGGCTCTCCTCACCTGGTAACCAGAGCCAGAGGCTGCCCCTCCCTCTAGCAGCCACCACAATCAATTGAAAAACAGAAACCCTGAGAATGGCTCCAGGCTGGGTGCTGTGAGTTTTTTTCACAAAATAGCCCCAGGGAAAAGCTACTGTTGGTTGAAAGCCTCAACTCTACCCAGAACCTAGCCTCATCAGTGCATCCCCCTCTTTTGTGATTCTCAAAGCAGATCACCCTCCCAGTAAACTAACCTGGGAGGGGGATCTCAAAATCTTGGGTAAAGCAGAGCATTTTTCTGCCTGTTCCAACAAACTGACTTAAGAAACCAATCAAGCCACAGGACCTCAAGCTGACCAGAGACTCCAACCAGACTCTGGTTACAGACAAAAGGGAGATACAGGACTCTTCCCACCCCTCCCCCCCCAAAAAAAAAAATCAAAGAACTTTTTTTTTCTTCTTCTTCTTCTTTTCTTTTTTTCTTTTGTTTTTCTTTTGTTTTTTTTCGTTTTTTGTTACCTTATATATATAAAAAAATTTTTTTTGCTTTTCTAAAACGTTTATTAATCTCTAATTTTTGCCTCTTCTGAAAAAATAATTGTTTTCCATTAACTTTTTTTTTTCTCTCCTCTTATAATTTTTATTTTAGGAATACGTGAATGTGTGTTTTCCTTTCTTTTCTTGTCTTCTTTCTCTTTTTCTTTCATTCTTAATTATCTTTTTGTTTTTTGTCTAGCTCTACTGAACTTCAGATCTTTTCTTCTCACTTTCCTATCCTTTCCATCTTTTCCTCTTTGTTCTACTTTATGTGACTTAACTCTTAAAGTTTTTCAAATCTCCTCTATGTCCCTCCCTTTCTCTCAACATATTCATATTCCCCTATAAATAGATGGTCTTTTAATCTCTAAAATAACATTAATTTTTACGTTTCTATTTTTTTTTCTGGTCTCTTTTCATTCCCGTTTCCCTTTCTTCTTTTTCTCTCTCTCTCTCTACTTGCATCCTACCCAACCTATTTCCTGCATTGTGATTAGGACATAGTTAACTCTCCCTGTGCCTCCCCACACCAATCTATTCCTATTTTTTACCCACATCTCTCCCTAACCCTAATAATTTCTGGTTTTCGAATTCTTCTCTGCGGTTCGAAGCCCTTTAACATATAGTTGTTTGATGTCGAATAGATATATCTGTTGAACTAGATTGTATCTGTAGACTATTGACTGTACAAATGCAAACTTTGGTTGATGGTTGCCTTAAGATAGTGTTCTAGCACAAAACTGGTGCTATCTTCATCTCAAATGGTCAGAGTAAGCCGGAAAAACACAAGAAAAATGGCAAATTCGGGTATCTCAATTCCCAATCTTGACAATCAGGGGTTAGAACAGATAATGAATAATCCAGAGGAGAGTTCCCAAACAGCTCTACAAACACTGCTGGCAAACATGATAAATGAAAAGTTTGACAACGTACAAAGGATTCTAAATGAGCGTGACAGGGAGAGAGAGGAGGCATCCCAGAAGTTTATACAGTAATATCATAAGCGTGAGGAAGCTACTCAAAAACTGATACAGGATTTGCGTGAACAACTTGAGAATACTCAAAGAGAAAGGGAGGAATGGCATGAGCAGGCTGAGAACACTCAAAGAGATCTGCAGGAATCCCACGAACGGGAGGAAGCTAATCAAAGAGTAATACAGGAATTGAGAGACCAGGTAGAGAACACACAAAGATCACTAAAGGCATTCATGGAATCCATTAACAAAGAGCTGAAGGAAATCAGGGAGACCACAAAGGGAATGCTGAATGGAACCCAACAGAAGGAATGGGAGCCCAAAGAAAAAATAACCAATCAACTAAGTGATTTGAGGACAAACACTGAACACCAAAATAAGGAAGTAAAGAAATTCATACAAGACCTAAAACAGAGCTTCAACAAAGAACTTGAAGCCATCAAAGCTGACCAACTAGAAGGAAAAGAGATAAAAAACAAAGTAGAGAGTCTTGACAGCAGGTTAGACCATGCAGAAGATCAAATCTCAGGGATTGAAGACAGCCTAGATATTATAGAGAAAGAACATACAACCATCAAAGACAAGTCCAAGAAATATGATAGATCTATCCAAAACCTGGATGACACCATCAGAAGGCCTAATCTAAGGATAATGGGTGTAGAGGAGCACCTAGAAACAGAAGTTAATGGTCTAGGAAATTTGTTTAACAGGATCCTAACAGAGAACTTCCCAAACATGCAAAAAGATAGGCCTGTCCAGATACAAGAAGCCTTTAGAACCCCAAATAGACCAGACCAGAATAGGACATCCCACCGCCACATTATAATCCACACAGGATCAACTCAGAACAAGGAGAAGATCCTTAAAGCTGTCAGAGAGAAATGGGTAATCACATATAAAGGGAAACCAATTAGAATCACCTCACATTTCTCAGCAGAGACAATCAAAGCAAGAAGAGCCTGGAATGATGTATGCCATGCCCTAAAAACAAACAACTTTCAACCAAGAATACTGTACCCAGCTAAACTCTCCTTCATAACTGAAGGCCAAATAAAAACCTTCCATAGCAAAGAAAAATTGAAACAATACATCTCCACCAAACCAGCCCTACAAAAGATTCTTAAAGATGTCCTACACATAGAAAACCAACAAGACCGCAATAAAGGCCAAGAAACTCCACCCAAACTGAGAATCCAAGAACCATAGGAAGAACCCAGTTTTCGCAGCCCCCAAGAAAGTAGATAACATGGCAGGAACTCCCAAATACCTCTCAGTCCTATCTCTTAATGTTAACGGACTGAACTCTCCAATTAAGCGACATAGACTGTGTAGTTGGATTAAAAAACAAGACCCTTCTATCTGCTGCCTGCAGGAGTCACATCTTACCCGTAAAAACAAACACATTTTCAATGTTAAAGGCTGGAACAAAATCTACCAAGCAAACGGACCGCATAAACAGGTGGGAGTTGCAATCCTAATATCAGATAAAATAGACTTCAAATTAAAATTCGTGAAAGAGAGAAAGAAGGTCGCTACATACTAATTAAAGGCTCTCTCCTCCAGGAGGATATTACAATTCTAAATATCTATTCGCCAAACAATGGAGCACCCAAATTTATCAAAGAAACACTACTTTCCCTCAAATCCCATATAGATCCAAAGGCATTAATTGTTGGGGATTTTAAAACACCACTCTCCCCACTAGATAGATCAACTTGGCAAAAACTCAACAGAGAAACCGCAGATCTAAACAGCTGCATAGATCAACTAGACTTAACAGACATCTACCGAACATTTCACCCAGCAGCATCAGAATACACGTTTTTCTCAGCAGCACATGGAACGTTTTCTAAAATAGACCACATTTTAGGCCACAAAGCAAACTTGTCTAAATTCAGAAACATTGAAGTTATACCTTGCATTCTCTCTGACCACAAGGGAATAAAATTAGAACTCAACACCAAAAGCCAAAAAAGAAAGTCCGGTATCACATTGAGGCTGAACAACACACTGCTGAATCATGAGTGGGTCATGGAAGAGATTAGAAAGGAAATTTAAATGTTCATGCTATTCAACAAAAATGAACACACAAAATACCAGCTCCTCTGGGACACAGCAAAGGCAGTACACAGAGGCAAGTTTATAGCGCTGAGCTCCTACATCAACAAATTGGAGAGATCTGAAACTAACAATTTAATGACACATCTAAACCTCCTTGAAAAAGAGCAGCAAGATAAACCCCAATCCAGGAGATGGAAAGAAATAATCAAAACTAAATCAGAATTAAATGAATTAGAATCCAAAAAAACTATAGAAAGAATCAACAAAACAAAGAGTTGGTTCTTCGAAAAACTTAACAAAATTGACAGACCCTTAGCAAATCTTATCAGAAAAAGAAGAGAACACACCCAAATTAATAAACTCAGAGATGAGAATGGAAACATCACCACGGAAACAACCAAGATTCAGAACATTATAAGGGAATACTTCTCAAAACTTTATGCTAATAAGTTTGAGAACTTGATAGAAATGGACCTCTTCCTAGCAAATATTGACATGCCAAAACTAAACCAAGATGAGTTAAACTATCTTAACAGGCCCATATCAAGCATTGAAATAGAAACAGCAATAAGAGACCTCCCAGCTAAGAAAAGTCCAGGACCAGATGGTTTTACAGCGGAATTTTACAAGGCCTTCAAAGCAGAGCTCACACCAATTCTCCTCCAACTCTTCAATGAAATTGAAAGAGAAAGCTCACTACCGAACACATTCTATGAAGCCATCATAACCCTCATCCCAAACCAGGCAGGGACTCATCAAAGAAAGAGAACTATAGACCCATTTCTTTGATGAACATTGATGCAAAACTTCTCAACAAAATTTTGGCCAACCGACTTCAACAATTCATCCAAAAAATCATACACCACGATCAAACAGGATTCATTTCAGGGATGCAAAGCTGGTTCAATATACGCAAATCAATTAATATTATTCATCACATCAACAGGACCAAGAATAAGAACCACATGGTTATCTCAATAGACGCAGAAAAAGCATTCGACAAGATCCAACACCCCTTCCTGATGAAGGTTTTGGAAAAATTAGGAATCCATGGAACATTCCAAAATACAATAAAGTCTGTATACGACAAACCTACAGCCAGCATTATACTCAATGGTGAAAAACTAAAGCCATTTCCTCTTAACTCAGGAACAAGACAAGGATGCCCACTCTCTCCACTTCTCTTCAATCTAGTATTAGAATGCCTAGCTACAGCAATAAGACAAGATGCAGACATAAAGGGGATCCAAATAGGGAAAGAAGAAATAAAACTCTCCCTCTTTGCAGATGACATGATCTTGTATTTAAAGAATCCCATAGACTCCACTCCCAAATTACTCAAGCTGATTCAAAACTTCGGCAAAGTAGCAGGTTATAAAATTAACCCCCCAAAATCAATGGCTTTTCTGTATGCCAACAATGAGAAAAGTGTGGCTGAAATTAGGAAAGCAACTCCATTTGTAATAGCCCCACAAAAAATAAAATACCTAGAAATTAACTTAACTAAAGAAGTGAAGGACCTCTATGATGAAAACTTTAAAATCTTGAAAAAGGAAATCAACATAGAACTTAAAAAATGGCAAAACCTCCCATGCTCCTGGATTGGAAAGATTAACATCGTGAAAATGGCAGTACTTCCCAAGGCTATCTACAAATTCAATGCAATACCTATAAAAATTCCACCCTCATTTTTCAAGGAAATAGAAGAGGCAATCCAAAAATTCGTATGGAACAATAAAAGACCCCGAATAGCAAAAACGCTCCTCAACGGAAAGAACACTGCTGGAGGAATATCAATACCAAATTTCAAACTCTACTATAAAGCTATAGTAATAAAAACAGCCTGGTATGGGCATAAGAACAGACCTCAGGACCAATGGAATAGAACTGAAAACCCAGAAATGAACCTACAGACCTATAGCCATTTAATCTTCGATAAGGGAGCTAAAACAATAGAATGGAAGACAGACAGCCTCTTCAGTAAATGGTGCTGGCAAAACTGGTTAATTACATGTAGAAAACTAAACCTAGATCCTTATATATCACCCTGCACCAGAATCAATTCCAAATGGATCAAAGACCTTGAACTCAAAGCAGACACTCTGAAAACATTACAGGATGGAATAGGAGAAACCCTGGGTCTCCTTGGCTCAGGCCGAAATTTTCTGAATAGAGACCTGGAAACACAACAAATCAAAGAAAGGTTGGACAAATGGGATTGTATAAGGTTGCAGAGCTTCTGCAGGGCAAATGACATAGCTAGCAAGATCAATAGAAAGCCCACGGACTGGGAGAAGATCTTTACTAGCCATACAACGGACAAGGGTCTCATATCTAAAATATACTTGGAACTCAAAAAATTAAACCACCCAACAACAAATCCTCAAAGAAACAACTGCCCAATAAGTAAGTGGGCGAAAGACTTAAAGAGAAGCTTCTCTGAAGAAGAAAGAAGGATGGCCAATAGACACATGAAGAAATGTTCAACATCCCTAGCCATAAAAGAAATGCAAATCAAAACAACATTGAGATATCACCTCACTCCAGTTAGAACAGCAAAAATCAAGAACTCTAACAACAACAGATGCTGGAGGGGATGTGGACAGAAAGGAAACTTACTTCATTGTTGGTGGGAATGTAAACTTGTTCAACCACTTTGGAAAGCAGTATGGAGGTTCCTCAAAAGACTCCACATAGAGCTCCCCAATGACCCAGCAATCCCACTTTTGGGCATTTACCCAAATGATCACAAACAAGGCCACACTAAAGCTACCAGCACAACTATGTTTATTGCAGCATTATATAACATAGCTAAGATATGGAACCAACCCAGATGCCCCTCAGTAGATGAATGGATCAAGAATATGTGGTATATATACACAATGGAATTCTATGCCTCCATCAGAAAGAATGACATTTCCCCATTTGTTAGGAAATGGAAAGGCTTGGAAAAAATTATATTAAGTGAAGTAAGCCAGGCCCAAAGAAACATAGGTCCCATGGTTTCCCTTATTGTAATATCTAGTATAGGTATGAGTCAAGCGGAAAAAGTCAGAGAATGTGATGTTAGGAAAACGAACCCCCAAATATGTATTTTAATGTTTTTGTTTCTTTCATGCATGTGTTTCTAACGCATTTATAAGATTATTTCTTTGTTGCTTTGTATGTCCCTCCCCCACAGTGTAACCCCCGCTTTCACTATTTTTGATGTCAGTATAACATGTGGAGGAGACGGGGACAAACAAGTCGTTTAAGGATTCAGGTGGACCTGTTGCAACAATGAGAAGTACAAAATGTCATGTCAAAACCAGCTTTACAATGTCGGTGGGGGGTATGATTGGTTGGGGGGGAGGGGGGAGGCTGGGAAGGGAGGTGAAGGGTAAACAAAGGAGGAGGCTGCAATGCTTGGTAAGAAATGTATGCATTATCCTGCCCATGTAATTGTAACCCCTCTGTACAGTATGTTCTCAAATAAAATAAAATTAAATTAAAAAAAAAATCGTAGGTATCTAGCAAGACAGCATGTGTTTCCCAACAGAGCAGTTTGCAACCCAAGCGACTGTGGAAGATATTGGACCCTAAACAAACCTGACAATTGCATAAACACAGCACTCTATGACAGATTTAGCAAGGCCTATCTTAGAGATTCTTGTTAGGGACATTACGAAAAAATGTATAGTTTAGTTGTGATTACAGAACTCTTTTACACATATCACTCAGCCATTAACTACATTTAATATAGTTCCTATTGCTCTAACTTATATTTTCTTGGCTCAAAAACTGTTTTTTGTTTGTGAAAATTTAGCTGTTCAAAACATAGACCTTGGTTTTTAATATTTTTGAAATTACTGTCTGCATAGTGTTGTATGAGAGGAGCTTCTCTTTACCATATCATAGGAATAAACTTAATCTGATTCAAACTTGGAAACAGGTAGCTTGTTCTCTCTCCTAGAAAAACATCTATATAGACTTCTTTACATGTAAGCAGACCCTCATTTACTAGCAATAGTCTGTCAGTCAAGCCTAACTCACCCAAGTGAGATGAATTCTTCTCTCATGCTTCCTTTACATTAAAAATGGTAAGAACTGTTCAATAATGTGCATACTTTTTATTATGAAGTGTGACTCCTATTTTTCATAATATGAATCAAGCAGAGGAATCAGTTTAAGATGTGAAAGAGCCTTAAAAAGAGTCTTGGACCCTGAAAATTGTCCTGGGTATGAATTTTTGGAGAAATATCCCTTTTCATAGAAAAAGGACTCATTTTTTTTAATATTGTGCTGGTACTGGGATTTGAACTCCTGGCCTTGAGCTCTATCTGGGCTTTAATGTTTGCTCTATACCACCTGAGCCACACCTTCACTTCTTCCATTTACCACAAGTGGAGAAAAGAATCTCTTAGGATTATCTACTTGGAATAGCTTCGAATTGCAATTGTCAAATTTGAACCTACCGACTATCTAGGTGTAAGCCACTGGTGCTGTGCTAGAACTCACTTCTTAAGAATAAAAAATCACAAAAAGAGGAGAAGAAAATATTTGTTCAATTATTTATGTGTTTTCTGATAAACCAAAGCACTTGCTACTGGAAGAGAAAAAGAGAGAAGATAGAGATGAATATGCAGTAGAGAGACACAAAGAAAGAAGAAAGTAAGGGAGGTTAAATGAGGGGAGGGGAATAGAAGGGAGGATACAAGAGGGGGGGTAGATGAGTAGAATTGTCTACTCCTCACTAAGGTTTTGTTGGACAATCAGTACCTTTGCATTTATGTAGCCAAAGCTTTTTATTTTTGGTAGTAGTAAGCTGAGATATAAAATACCAATTTATGGGTAATAACCTGTTAGTGTGCTTCCTCTGCACCAAGGAAGCCACAGTTAGGTTACTGTCAGAAGGCAAGGTTAAGCAATTTCAGTGATTCTGAGAAACAATAATTGACATGGCAGGAATGCTCCCTTGTATGGTGAAGTCAAGCATCACTCTTGTTCCCTGCTCCAGTCTTCCTCTCAACAAAACCACAGAAACAGAAGAGGAAGGAAATATCTGAGTAATGATCATCTCTCTGTTTACCCTTATCCCTTGGTCTCTCAAAAAATACAGCGAAAGGAGATTTAACCTGAACTAGTGGGGAACATGGGAGGAAAAAGTTCAGTCTAACTTATTGTGAAACTTTTAAAATAATTGGAGCAGCATTTCAAATACTGAAATAAAACTTTTTAAATTATTAACAAAAAGTAACTCGAAATTTATCGAAAATTTAGAAGAATGCAGGGCTCACTACATAGAGGAATCTGAAAATTAAAACTGATTCCTGCTTCTATCATCAGAAATTGAAGATCATCCCTAAACTTCCAATACTAGGTAAATTACCCTTGATATTCACTTATACTGTGTGAATATAATGCAGAAAATATGACTTTATATTTAGACTGCTGAAGTGAATAGCGATGGGAATTCATGATGGATAACATAATGCTGACAGCATGGAAATTATTTCCCTTCCATCTTCAGTGTGTAGAGAATAAAAATGTTCTATCGGATGTCCCTGAAAGTCCAATTCTAAATTTAAGACAGAAGGAGAATAGTAAAGGAGATCTATCTTAGCCATTCAGAGATTAGAAATGTGGAGAAATATATTCATTTATGTAGGTCAAACATGGAAGAGAGGATGTGGCAAGCCCATAGCCAAATGCCAAAGTAGAGACATTTAACAAAATACCATGAAGTTGAAACAAGTCTTAAAAAGGGGATCTGGGCTAAAGGGAGTAGTATAGAAGAATGGAGAGGGAAATGGTGGACTAATACACTCATAACATTCAATGTACACATGTCAGAATATAAGTAGGAAACATGAAGGGATAGGTGGGGTTGGGGTAAAGGAAGGAAGAAAAATGTGAAGTTTGAAAATGATCCAGATGCACTGTATATTGAAATGCACATACACTTTATTCACAACTGACACGATGAAGCAAAACCCCTTTACAACTAGCTAAACATACTCTTTTGAAGTTATAATATTAAGAGACCAGAAGCATAAACCTTTAGAGATAAATAAGAAGAGAAAATTGACATATTGTTGAGGCTTGTTTCCCTTTCAACATACAAAAGTTAATGTGTCAAATCTGCTGCAAATGTAAATTTTATTTTGCCTATTCTTTTAAGCAAATTGCTTAAAATGTAGCGCCAACCCCAAAGAAATATAGGTCCCATGGTTTCTCTTATTTGCAATATCTAGTATATGTATGAGTCAAGCAGAAAAGGTCAGATAATGTGATGTTAGGAAAATGAACCCTTAGATATGCATTTAAATGTTTTTTTGTTTCATGCATATGTTTCTAACGCATTTATAAGATTATTTCTTTGTTGCTTTGTATGTTCCTACCCCACAGTATAACCCCTGCTTTCACTATATTTGATGTCGGTATAATTTGTGGAGGAGATGGGGAAAAACAAGTCGTTTAAGGATACAGGTGGACCCACTGCAACAATGAGATGTACAAGTTGTCATGTTGAAAACGAACTTTACGATAATGTACTCATTATCTTGCCGATGTAATTGTAACCCCTCTGTACAGTATGTTCACAAAAAATAAAAAAATGTAGAGAACCTAATTCCAATATCCTTTCATTTCCAATAAAAAAATCTTTGGAGGGGGAGATTGGGTGGGAGGGGGTGGAGGCTGGGAAGAGATGTGAAGGGTAAACAAAGGAGGAGGCTGCAATGCTTGATAAGAAATGTATTCATTATCTTGTCCATGTAATTGTAATCCCTCTGTACAGTATGCTCACAAAAAATAAACATTAAAATTTAAAAAAAAATCTTATGCACATTTAAGTTATTTCTAATTACCTTAATGCAATGCATTATTGGAACTAATTTCATTCCATATTTAAATTTATTTTTTTGTTTTTGTGAAAATACTGTACAAGGGGGTTTCAATTACATGGGTAAGATAATGAGTACATTTCTTATCAAGCATTGTACCTCCTCCTTTGTTTCCCCTTCCCATAACTTCCTGTCCTTTCCATGCTCCCCACCCAATCCTCTCCCCACACACCAAAATTTTAAAGTTTGTTTTCGACATAATGACATGTACATCTCATTGTTGTAATGGGTCCAGCTGTATCCCTATTATTTAAACGATTTGTTTTTTCCTTTCCCCTCCACAAATTATACCAACATCAAGTACAGTGAAAGCAGGGTTTGTACAGTGGGGGAGGGACATACAAAGCAAAAAAGAAATAATCTTTTAAATGTGTTAGAAACAATCACATGAAGGAAATAACATTAGAATATATATCTTAGGGTTCATTTCCCTCACATCAACTTGTCTGACAGTTTCTGCTTGTCTCAGACATATACTAGTTATTGCAAATAAGGGAAACCATGGTACCTATGTTTCTTTGGGCCTGGCTTATGTCACTTAATAAATTTTTTTCCAAGCCTTTCCATTTCCTAACAAATGGGGCAATGTCATTCTTTCTGATGGAGGCATAGAATTCCAGTGTGTATATATTCCACATTTTCTTGGTCTACTCATCTACTAAGGGCCATCAGTGTTGGTTCCATATATTAGCTATGGTAACTAATGATGCAATAAGCGTAGTTGTGATGGAAACTCTAGTGTGGTCTTGTTTGTGAACATTTGGGAAAATACCCAAAGTGGGAATGCTGGGTCACATGGGAGCTCTATGTGGAGTCTTTTGAAGAACCTCAATACTGATTTCTAAACTGGTTGAACAAGTTTACACTCCCATAAACAATACAGTAGTGTTCCCTTCTGTCCACATCCCCTCCAGCATCTGTTGTTATTACAGTTCTTGATTATAGCCATTCTAACTGGGGTGAGGTGGTACCTCAATGTTGTTTTGATTTACATTTCTTTTATGACTAGGGAGGTTGAGCATTTCTTCATGTGTCTATTGGCCATCCTTCTTTCCTCTTCAGAGAAGTTTCTCTTTAAGTCTTTAGCCCACTTATTTATTGGGCAGTTGTTTCTTTGAAGATTTGTTGGGGGATTTTAATTTTTGAGTTACAGGTATATTTTAGAAATGAGACCCTTGTCCATTTTATGGCTAGTGAAGATCTTCTCCCAATCCATGGGCTTTCTATTAACCTTGCTATCTATGTCCTTTGCCATGCAGAAGCTCTGCAATTTTATGCAATCCCATTTGTCCAACCTTTCTATGATTTTTTGTGTTTCTGGGTCTCTATTAAGAAAATTTCGGCCTATGCCAACAAGGCCTAGGGTTTCTCCTATTCCATCCTGTAATGTTTTCAGAGTGTCTGCTTTTATTCCAAGTTCTTTGATCCATTTGGAGTTGATTCTGGTAGAGGGTTATATATAAGGATCTAGCTTTAGTTTTCTACAAGTAGTGAACCAATTTTGCCAGCACCATTTACTGAAGAGACTGTCTTTCTTCCATTCTATTTTTTTTAGCTCCCTTATCGAAGATTAGATGGCTATAGGTCTATAGGTTCATTTCTGGGTTTTCAATTCTATTCCATTTGTCCTGAGGTCTGTTCTTGTGCCAGTACCAAGCTGTTTTGATTATTGTGGCTTTGTAGTTGAATTTGAATTTGGTATTGATATTCTTCCAGCACAGTTCTTTCTGTTAAGGAACATTTTTGCTATTCAGGGTCTTTTATTGTTCCATATGAATTTTTTGATTGCCTCTTCTATTTCCTTGAAGAATGAGGTTGGAATATTGATAGGTATCACATTGAATTTTTAGATAGCCTTGGGAAATATTGCAATTTTCACGATGTTGATCTTTCCAATCCAGGAGCATGGGAGTTTTTGCCACTTTCTAAGTTCAGTTTTGATTTCCTTTTTCAGGTATTTAAAGTTTTCATCATAGAGGTCCTTCACTGCTTTGGTTAAGTTAATACCTAGGTATTTTTTTTGTGGGATATTACAAATGGATTGTTTTCCTAATTTCAGCCACACTTTCCTTTTTGTTGGCATACAGAAAAGGCATTGAGTTTTGAGTGTTAATTTTATACTCTGCTACTTTGCCAAAGTTTTGAGTAATTTTGGAGTGGACTCTGCGATTTTTTAAATACAAGATCATGGCATCTGCAAAGAGGGAGAGTTTTAATTCTTCTTTGCATATTTGGATCCCTCTTGTATTTGCATTTGTCTTATTGCTCTAGTTAGGCATTCCAATACTCGAATGAAGAGAAGTGGAGAGAGTGGGCATCCTTGTCTCATTCCTGAGTAAAGAGGAAATAGCTTTAGTTTTTCACCATTAAGTATAATGCTGGCTATAGGTTTGTCATATACAGCCTTTATTGTATTGAGTAATGTTCCATGGATTCCTAATTTTTCCAAAAACTTCATCATAAAAGTGTGTTGGATCTTGTCAAAAACTTTTTCTGCATCTATTGAGATAACCATGTGGTTCTTATCCTTGATGCTGTTGATGTGATGAATTATATTAATTGATTTGAGTATATTAAACTAGCTTTGCATCCCTGAAATGAATCCTGTTTTATCGTTGTATGTGATTTTTTTTATGAATTGTTGAAGTCGACTGGCCAAAATTTTGTTGAGAGACTTTGCATCAGTGTTCATCAGAGAAATGGGTCTATAGTTCTCTTTCTTTGATGAGTCCCTTCCTGGTTTTGGGATGTGTGTTATGATGGCCTCATAGAATGAGTTCAGTAGTGAACTTTTTCTTTCAGTTTCAATGAAGATTTCGAGGAGTATTGGTGTGATGTCTGCTTTGAAGGCCTTATAGAATTCTGCTGTAAAACCATTTGGTCCTGGGATTTTCTTAGATGGAAGGTCTCTTATTGTTGTTTCTATTTCAATGCTTGATACAGGCCTTTTAATATAGTTTGACTCATCTTGGCTTAGTTTGGGCATGTCAGTATTTGCTAGGATAAGGTCCATTTCTGCCATGTTCTCAAACTCATTATCATAAAGTTTTGAGAAGTATTCCCTTATAATGTTCTGAATCTTAGTTGTTTCTGTGATGATGCTTCCATTCTCATCTCTGAGTTTATTTGGGAGTGTTCTCTTCTTTTTCTGATAAGATTTGCTAAGGGTATGTCAATTTTGTTATTTTTTTCGAAGAATCAACTCTGTTTTTTTTCTATTTTTTTTACATTCCACTTCATTTAATTCTGATTTAATTTTAATTATTTATTTCCATCTACTGGATTGTGTTTATCTTACTGCTCTTTTTCAAGGAGGCTCAGATGTCTCATTAAATTGGTTCAGATCTCTACAATTTGTTTGTGTAGAGCTATAAACTTGCCTCTGAATACTGCGTTTGTTGTGTCCCAGAGGAGCTAGTACTTGGTGTGTTCATTTTTGTTGAATATCATGAACATTTGAATTTTCTTTCTAATCTCTTCCATAACCCACTCGTGATTGGGCAGTGTGTTTTTCAGGATCCGTGTGTTACATGACTTTCTTTGATGGCTTTTGGTGTTTGTAAGGTCCGCTCCTGGATGGCTAGCAGACTCCACCCTCCTCGCAGCAAAGTCTCCACCCATTACCTGCGTTACCTAGGCAACTGGGACACCTGGAAGAGGTCACATCTGCATCCGCTGAGGTCACATCTGGATTTGATGTGGCCACACCTTTCCCCGCCCATACCCTAGATAAGGGCTAGCCCAGGCCCAGACTCTCTCTTTCTCTCTCTGTTCGTTTCTAGCTCTTGCTCTTGCTCTTGCTCTTCTTTTCTAGCTCTCTTGCTCTTGCTCTTCTTTTCTAGCTCTCTCTGCTCTCTCTCTGCTCTAGCTCTTTCCTCTCTCTTTCCCAGCCACGTGGAGTGCCAACCTTGCCTGGTCCTAGCAGGTCTACTGAATAAACCTACCCCTTACCTGAATACCACGTGCGTGCTGGTGCAGTTCTTACTCGGTTACCTCTTTTTAAAACCTAACATAACTGCTGCAGTTCTTACTCGTTAACCTCTTTTTAAAAACCTAACATAAATGGTGCCGTGACTCGGATAAAGGCTTACAGTCAGGAAAGCTGGGATTTCTCTGTTTTTTCCTCTTTTTTCTTTTTTTTGTTCTTCCCTTTTTGCTCTGAGGAATACCCGCAGTTATGACGGCCTTTTGCAAACCAGTCTGTCTGCGGCGGAATCAACGCATCGATACCATTGCTGCCTTCACATCCACGTCCACACCACTTCTCTACTCTGGTGAGTGAAACTACTCTACGGCTCTCTGTTACTCAGTCTCTGTCCAGACTTGGTGCCACGCCAGAGAGCTCCTACGGCCTTTAGCTGAAAGGCCGGTCACCTCTGAAGCCGAGGACGCTTGGTTATGGGGGCTTGGCCATTTCTCTCTAAAGGGCTCTGGGGGAAGTCGGGACGCCGCTTCTGCCTGGTCAGCTCTCCTTCACTCACCAGACTGACTCTACTCATTTAATGGGGTGCTACGAATCACGCCTGAGCCGTGAAACCCCTTTGAAATGTCTCCTGTGCTCCCTGGAAAGCCAGAGAGCCTCATTTTTATGCCATTCTCAGAAGTACAGTTTTTGCTACTGCAATGGTAAATGATCAGAAGTCTGTTTACTTTCGGGGTCTCTTTGCTCACTGCCATTCATGGGCAAGTTTCTACCCTTTTTTTCTACAACATTTTGGCTTGTGCCTTGAAGAGTGCGACACAGGCTGGGTCCCAGGGACCGCCCTCTAGGTTCCCTCTCATAGGCTAGCCAATGTAGGCTTGGTCTATTTGTTCAGGCTTTCTTTGCATTCTTTCAGAAATTCGCCATCTTGAATTCGCCATCTTGGCCACGTGGTGGATTAAGGGTTTGGCCCCATCTGACCCTTAACCTTCCACTAAGTTTACTACTCCATCTATTCTAAGGTGCCTTGCTAACAAGTTGCTCTTTTCACAGGCCCTGGTAACGGAGGCCCAACCATCTGATATGCTTTGTTAGCAAAGATGTCTAAACGTTGTCGAAATTTTAGGTTTTAAGTTTTGCCTTTTTTGTTCTGTGTTGAGTATTCTACTACTGACTACGTGGTTCTAAAATAATGGGCATATCTGTGCTAAAATTCTCATTATATCTAATGAGTTTTGTCATTTCAGAATACTTGTTGGCAATTCTTGATAAGAACCAGGTAAGCTCTACTTACTCTACTTGATCTCCTTATTGCTTTAATTGGAAATAATAAAGGGCTTTTGTGGCAAAGATTGCAGTTCAAAGCCCGCCCGGGCTGAAAAATCCCTAAGACTCCATCTCCCAGCTAAACACTGCAAGTGGTACTATAACACAAAGTGGTTCAGTGCTAGCCTTGAGCAGAAGTGCTCAGGGACAGTGCCCAGGCCTTGAGTTCAAACCTCCTTGAATACTAGTGGTACTATAACTCAAAGTGGTTCAGTGCTAGCCTTGAGCAGACGTGCTCAGGGACAGTGCCCAGGCCTTGAGTTCAAATCTTGAATACCAACTGGGAAAAGCCATCCCTGCAACGAGCACCTAGACTCAGCCAGTCTGGGGAACAAGGGAACATGGAGAGGAGTAAGAGGAGATGTCACATCAGCTACTTTGTGTCTGCCCTTTCAAAATTAACCTGAGCTGGAGGTCAGTAGAAGTAAGAAGCGTGCCCATCTAGTGTCCATACCAGTCTACCTATTAACTGGACAGGAATTTATATTCTTGCCTTTGTCACCTGACTTCTCCACCTAGTCTCCCGATGTCAGAAGTAGCTAGGGACATTTCTACCAACATTTTCAGCCCCAAGTCCTTCCTCTTGCCATTTATTTGCTGTCTAGTATTTTTTTTTTCCAGCCCCTCAATGCTCATGAGACTTCTCCAGATTTCATCTAAGGACTCACGCCACCAAGGGACAGCTGCTGCTCACTGTCTTCTCTGGGAGGAGACCAAATTCCAGCCTTTTACCCCTATTGTCGACGCCCCTTTTCAGCAGGAAGTAGCCAGAGAGAATCCTTGCCCTATTACATGATTATTAAAAGGCTGGAATGTAAGGTCCGCCCCTGGATGGTAAGCAGACTCCACCCTCCTCGCAGCAAAGTCTCCACCCAGTACCTGCGTTACCTAGGCAACTGAGACACCTGGAAGAGGTCACATCTGCATCCGCTGAGGTCACATCTGAATTTGATGTGGCCACACCTTTCCCTGCCCATACCCTAGATAAGGGCTAGCCCAGGCCCAGACTCTCTCTTTCTCTCTCTCTGTTCATTTCTAGCTCTTGCTCTTGCTGCTCTTTTCTTGCTCTCTCTGTTCGTTTCTAGCTCTCTCTCTGTTCGTTTCTAGCTCTTGCTCTTGCTCTTCTTTTCTAGCTCTCTCTCTGCTCTAGCTCTTTCCTCTCTCTTTCTTCTCTCTTTCCCAGCCACGTGGAGTGCCAACCTTGCCTGGTCCCAGCAGGTCCACTGAATAAACCTACCCCTTACCTGAATACCACGTGAGTGCTACTGTTCTTACCCCTCTCTCTGCTCTTTTCTAGCTCTTTCCTATCTTTCCCAGCTCTCTCTCTCTCCTTCCCAGGCCTTTCCCAGCCACGTGGAGTGCCAACCTTCCCTGGTCCCAGCAGGTCTACCCCTTACCTGAATACCACGTGCTGCTGCAGTTCTTACTCAGCAACTTCTTTTTAAAAACCTAACAGTGTTGAGTTCTAATTTTATCCCCTTATGGTCTGAGAGAATGCAAGGTAAAATTTCAATGTTTCTGAATTTGGACAAGTTTGCTTTGTGGCCTAAAATGTGGTCTATTTTGGAAAATGTTCCATGTGCTACTGAGAAAAACGTATTGTCTAAAGCTGCTGTGTGAGATATTCAGTAGATGTCTGTTAAACCTATTTGGTCTATACAGTTGTTTATATCTGAGGTTTCTCTGTTGAGTTTCTGCGAAGTTCTTCTATCTAGTGGGGAAAGTTGTGTGTTAAAGTCCTCAACAATTAATGTCTTTGGATCTATGTGGGATTTGAGGGAAAGTAGTGTTTCTTGCATAAATTTGGGTGCTCCGTTTTTTGGCAAATAGATATTTAGAATTGTAATATCCCCCCTGAGTGATCCCTTAATTACTTTGCACCGACCTTTTCACTAATATTAAAAGTCTATTTTATCGGATATTAGGATTGCAATTCCTTCCTGATTATGGGGGCCATTTGCTTGGTAGATTTTGTTCCAGACTTTAAAATTGAAAATGTGTTTGTTTTTGTGGGCAAGATGTGACTTCTGAAGGCAGCAGATAGAAGGATCTTGCTTTTTAATCCAAGTAGACAGACTTTGTCGCTTAATTGGTGAGTTAAGTCCGTTAATGTTGAGAGATAGAACTGAGATGTATTTGGGAGTTCCTGCCATTTTATCCAACTTCTTCGGGGCTGAGGCAACTGTGTTCTTTCTATGGTTCTTGGATTCTCAGTTTGGGTTCTGTTTCTTGGCTTTTATTGTGGTCTTGTTGGTTTTCACTGTGTAGGACATCTTTAAGATTCTTTTGTAGGGCTGGTTTGGTGGAGATATATTGTTTCAATTTTTCTTTGCTATGGAAGGGTTTTATTTGACCTCCAAATATTAAGGAGAGTATAGCTGGATAAAGTATTCTTGGTTGATAGTTGTTTGTCTTTAGGGCATGGCTTACATCATTCTAGGCTCTTCTTGCTTTGATTGTCTCTGCTGAGAAATCTGAGGTGATTCTAATTGGTTTCCCTTTATAGGTGATTGATCTTTTCTCCATGACAACTTTAAGGATCTTTTCCTTGGTGTGAATTGATCCTGTGCATATTATAATGTGACAATGGGATGTCCTGTTCTGGTCTGGTCTATTGGGAGTTCTAAAAGCTTCTTGTATCTGAATAGGCCTATCTTTTTGCATGTTTTGGAAGTTTTCTGCTAGGATCCTGTTAAACAAATTCCTAGACTATTGACTTCTGGCTCTAGGTGCTCTTCTACACCCATTATCCTCAGATTAGGCCGTCTAATGGTATCTTCCAAGGGTTGATTGTTGAATAGATCTATCATATTTCTTGGATTTGTCATGGATGGTTGTATGTTCTTTATAATATCTAGGCTGTCTTCTTTCCTCAGGATTTTTCTGCATGGTCCATCCTACTATCCACACTTTCTACTTTTTTTTTCTTTTCCTTCTACTTGGTCACTGTTTGTGGCTTCAAATTCTTTGTTGGATCTTTGTTTTAGATCTTATATGAAATTTTTTACTTCCTTAATTTGGTGATCAGTGTTTATTCTCAAATCACTTATTTGATTGGTTATGGTTTCCTTGGACTCCCATTCCTTCTGTTGGCATCCATTCAGCATTCCCTTTGTGGACTCCCTGATGTCTTTCAGCTCTCTCTTTATGGATTTCATGAATGCCTCTAGTGATCTTTGTCTATTCTCATCCTGCTCTCTCATTTCCTGTATTACTCTTTGATTAGCTTCTTCACATTCATGCAATTCCTGTGGTTCTCTTTGCCTGATCTCAGCCTGCTCACACAATTCCTTTATTTCTCTTTGAGTGTTCTCAAGCTGCTCATACAATTCCTTTATCTATCTTTGAGTAGCTTCCTCACACCAATGAGCTTCCTGTTTTGATCTTTGGTTTGCCTCCTCTCTCTCCCTATCATGCTCACACAGAGTCCTTTGCAGGTTTTCAATCTTTTTATTTACCATGTTTACCATTAGTGTTTGTAGAGCTTTTTGGGAACTCTCCTCTGGATTATTCATTATCTGTTCTGTCCACTGATTATCATGAGTGGAAGTTGAGATACCCAGACTTGCCATTTTTCTTGTGTTTTTCCTGCTTATTCTGTCCATTTGGGATGAGAGTAACACCACTTTTGTGCTAGAAAACTATCTTAAGGCAAGCATCAGCAAAGTATGTAATTGCAAAGTCAAAAGCCTGCAGATATAATCTAGTTCAACAGATATATTTTTCAACACCAAACAACTATGTATTAATAAGCTACAAACTGCAGAGAAAAATTTGGCAAACCAGAAGTTATTAGGTTTAGCAAGAGATGTGGGTATAAATAGGAATAGAGGGTTCTGGAAAGGTAGAGGGAGAGCTAACTTAGTCCTAATCTCAAAGCAGGAAATAGGTTGGATAGAATGATAGTAGAGACCGGGGAAAAAAGAAAGAGAAAAAAAAGACAAGGAAAAATAGTAAAACAAAAATTAAAAAATGGAACACTTAAAAATTATGCAAATTAAAAACGTAATATTCAGATTAGGATGGGAATAGGATAAGAGAAATGGAGGGATAGAAAGGAGACATGAAAAATTAAAAAATAAAAATGCTTAAAATTTTATATAGGTATATACAGGTAGTACGGCTATTAAGGAATTTAAGTCTAAGAGGTTTTGAATTCAGTAATAAATTTCTGGATTAAGTGTGTATACAATGGGTTATAAGGTCTAATAATCGAATACAGGTATATCTGAGAATGAGCAGAACAGCGATTAAATCACGCAAAAAAAGAACGAAAGAGAAGAAAAAGTGAAAAGAATGAGAAAGAAAGGAAAAAAGGATAAGAAGGTCAATAGAGCTAAACAAAAGTGAAAAAAGCACACACACACATATAAACCTAAAATAAAAATTATAAGAGGAAGAAAAAAAAGTTAATAGAAAACAATTTTTTAAATTGAAAATGTTAAAAATTTTAATAAAAGGTACCAAAAAAGAGTTCTTTGCTTTTTTGGGGTGAGATGGGAAGATCCTGTACCTCCCTTGTGTCCATAACCAGTCTCTTGTTGGAGTCTCTGGTCTGCTTGTGGTGTTTGATTTTCCTGTAGCTTGGTTGTTTCTTAAGTCAGTTTGTTTGAGCAGGCAAAAAAATGCTTTGCTTTACCCAGGATTTTGTCATCCTCCTCCCAGGCTAGTTCAATGGGAGGGAGATCTGCTTTGAGTATCACAAAAGAGGGTGATGGCTGTTTCTTGTAGTTTGGAAATGCTGTGATGGGGCTAGGTTCTGGGAAGAGTTGAGGCCTTTCAGCAAACAGTAGCGTTTCCCTGAGGGGCTAGCTTCTGAGGCAGTCACAGATCCCAGCCAGGAGCCATTCTCAGGGTTTATTGTTACTGAATTTCAATTGATTGTCTAGGCTGTTGTAGGGAGGGGCAGCCTCTGGCTCTGTTTACCTAGTGAAGAAAGCCACTCTTGGGCTGGGTGAATTTTCCCTGGGTGGAGCTGAACCTGGCAGGTCAGGTTAGGTTCCTGTGACCTGCTAAATGACTTTTTGTTTTCATCCAAGGACTGAGTTGGAGCTAGCTGATCAGCCAGGCCTTTGCCAGTATCAAAAATGGAGATTCTCTGGTAGTGGGCAGGGAGGGGTAGCCTTCCCTTCTCTGCTCCCTTAGAAGGAGAGAGGAAGTCAGGCTTCTACTCACACAGGAGTCTGGTTCCTGGGTCATCTCTGGTCTGTGATCTGAAGAATGATGTCTGCTCCTTAGTTCTTGCTGGTGTTTAGTAGAATCCTCTCTCCTGCTGCATCTGCTGCCTTTGTCCTAGACTCTCTGTGTTGCAGCTATGGCGGCTACGGCTGCCACCATACCCGCCACAGCTGCAACCATGGCTGCTGGCAAGTGCTCAGATTTGTCTCCTTGCCTGGATTTTCCCTCTTTGGCCTAACTCTTAGTACTGTGATTGCACACTTGGTGTGATTCTCTGGCTTAGGACTGTTCACTGGAGCACTTAAACTGCTTTCTATGTGAGAGCTTGTTTAGCTTCCAGCTTCTCCTCTGCTATCTTCCCGGAACCCTAAATTTAAAATTTTAATGATAAATTATTTTAAAATCTTTTCATTCGGGCACAAGTATGGATAGATAAGTGATGTGTGCTGAATCAGAATTATTCAGAAGGTTGTAAATGGATGCTTACCTAGTTTTCTCTTGGATGAATCATAGAATACAGACTGTCCTAATTGGAAAAAGTTAGCCTTCTGAGATTTTCTCCATATAAACACTACACCAACATTTTATTAGAGGATTATTCAAGATTAGCTATATGTTGATTGATAATGACTGATCATGACAGAAAGTTGAGGGAAAACCATCTACACTTCAGTGAGGTTCTGATTTGTGCTTCACAAACTGTTATGAAAGCTCTACATGAGAAATCTAGTAGCTGCATTTCCAAAAATTCCTTGGGTTGTTACACTTTCTGATATTGTCTCAATTCAAGTACTTCTCCTTGAAGTTCCATACTATTCAATGATGCTGTATTAGCTCTTTTTTACAATTTGCAGACTGGTCTTTTTGATGAAATTTGTGCTTTTCAAAATTGCTCTCCAAATTCCATCCACAAACTGCATACAAAATTTATCTGAAAAAATTTCTATCAGTTGATAGTGCATAACTTTTAGTTTTCATTACAAATATAGAATGTAGTAAAAATTCTCATAGCAATTATACTGCATTAGCTTGTGGGCAGATTCTAATATAAATAATATACTGTGTTCATGTAGAGATTTTGAGTATCCAAAGTAATAAGCCTGTGGTCCTAAAACCTATACCTTACTTATATTGAGTGACAAATACATCTTCATATAAGTACAGAAGTTCTCCTTGTATCTTTTTAATATATATTTTTTATTATAAATACTGTACAGAGGGGTTCCAATTACATAAGTAAGGCCATGAATACATTTCTTATTGAGCATTGTTACCCCCTCCTTTGTTTTTCCCCTACCATCTCTTCCCTTCACACGTCCCCACCTCCCCACTTCACCCATCCTCTGATAGAGTCTTGTATATCTCATTGTTACAATGGGTCAATCAGTATCCTTTCCTTATATCTTAAATGAAAAAATGCTGGATTGATTTATGCTGATTCTATTTGTGAAGACACATCTAAAATCACTGGCCAAGTCCAGGAGCACATAAATGAAATGCCATCATTTTTTTGTCAGTTGGTATAATTGTGTTCTACACATTTATTGACAGGCTACAAATTATTCTCAAACTTGAAAACATTAAAAATAATTCTTTTTTTTCTTCTTTTCTTGGCCAGAAAATCAGCAAGACCTCAGTCAGCATTTCTTACATAGGAATTTTCACATGGGTTAGTTAAATGTATATGTAGAGTCCAGTTTCCTGAGGACTCACTCATCTGCCTAGGAATTCATGCTTGGCTGTTGGAAAAAGAGCTCAAGTAAGGATGCCATTTAAAGCCTTTTAACTTTACTCTTTACCAGGGTATTCTCCTGCTACTTTGGTTGTTGAGAGTGTCTACAAAAGTAAGCATTCTGTGAGGAGCAGGGAGACACCATATGACTTATACTTATTGAGATTTCCAAGTGACTTGCTATCCCTTGTACTGCATTTTGTAAGTCAAATCTCTCTAAAACTACCAGTTTTAAGAGATAAGAGGAGTGGTAAAAGAACTCTTAGAGACAAATACATCTTCAATATATATTGTTCCAAGTATTCAGTTTAAGGCATATTCAAAAACTGGTGAAACTTTTGTTGGCTGTAATTATGTGTCTTTCTCCATGTGTGCATGTATACATGTGTATGAATATGTGTGTAAATAGTAACATACATGTGTACATTATGGCTTATATCATCATTTATTCCTTGCTAACAAATAAAGTAAGGAATCCCTAAAGTATTAACAGAAACTGTGTAGTTAAAGTCTTAATTCTTCACTCTGCTTCTTTACACAAAGACTTTGCAAATTCTCATTAATAAAGTTTCCTTAAAATCTGAAATGTACATACTTAGTACATAATGTCTGCTACCGTAAATCTTAAATACTTTGCAGAAAAGTTTTATACCTGCCAAAGAGTCCTATTTTTGGCATATATAAACAAAATCCCAAAATTAAGCATATTTAAAACTTTTAACAAGCCTTAACACTTGCTGCAATGTTCATTTTGACAGGTTCCTTGTATAGAATAATTGAATTCCTCCTCTTACACATCTCTTGAACTACAAATTTCTGGAATTATTTTGTTTTTGGCATGTCTATCTTGATTTTATTCTTCAATGTGTGCTTATAAAGAAATACATGATTCTAAAATTTCACAATTCTTTTTAACTTAATTTCTGTTGAATTGTCTAGTTTAATAAAATAAAAAAATTATACTTGATATATAAAAAATGTTCTGTGCTCAAGTTAGCATCACATACACTAACATTGGAACGATACAAAGAAGATTAGCATGCCCCCTGCACGAGGATGACATGCAAATCCATGGAGCCCATATTTTTACAACAACAGATGTTGAAAGGTATGTGGCCACAGGGAATCGTACTGCATTCTTGGTGGGAGTGTAAACTTGTTCAACTACTTTGGAAAGCAGTATGGAGGTTTCTCAAAAGACTCCACATAAAACTCCTCTATGACACAGTAATCCCACTTTTGGGGATTTACCCAAATGATCATAAACAAGACCATACTAAAACTACCAGCACTACTATGGTTATTGTAACATTATTTACGATAGCTAAGATATGGAACCAACCCAGATGATCTCATTAGATGAATGGATCAAGAAAATGTGGTATATATACAAAATGGAATTCTATGCCTCCATCAGAAAGAATGACATTGCCCAATTTCTTAGGAAATAGAAAGACTTGGAAAAAAATTTATTGAGTGAAGTAAGCCAAGTCTAAAGAATCATAGGTCCCATGATTTCCCTTATTTTCAATAACGAATATATGTCTGGGATAAGCAGAAAAGTTCAAAAGATATGTGCATATAACCAGATAAGATGATGTTAAAGAAATTGAACCCCAAGATAGGGACACAAGTTGTTTTTTGTTTCTCGCTATTGTTTCTAACATACTTATAATGTGTGATGTCGTTTTTTTTGTTTCTTTGTATGTTTCTCCCCACGCCATAACCCATGTTTTCTCTGTATTTGAAGTTGGTGCACTTACATCTTGTATGTATGCTTCTCTAATTTGGGGAGGGGAAGGGAAAAATATGCTCAAATAGGGATACAGGTTGACCCATTGTAACAATGCGATGCACAAGACACTATGTTGCAAAATGAACTTTACAATTTAGGCAGAGGAAGGAAGGGGGAGGGGAGTGTACTTGTGGAGGTGGGAGGGAAGGGATTGTAGGGAAAATATAAAGGAGGAGGTAACAATGCTTGTTAGGAAATGTAATACTCTCCTTTTTCATGTAAATCTGACCCTTCTGCACAGTATTATTAGAATAAAAGCACAAAAATGTTCTGAGATGGAAGAGTTTATTTCCTCTATTATACGCATATAATATCGTTAACAAAGAAATTAATGCAGAACACTGAGATGAAGGTAATTTGAATAAATGTGTGTGTGTGAGTGCAGCAGCGCGCAAGCAAACACGCGCATGCATGCGAACACACGCCATGTATGTATATTGGTGTGCTCAGAGTTTAAAATCAGGGATTTAAGGTCTTGCTAGGCCTTTCCTATCTAGATTGGTGAGCTACTATATAAGCTACATCTCAATTCCTGGCTCTTTGCTAGTTAATTAAATATTTTGAAAAATAATTCATTGAAGATTTTTTTTGGGGGGGGGGGGGCCTGATTGACTCCCAAGTGTTATCCACAGATCTCAGTCTCCTGAGCAAATATTCAGAGTAGATAGGATTGTAAGGGTGACCAGCCAGCACAAGGCTTTTAGAATAATTTTAAAAATAAAAGAAAATTTATTTCATGGGATCCTGTTTTATCATCACCTAATTTGAAAGACTTTTGGAGTGATTATATGCCAATTTAATTCATTTGGAGATTAAAAGATAGTAAGTGATGATATTTAAAAATTTTAGTACTTTTTAAAAAAGAAACTGGAACTGTGGGACAGAAGAAATTTGGCTGTCTTCCGACTTCAATTTGTAAGCTCAGCTCTGTGCATGATAACCAAATTTCACCAACACAGTCTGTGTTGAAGACAAAATGTGACAAAAAACAATCACTATGGGCAATATTTGCTATGCTATTATTTCTTGGACAATATGAATATTGAACTGAGAGTGTAAGAGAATGGAGAGATTTTACCCACTTTTGGTATTGCTGAAAGACTTTTGGAAAATTTGACTCATTTCCTTCCTCACTGTGTGTGTCTTTGGGCCATGCACTTACTGTCTTTTACTACAATTTTTCCTAACACTAAACTGGTAGTAACATTAGCATTATAGCAAATGTTATCTTAAGAATTAAGAAAATAAAACTTGTGAAACACTTAACATAAACCTATGAATGAGCTTTGAGTTTAGCCAGCATTCTTTTTTAAATACTAAATAGAATGTGATAAGTAGTACAGAAACCATTACATGTAGTGTGAGCAACCAGAAGTAATATCTATTGACCATGCTCTGCTTCCAAGGAAGAAAGGTGGATAACTTCTCATGCTGTAAATCAAACAGGTAATCTTATGTAGTCATAGTGTAAAAATATCAGGGACAGAACGATGAAGGAATGTTGTAGACTGAGGTGAAATCCATATGAAAATGTGCAAAACTGATAAAACATAAAAGTATCTGAACAGTATATTGTGTTTTACATCATTTAAGTTACATCGCAAGTATAAGGAAGACCTAGAAGAATAAATTTTCTTTTTGATATTCTATCATAGGTCCTTAGAAGGATGAACACTTTCCTCATTCTTGTAGAGGCATCATCAGATGAGGGGAACTATATTTTTGTTTGCTTCCTTCCGTTTATTCTTCAGGTTGAAATCTGAACTACATGAGACTGAAAGAAACCAAGTGAAATCAGTCATGTAGGCTTTGGAAAGAACAAAGTAAAATAAATAAAATATATATAGCCTTGTAAATTGAGTTATATAGTCTCAAGCATTAACAGAAAATGATTAAAGCAATATCACTTTATTAAAAATTTAAAAATGTTAGGAGCTGCTTAATTTTTTCATTTCTACTACCTTGAATTAATTATTGATTTTCTATAAAGAGATTAAAGATGAGATTAACAAGAAACTTGATTAAAAATGGACAAAAGTTCTGAATAGACATGTTTTCCAAAAAGCCCTGAAAATCGCCTGTGGATTTACAAATTTGTATTTAATACAACTTCTATGCTGGCTTAATGCTTTGTGAGCAGAAGTCATTAGAGAAATGCAATTCAAAATTACTATGATACTACTTCTTAACTATTATAACTCTTATCAAAAATATCCAAGGAACCAGGTGTGGTGGCAAAGGCTGGTAATTCCAAGTGATTGGAGGTTGGAGTAAAAGGATTTTAGCCTAAGGCCAGTCTGGGATACTGTGCACAGTAAAAACCTGCCCTTTAAAAAAACTCAAAAGGTAATAATGTTGGCTGGCGACACTGTGGAGAAAAGGAAATTTTCTACACTCTTGGTCAAAATACATGTTAGTGTTCTCGTTGTAGAAAGTAGTATGCACTTTTCTAAAGAAATCCAAAATTGAAATATCATCTGACCCACCAATCGTGTGATTATTTCTTTCTGGGTAACTCATAAATATATCTGTAGTTCATTGTTATTCACATTATTCACAACAGCCAAGATATAAATCGAAGTCCAGTGTTCAACTACAAACTAATAAAGCAACTGTGGTTACATGCACAAATATCTTTTTCTGTTGATCCCAAAGTAATTTTTTTTATTATTTTCCTGTTTCCATGTGATTAACCTCCAAATTAGAAATCCAGATATATGATTTAATTTTACCAAAACTATTTATTGAGTATAAGGACCTTCTACTCTCTACATTCTTCACACTAAGATCACCAAATATGATGAGTTTGAAATAATTAGTCTCTTTTTGACCTATGTTAATATTCTTTACAATGTGAGGGAAATGTTTAAAAAGTAGTATTTGTTTTAGCTTAATTGCTCTGAAGAGACAATAAATGATATTATCAAAGCTTAAAAATGATTTGATTTAAAATTTAGAATTCAGTAAATGGTTTTGACCACTCTGGTTACTGGAGCCTTCACTACAACCTCATGAGACAATTTATATTGATGAAGCAAAAATCTGAGGTTAAATATTTATGAATAAAAAAATCATGTCATTCTGAATATGTAGAGTTACATATAAAACATAGAAAATTTAGCTTTTAAATACCTAAATATGCTAGTACATTTAATTGCAGGGTAAGTATTTGTTCTGAAAGGAGATAAAATTGCACTTATTTTGAAATGAAAACTTAAGTATTTATTTGAATAAAAGACAATGTTTAAAATATCACTCATTCAAGAAACAAGATGTACAGTTAGTTGTTTTTCATGCCAATTATGTTCTCTAAACTTACTACAAATACTAGATTAGTAAACCTAATTCATTGCTTTGTGGGGAAATAGCAATTCCGTTTCCTAAAACTCATGACAATAACTTTTTCTCAAACAATTGCTAAGTAACTGTTTTATATTTTTTGTCATGGAATCTTATTCGATAAATTTATATTCATTAAGTTAAATAATTGGCCAACAATATAAATTATGCATGGACGAAGTTTATCTAACACGAGTTTTTTTTTTCCAGAAGACAGATCATGGCTCTCTTAAAGAACACTAGAAGGCTGTGTGTTCTTTATTAATTTTTAGTGATTTTGTTAATGGATATTAATTGTCAGAAGTGACAATTCCATAATATATTTAACATATTTGATTATACTCCCTCTATTTCCTTCTCATTACTTCTTCCTCCAAAGATCTTCTGTTTTTCACATAAAATTACATCTTTATACATGCGCATATAAACTAATTTGGAAGATTTAAGCTGAACTGCAAATTAATTCAAGATGTACAGTAAATTAATAGGATGAATAAAAACCTGAATATTTTCGCTAACTTTTGAATTGAGCTATCATTATTATTTTGGTTAGGGTTAGGATCCCAGACAAAATTAGAATTAGGATTAGAGAAATAGAAAATTTAGGTTCATCACAGGATGACTCATTGCAACAATGATACTCATATTCACTATGTTGAAAATGAAGTTTACACCATGAGACGGGAGGGGTAAGGGATGTGGGGAGGGATGGGATAGTGGCAGAACAAGAAAGAAATGGGTAACAATGCTCAACAAGAAACATACTCCTTACCTTACACATGTAACATATCCTTCTTTAAAGCATCTTTTCAACAAAATAAAATTTTTAAAAAAAATAATGAACAATAAAACCTGACAGGAAATAGAAAAACACTTAACATTTTATGTTCAAAATGCAAATAAAATTTAGACCTACACGCTAAGCAAGCGTTAGGATAAATATGAAAAAAAGTGGCTTGCTATTAACATGATGATTCGGTTTTATGTAGGCTTAGGATTAGGCAAGGTGTGCCAGTTAGAGTGGAGTTAGGAAGAAAAAAACATGTAATACATTGTGTAAAACTGCCACATATTTTAAGAAGAATGAATGAAAACCAGTCTGTGTTAACTTTAAACATTCAGATACAATTTGGTTTAAAGTGTGAGATACTTTTTTGTTCTGGTTAGGGTTAGGGAAGGATAAGCTTTAAGGTAAATTTTAGTTTTCCAATAAGAAGTAGAAGCCAAAAAAAATGTACGATTGAATAGAATCTAGACAATTTTCCTTACAATAACCATTTGGTGTTAAATCAGAATGTGATTTGCATTAGGTTTCTGGTTAACCGGGGATGAGGATACAGTCAAGAAATGGGTTAAACTAGTGGCTCGCGCCTATTATCCTAGCTACTCAGGAAGCTGTTTCCTGAGGATCTCAGTTCAAAGGTAGCCCAGGCAGGAAAGTCCATGAGACTTTTATCTCAAATTAACCACCATAAAACACAAAAGCGGTGCTGTGGCTCAATTGGTTAAATGCACACCTTGAGCTAAAGAACTCAGGGATCATGCCCTTGCCCAGAGTGCAAGCCCCATGACTGACAAAAAGAAAAAAAAAAGAATTAAATATTAAGTAAAGCTGAACCTTTTTTTATGTTCTAGGAATTCACGAAAAGCTGGGATAATGGAAGTACAATGTATTTCATAATATCAGGATTTGAGATCAATGGGTATAATGATTCCTGTTATGGAACAAAATACATTCAGAGTTAAGAGTGAAAAAATCTTTAGGGTTTACAGAAAACCTGCAATTTATTTCAAGAATTACCAGTGGAATTTCAGTTAGGATTGCACAAAATGAGCATTTTTCATAAATTTTAGAATTGGGATACCATTAGTGTCAAGGTTATGGTTAGGATTCCAGCCATGGTTAGGCTTAGAGTGAAGGAGTAAAAAATGAGGGTCAAATTGAAGGTAAATTTTAATATGAGCCTGGTAAGAATTAAAATGAATGCAAACTAGAGTATTGCTATTAATATTAGAATCTACTTACAATAAGGCTGATGGTTATTCTCAATGTTCCAGTTAAGAAAGATTAAGTTTAGGGTTAGAAAATGACTAAGATATTGGAAAAAAATGCAACCTATGTTTGGAAGGATGAGTGAAAACTAGTGCACTTGTGTTAGTGTTAGTGTTGTCATATAATTTGGATTAAGATTAGGGTCAGTAATTTCTTCTGATTATATTTATATATAAGAAAGCTTTTAGTATAAAATTGTGTTCACTAACAAGTAGAAGCAAATATGCAAGGCTGAATAGTAACTAGAACATTATCATTATATTTATTTCTCAGTGATCATTCTTGTAGTGATTAATGAGAGTTTTCCAGCCAGGTTTAGGTTGAGAGTTAGCGTTAAGTAATGGACTTGATGGTAAGTAAATATGAAACTGTTTTCAGATACAGTGGTTCAGGAAAAGGTAGAATCAATGGAAACTACAGTATTTTTCCTGGTAAGAGAATTTGAGGACAAGTAATATAATGGCTTATGTTAGGGAACAAGATAACTTTAGAGGTAGAGTCAGAAAATTCGTGGGAATTAGAGCAAACAAACTCATTTCCAGAGTGAAAATTAGAGTATTCATTAGAATGATTAAAAGCTAGAGTGTTTTTCTTAAACATTAGAATTGGATTATCATTAGGGTGAAAGTTAGGTTTTAGTTCCAGCTAGGCTTAGAGTAAGCATTAGGAAAATGGAAAAATTAGGGTCAAACTGAAAGTAAATCTTTGAATAACAAGTAGAGTTAGAATTAGGATGAACGTGAAATAGAAAACTGCTAATAATATTAAGATTAGAGTATGATTAGGGTGAGGGTTAACATCAATATTCCAGTTAGGGTTAGGGTTACAATAAAGACAAGATAATGAGTGAAACTACAAGCTATTTTTAGAAAGATGAGTTGAATTGAAGTTAGGATGAATAAAAACTAATGTATTTGTGTGGCTTTTAGACTCCAAAGGCCATTAGTTCTAGGTTTAGGTTTACTTTCCTAATTCAGTTTAGGCTTAGGGTTAGGGAAGAGTAAGCTTTAAGGCAAAACTGAATTTCTACTAACACTTTCAAGTAATGTAAGTGCGAAATTTAACAAAAACTAGTTTCCCTAATTTTCCTATTCAGGGTTCAATAGGGTTAAATTTAGAGTTAGGTTTCTAGAAAGGATTAGATATATAGTTAGGGTTTGCAAGTAGAGTAGATTTTCAGTAAACCTGCAGCTTCTTTTTGGATATACAGGAGTTCAGTAAAAGTTGAGATCAATGAAAACTATGGTATTTTTCATGATATGAGGATTTGAGGTTAATGATTCCTAATAGGGAACAAGATAGATTTCAGGGTCCAAGTTAGGGAATCTGTAGGATTTGGAGAAAATTGCAAATCATTTCAAAGACAATGGGTATCTGTAAGTATGTATCTAAACTCAAGTAATTTTCATTAATTTTAGGATTTGGTTACTATTATCATCAAGGTTACTCTTAGGGTTTTGACCAGGATTAGAGTTAAGATTAGGGAAATGGAAGTTGAGAACTTGAGTGACTTACTTCATTTGTGTATATATATATGCACTATTCTAAGGCTTTAACTCAAGGCTTGAGTTCTGTTCCTGAGCTTTATGCTGTAGGCTACAAGCCACGAATCCACTTCCAGCTTTCTTTGGCAGTGAATTTGAGACAAGAATCACACAGACTTTCCTATCCAAGCTGATACTGAACTGAGATCCCCAGACCTCTGCCTTCTGATTAAAGTTAGAATTAAAGGCATGAGCTACCAGTGCCCAGGAAAGTGCTTGATTTTATTGATTGTTTTTACTTAAGTTTGAGATCAAGACTTGAATTCAATATCTGAGAGCTTTGCTCACGAGGTAGACAATGCCACTTGAGCCATAGCTCCCAAAATGATTATTTTAAATAGCTGGAAATCATTAAATTTTCTTCAGATGATAGGCATTTGAACAACATTATTGTTGTTCTAAAACTCATCCTAATAAAAACAGATTTATAGACACTAGAGATGATCTGAGCACATTCTCATGCTTTGCTTCTAATTGCATAACATTTTAGGGACATGATTTTTAATCATTATTTTGAGTTATCATTAAATAATGAGTTATCATTAAATAAATCAGTTAATGCATACAGCATACTTTGATCAATGCCAAGCCTTTCAACATTCTCATCCATCCCTCCTCTATGAATATCTTACTTCACTCTTCATAATTTTGTAGGAAATGTACTGGATTCTTCTCTGCACTTCCTCCAATTCCTCTTGGTCATTCTACCTTTTCTCCCTTCACCTCTCTTTTGACTACCCACTTCCATATTATCCATCAACTCTACTCCTAAGCATTTACTGTCCTTGTACTGCAGTAACTGACACATGCAAACTGATGTAAAAAATTTTCAGGGTTATTGGCTAGCCATAGATTCCTGAATATGAGTTCTTTGCTCCTTCTCTTTGTCTATTCATGCCTTTAGGTAGTGATTGTGCAGATTCATTTGTACCATTTGCTACACAGAAAAGAGATGAACTACTTGTACATATATTTACATACATGTATATACATACATACATGGATATATGCATTTTATATTTTCAAGAATTACGGAGCTAACAAAACTCGCATGCATTTTCCTTCCTTTTAAATTCTTTCAAAGCCTAAATAACTTTGTCTCTTTAGAACACCTAATTTTAAAGAGAATATCACCATCTCTGAACTGTCAGTGGCCTGGAAATTAGATGTTCAAATAGGAGAAACTTATTTAGGCTTTTTGGTGGGAGAGAGGAGTATTACTAGGGTTCTATCCAGGAGTTCTCTGCTTGCTAGACAGGACTTTTGTTGTATAGCTCCAAGCAGCTCAACCACTGTTGCCATACTTCTAGTCCATATTATTTGCTTGAGATCTTGAACTTTGCACAGGTGTGATCTTAGATTGACTGAGACTTTGTTACCTATGCCTCCCACATAATTAGCTAGGATTTCAGATGTGAGTCACGATGGCCAGCTCATTTGTTGAGATGGGAGATGGCTGTCTTGGCAGTTATTTTTGTGGTCTTGCCTCATACCATGATCCTTGTCATTTCTTCTTCCCAATCAGCTGGGATTTCAGAAGTGGACTACTATACTTGGTGTACATGACACCTTCTTTTTTTTTTTTTTTTTTTGAAGAAGTTTTTATTGTAAAAATATTGTATAGAGGGGTTATAGTTACTTGAGCATTGCAATGAGCGCATTTTCTATCAAGCAGTGTTACCTATTCCTCTGTATTTCCCTACCCCCCCTTCCCTCCCACCTACACAACTTCACTCCGCCTCTCCCCTCTTTCCTGCTTCCCTGCCTAAATTGTAAATTTCTTTTCTCAACATAGTCTCTTATGCATGTCATTGTTACAATGGTTCAGCCTGTATCCCTATTTAAACATTTTGTTTTTTCCCTTCTCCTCCCCAAGCTAGAGAAATGTGTATACAAGATGCGGGGCACCGACATCAAATACAGTGAAAACAGGGGTTATACCATGGGCGAGGAACATACAAAGAACCAAAAACTCACATGGTTGATTATAAACCCCTATCTTGGGGTTCATTTCACTTCATATAATCTTATCTGGTCTTATATACATAGGTTTTGAACTTTTATCCTTGTCCCAGATATATACTAGTTATTTCAAATAAGGAAAACAAAGGACCTATGTTTCTTTGGGTCTGGCTTACTTCATGTAATATAATTTTTTCTAAGACTCCAGTTATAGCTCCTATGACCCAGCAATCCCATTTTGGGGCATTTACCAAATGATCACAAACAAAAACATACTAAGCTACCAACACAACGATGTTTATTGCAGCATTATTTACCATAGCTAAGATATGGAACCAACCTAGGGGCCCCTCAGTAGATGAACTGATCAAGAAAATGTGGTATATATACCCAATGGAATCCTATGCCTCATCAGAAAGAATGACATAGATCCATTTGTTATGAAATGGAAAGACTTGGAAAAATCATATTAAGTGAAATAAGCCAGGCCCACAAAAACATACTTCCCATGGTTTCCCTTATTTGCAATAACTAATATATGTCTGAGACAAGTAGAAAAGGTCAGATAAGTTGATCTGAGGCGAAATGAACCCCAAGATAAGGCTTCAAACATTTTTTTCTTTCTTTTGCTTGTTTCTAACATATTTATAAGATGATTTTTTTTGTTGATTTTTATAGCCCTCCCCCACCGTATAACCCCTGTTTTCACTGTATTTGATGTTGGTATAATTTGTGGGTGGGAAGGGAAAACCAAATTGTTTAAATAGGGATATAGGTGGACCCATTGCAACAATGAGATGTTCAACACATTATGTCGAAAAACGAACTTTACTACTTTGGCTTGGGGTGGGGGGATTCGGGGTAGGAGAGATGGAAAGGGATGGGAAGGGGAAACAAAGGAGAAGACAACAATTCTTGATAAGAAATGTACTCATTACATTGCCCATTTAAGTGCAAACCCTCTGTACAGTATTTTCCCAATAAAAAAAGAGAAAACGTGATATATATATATATATATATATATGTATATATATGTGCATATATATATATATATATGTATGTATGTATGTGTGTGTGTGTGTGTGTATAGTGGAATTTTATGCCTCTATCAAAAATGGCATCGCCCCATTTGTAAGGAAATGGAAAGATGTGAAAAAAATTATATTAAGTGAAATATGCCAGGCCCAAATAAACGTAGTTCCCATAGTTTCCTTTGCTTGTAGTAACTAGTACATGGTACCATATGACCATATAAGATGATGCTAATTAAAATGAACCCCAAGATAGGGACACAACTGATTTTTTATTCCATGAGATTCTTATCTCTATATAATCCCCAAAATAAAGTTGGAAGGGGAGCTGCGTTTCATGTATAGAGCAACACTCATTAGGGAGAAAGCTTAAGTGAGAAGGTAAGATCCTGAGTTTAAACCACAATATCAGCACTCAAAATAGTTGATTTCTTTTCCTTAATGTTTTTATTAAATTGCTCAGAAAATAATCAACATTTAATTTATGTTTAACATTAGTATTAAAATCTAGTTATATTTGTTGATGTTATTCTTTGTTTTCCTAAATTTTACATACACATTAATATCCAATAATGTAAAGAGGTGATTATTGTTTCACTAGTTTTTATGGCAGTTGAATATGTGGTTGATAGATGCATACAAGGAATTTGGACTGAAAATAGATATGTGCAGCTCTTCACATAAAGAAATGATAGTTGATGAAGGTGTGGCCATGTATGAAATAAACTAAAGAAACAGCAAGGAAAGATAAGGTATGATTCTGGAAAACACAAAATTTTGAAAGAAAAAAAAAACAAGTAAAATATATATCTTTTAGCAAGAACTTTGTAACACAGACACATTTTTTTCCTTATTTCTTCTGTAAGGCATTTCAGTAAAGTTTATTTTACAAAGTTAAACATGATTGACAATTAATACTAACTGGCTTCTGTCTCAGGTAAGCAATTATTCTAGCCAGTTGCTTATAATCTTAGCTACTCAGAGGACTGAGATCTCTAGATCCTAGTTCAAAACCAAGTTGAAGAGTAAAGTTGGTGAGACTTTTCTGTTCAATTAACCATGAGATAAGTGGAAGCTTCACTGTGGCTTAAAGTGCAAGCACTAGCCTTGAGTAATAAATTTCAGAGACAGAACCTAAGCCCAGAGATTTAGCTCTCTGAAATTATTCTTTTTTTTTTAAATCCCCCCCCCTCTGAAATTATTCTTAAAATACTTTTTCTCAGGATTTCTTTAACTTGTCTAAAGAATGTTTTAAACTAAGGTATTTTTTATTTCATGTTATCATCATTGATATTGAGGATGTGCAGAAAACAATTATTTATAGTCAGAACTGGTTTGTATTGCTTTGTATTACACATTCCCTCTACATCCAGAGATCAGCTGGAAAGCAGATGGCCAAATCCTGGTGGTTGGCAATGAAGATACATATGTGTTCTTTGGGCAAAGAAACAAACTTATGAAATGGTAGCCTTTATATATAACACCTTAATAGTAACAATAAAATTAATGTTATTACTATTATTATTTTTTGTCATTTGTGGTGTTTGAACTCTGGGTCTGGGCATTGTTCCTCACCTCTTCAGCTCAAGTCTACCACTTGAGCAACAATGCCACTTTACATTTTCTGAACCTTTAATTGGAGATAAGGGACCCACAGATTTTCCTCCATGGACAGGCTTTGACTCTTTAGTAGCTAGAATTACAGGTGTGAGCCACTGGCCCCAGGCAGTAAAATTATTTTGAAAAAGAAAAAACCCCACGATTGTATCCTTAAAAAATTACAATCTAGAAAGTGTATCTGTAATGTTAGTTGTGTCAAGTCACCATCGGCAGCAATCACTTTTAGATCTCACTATGTCTTGTCTAATGCCAGATAATATTTCATTAATTTATTTTACTTTTTCCTAACAAAGTTCATCATGAATGGCTACAGCAAAATTTTCTTGTGAGCATCAACAATTCTTCAACATATTTATTTCAACAAACAGCATTTTGCATTTGGTTCTTGTTGTTGTTTAATTTTGCCAGCGCTGGGGCTTGAAATTAGGGCCTGGGGCCTCTCCCTGAGCATCTTTGATCCAGACTAGCACTCTACCAATTGAGCCACAGTACCAATTCCAATTTTTCTGCTTATGTCATACTGAGGAATCAAATCAAGTGCTTCATGCATGGGAGGCCAGCACTCTACCAGTAACCACATTCCCAGTTATTGGGACTTTTGTTGTTGTTGTTGTTGTTTTAAGATAGCATTTTACTATGTGTCCTTCTGTTGGCCTAAAACATAGGCTGGTCTCAAGCTAACTTCTAAATCATCCTCTCAAGTTCAGAGATTACAAACATTGACCACCATATTTGGCTCAGGATTCTTGGTGAGACAATACTCTTTCAGATATAGAAAGAGTTATTCTGTCTTCCTTGGACTCAATGGATTTTGCATTCTGCATTTTAATCACATTCTGTCCTGGTGTGTTTCCACTTCTAGATCAATAGAAATATTTCAGGATCAGAACTTGAAGCTGATCCCTGCCATCCAACAACATCACATTCTTGTGAATAGCACTAGCTGGCCTCATGAGCATAGCAGCCAGCTGGAGCTCAGCTATCTGATGGCCTTGGGCTCCAACAGTGCAATTATTTCTGTGCACAGACTGAAATCTATCATAGGTAATTTTGATTTATTCCATTCTATTCTCAGCTAAATTCTATTCTCAGCTTTGTATGCTTTAAAATCTCTTAAATATTAATTACTATTTTCCTACATTCTCAAAAGTAACATCTATGTCTTACTCTAAAATTCATTCAAACATGCAAAAATATTAATGTAGTTGCTGTCCAACTATGGCTCATATTTTAAAACCTGGCTACTTTAGAGGAAAAATCGGAGGATCCTGGTTTAAAGCAGCCTATGCAGAAAAATCTGAGATATTTCTCCAATTGAGAAACCAAAATCCAGAATTGGAGATGTGGCTCTCGTGGTAGAGTATCAGCTTTGCGCAAAAAGACTAAACAGGAATATTAAGTCTACTTCTGACTCCATTATTTACTCATGGAACTCACACACACACACACACACACATACACACACACACAAACACACAGACATAATCTACATTCTCTTTGCCTCCCCTTCTTGAGCAGTATTCAGTGCCATTAACTTAATGCATGTTTTCTCCAAATTATTATGGTAGGGAATAAACTATATTTGCATTTATGATAGTGCACTTTTTTGTACTTTTTGTTTTGCGTTTTTTGTACTTATGTGAGAGAACAGTGTTTTGTGAAGACTAAACAGAAATTAATGTGTCAGTAAGTGGGTAGGTTACAGACTGAAAAATGCAGATAATACCACTTTAAATTTTATTTCTCAAAATTTAAAAATATATACATATGTATGTATTTAAAATTTCTGCCAAGATTTTATTTCCATTAACAATAATTAATTTTTTTCCATTATATAAATTTAACATATTATAGGTCTCATAGTAGATTTATATTTATAGATTTCCTTTCCTTGGAGACAAGGTTCTGCAGTGTAAATCTATCTTTCTTCAACTCCTAATTGTGTCTGGCATTACCATGTGGTAGTATAGTACCATGTCCAGCTATATTATTTACATTTTGTACAGTAGAATATTAATATGAACAGCTTTAAGTCACATATCTTCATGAGTATGAATGAATTTCTTGCAAAAAAAATGTTATAGAGTTACTGAGTGAAGCCAATTATGGTAGATATGCCTGTAATCACAGCACCCAGGAGGATTGTAAGCTTAAGAGCAGCCTGAGCTACACAGCAAGTCCCTTTTAAGACAAAACAAAACAACAACAACTTTTGAGCTTGGAAGTGGGAAAGTATTGTTAAGTGGGGTGATAGGAGCATACAAAATTGTGTGTGTGTTTGTGTATGTGTGTTTGTGTGGTGTGTGTGAGTGCGGTGTGTGTGTGTGTGTGTGTGTGCTTGTGCTGGTCCTAGGGCTTGAACTCAGGGCCTGCACACTGTTCCTGAGCTTTTTGCTCAACCCTAGCATTCTACAACTTGAACCAAACTCCACCTCAAGCTTCTTTAGAGGTCAATGGAAATGAGTCTGCTCCATTTTCCTGTTCCGGCTTAGAACCTTGATCCTCTTTTCTCTGCCTCTTTTGTAAGATAACAGGCATGAGCTGTATAGTTGCTGTATTACTGTTAAGTAATATAGTAAACATCATACCAGTTTATACTCCTTCCAGCAGTGTTTGAGTGTTGCACACACACCTAAGATAAAACCCACTCCAGGTTTGATGACATCCATATCTCATAATGTGAGATATGTATTGTTATGCTCACTTTAACTATGAAGACTTTGAGATCCAGAGAGTTTAGTTAATTTTGAGTCCCTATCTCATATACAGTGGAGCCTGTATTCCAGTTCAACTAGGTCTGTTTATTTCAGAAAACATGGAGTCATCATGTGTTCTAGTCAACCTGTGTTCTAGCAAGTACTTCTCCTTAAAAGCACAGTTCTGTGCCTGACAGCTTACTTTTCTCTCTCTTTAACTGTTTGCACCCCTGTTCATAAGCTAGGCAAAGCACACATGATGATAAGAGCCATTTTTGAAGGGGAAATTGATAATGGGTTTTGAACTTGGTATCACATACATATTAGTTGGATCTTCCATTTGAGTTATGCCTCCAGCACTATATTTCTGTCTTTTTTTCTTTTGTATTATTATTACAAAGATGAGTTACACAGAGTTTATAGTCATATAAGTGAGGTATGGATATATTTCTTTTTTGAAATGTCACCCCTTCCCTTGCTCTCTCAATTTTTTTCACTCACTGGTTTGGTTTTTTTAACTTCTCCTTCTGTCCTCCTGCTCCTGCTCCTGCTGCTCCTCCTCCTTGTCCTCCTCCTCCTCCTCCTCCTCCTCCTCCTCCTCCTCCTCCTCCTCCTCCTCCTCCTCCTCCTCCTCCTCCTCCTCCTCCTTCTTCTTCTTCTTCTTCTTCTTCTTATTATTATTATCATTATTTTGCTCTAGAGGGGATAATTACATACGTGTGGTAATGACTACAATTCTTTTGTAGTTGTTTTTGTTTCAGTCAGTAATCAGGCTTGAACCAAGGGCCTGAGCACTGCCTTTGAGCTCTTTTGCTGAAGAATGGCACTCATATTGAGCCACAGCTCTACTTCCCAGAGTGCATTTCTTTTTGGAGAATGTTACCCTTTCCCTTCATCTCTTAGTTTTCCCATCCTTCCCCACAAATAAGTTGCATAGGTCATTTTCAATATAATACCAATTGAATACCACTGTTGCACATGTTCATCATTTGTCTCACTTTAATATGACTCCTTTAACTTCTCAAAGAGAGATAAATGAAGAAACATGACAAAAATGAAAGAAAATAAAGAAAAATATCATCTTGTTTCTGATTCCTGGTCACTGGCTATTTTTGAGATAAAATGTGTTTGTGTGTTGGTGTGTGTGTGTGTAAATACTTGGGCTTGAAATCAGGGAGTTGACTTTTAGCTTTTTATTCAAGGGTAACTGTGTGTGTGTGTGTGTGTGTGTGTGTGTGTGTATGTGTGTGAGTGTGTGTGTGTGTGTGTGTGTGTGTATAATGGAGCTTGAACTCAGGGAGCTGACCATTAGTTTTTTAACTCAAGGGTAGCCGTATACCACTTGAACCAACCTTCACTTCTTGATTTTGAATGGTTAATTGGAGATCAAAATTTCACAGTTTTTTCTAACCTGGTCTAGCTATAATCCACTTTCCTCAGGTCACAGCTAGAGTTACAAGTGTGTACCACTGGCCGTGATTGGCTTACATTCTTTTTGTTAAGTACTTGAAATGTAAAAGACAGTTGCAACCATAGTAAAAAAAGAAATCCATTTAACTTTCCCAGCTTCATTAACTTTTAATACTTTGTCACATATGATATGTACAGAAAAACATTTTTGGTTTTTTTCTTGTTTTTTTCTTCATGATGAACTTGATTTTATATAGCTTTTAACCTAGTAAATATTGATGAGATTATGTCAGATGGCCTTAATGACCTTTTGTTGTCTTTCATAAGGAAATGGTGCAAACTAACACTTGTGATAAATTTGTGTGCAGGACCCTGATAATATATCCACATTCTTAGCCAGAAGACAGCAGTGACTGTTACAAATCATCTAGATCTGACAAAACCCTGACTCAGGCCTTATTACCACATTCCTGTATGTCCTGTTAGAGTATAATCCTAACTCTCCAGTGAACATCACAGAACCTTTCTGGACCTTCTCAGGACACAGCCAAGGTCACCAGTCAGGCGTGGCACCTACAGTGTGATGGGAGACTGGTGACAGCTTCCTAAGATGGAACAACACAGGAAATATTACGTCCTTAATCTGTCATCAGTCCATAGGGTTCCTCATTGAGCATTCGACCCTAAGATTTAAGGAGAAATCAAACTCTCACTTCCTTGTGCCACTTGTGGACCTGTATATCTTCTGCTGCTGTCATCTGCTGTGGAAAGAAATGATCTGAGCTCTATAAGCCATTTTGCTTCTTCTCTTAGGGTAAGTCTGGCTTCTATACTTAGAAGAAAAGAAATGTAGTGATATAAAATAGCAAACTTTACCTTTTTCTAGTCTATTTTATTACCCAAACATGTTTTCAGATTCTACCAATAATTATTATTAGTAAGAGGCACTTAATTACAGTCATTTCCTCAAACTCCTAAGCTGTGTGAGAGAAACAACAGCAAATGTGAAGGGTCTTCCAGTCTAACTTCTTGACCAGGGAGGAGTGCCTCCAAATTGAACAAAGAATACTACTTATATCTCAGATTACATGTCCAAGTTATACATACCAAAGAAAGTTAAGGACAAGAGATTAGTCTGACTTGGGAACAGTGCAGATAACAAACACATATTCTATGTTAACAGAAACAAAAACAAATTTTCTTTTATTCATCTAACAAAGTACAAAGCGCTACTTTTCTCATTATCTCTTAATTGTGGTTATATGTACTTAGTACTAGCTTCTTGATAGTCCTGAAAAACTCTTTGATACGAACTCAGAAGTTCCATTGGTATCAGCTTGAGATTTTATGAAAAAATTTAATTTTTATATTTTTAAAAATCTATTTTATTATAAAGATGCTGTATAGAGGGGTTACATTTACATGAGTAAGTTACATTTCTCATTAAACATTGTTACCCACTCCAGTGTTTATCTTCCTCTGTCCCTTCCCTCCAATCCCCCCACCCCGTTGGAAAGCTAATTTCTGCCATAGTGTCCTGTGAATATCATTGTTGCAATGCATCACCATTTAAACTTCTTTCAGCATTTTGTTATTTCCCTTCCCTCCCCCCAATTAGATAAATGAATATACAGAATGCAGGGTACCAGAATCACAGATGGGAATTGCCATGGATAAAACCAATAGGAGAAGAAAAATACCATAAAGTAAGCAAAATGAACTATCTGCCGTACATTGGTTACATCAAGCTTAACAACGAAACAAAAGAAGACGTGCCGTTTCTATGTATTAGCATTCATTTAAGTTAGCATCATTTTGTATGGTCATGTATATATTCATAAAACTCCTGTGCTACTATGATCCACTTTCAGGAGTAATAGGCTAATGATAATCATTGCAAGTGAAGGAAATCATAGGGCTCATGTTTCTTTGGGATTGGCTTGATTAACTTAGTATGATTCCTTCAAAGTCTTTTCATTTTCTTACAACAGGAACGATGCCATTCTTTATGATAGAAGCATAAAATTCCATTCTGTAAATATACCATATTTTCTTGATCCATTCATCTATTGAAGGGCAACTGGGTTGGCTCCATATCTTAGCTATGGTAAACAATGCTGCAATGAACATAGTTGTGCTGGTAGCTTATTGTGCCCTAGTTTGAGATCATTTGGATAACTGTGAGGAGTGGGATTCCTTGATCTTAAGGGAGTTCTATATTTAGTCTTTTGCGGAACCTCCATACTGCCTCCCAGAGTGGTTAAACCAGCTTACATTCCTACCATCTGTGTAGTAGGGTTCTCATTGAGGCATATCCACCCCAGCATCTGTTATTATTTGTTTTTTTTTTTTTTTTGATAATGGCCATTCTAACTGGGGTGAATGGGATCTAAATGTGATTTTGCTTTTCTTTTATGACCAGTGATGCTGAGCATCCCCCTTCTCTTTCCAAGAGGCCACACTATAACAAGTTTCTAGTGTCTCAACAGAGGCATAGAAACTTGTAATATTGTATGCTTTTTGTTGTACATTCACTTCACTTGGAGTTTCCAATGACTCCTATAACTTACAGAAAAAGTTTATACTATTTACCTTACTGAAAAAAAACACCAATTTTCAAAAAACATAGAAAAATGTATCTTTGTCAGGGGTCCCAGTAAATACTAAGGAAGTTTCTTTACTGGGAAATTTTACTTGGTTGCTTTTTCGTTATGTCATTTGAACACAGGTTGAATTTGGGGTTTCCCGGCCAACTCTTTAACAAACTAGCAACTATGTTCCTCATTGGATTTTGCTTCACAAATTACAAATATTTTGACATATTTTTGGTTTGGTGTTTGGGGGGAGGTTGGCTTTTGAAGTACTAGTGGGCCAGTACTCAAGCTTGAACTGAGGGTCTGGAGCTCTTGCTTAGATTGCTTTACTCAATGTTGTCACTCTGCCCCTCGAACCACATCTCCACTTCTGGCTTTTTCTACTTAATTGAAGATAAGAATTTGAGGATTTATTAGCTTGGGTTGGCATAAAACTGTGATCCTCAGATACCATCCTTGTGAACAGCTAAGATTACAAGAATGATCCAGAGGATGGATATATTGTGCTCCCTATGAAACCTAAACAAGGGCACATAATTCTGAAGCATGTGTGTAAGATTATGCATTTCTCTGTACAGTATTTTCACAATAAAAAAAAAAATTAAGGGGCTGGGAAGGTGGCTCAGTGGTAGAGCGCTTGCTTTGCATGCTCAAGGCCCTGGGTTCGATTCCTCAGCACCACATAAGCAAAAAGAAAAAAGCCGGAAGTGGCACTGTGGCTTAAGTGGTAGAGCACTAGCCTTGAGCTGAGGAGCTGATGGACAGCGCCCAGGCCCAAAGTTCAGGCCCCACGACCAGCCCCACCCTAAAAAAAAGAAAATTAGTTAGAAAATATAGCCCTTATATGTGTGTATAAATAATATAAATGTGCAGAGGAAAATGAGGATGTATCTGCTGCTTTTGAGGAAAGATTTCACCTATGACTTTTCACAGACTGGGCTACGCTGTACAGAATGCTTGAGACTAAAAGTGAGGTAATTGATGTCATCATTCCATTCATCTATATCCCTTGTTAACATGTGCATATCCTGTGGTGTAATCCTGATTATTTTGTGTATGAGAGGCAGTACTGGGCAGTACTGGGGTTAATTCAGGACCTAGGTACTGTTTCTTAGCTTTAATAGGCGATGCTAACACTCTACTATTTGAAGCACAGCTCAGCTTTCTCGATTTACTGTTTAAATGGAGGTAAGAGGAGGTAATTTGATAACCATTCTAGAATTTTAAGCTTTAATGCTTATTAACTCAAAGGAGGATTATAAACATTCAGAATAGTGGAATGTGGCTACTACTCATTTGATTTATGTGGAAAGATGATCAAAATTCTTATGGTAAAAAAAATATATATCTTCAAATTTCCAGTGGTTGACTTCTATGCTAACTGGGAGGAGACATTGGTGCTGCCAGGGGTTTGAAAGTTGGTAATGAAGCAAAATATCTGGGGAGAGCATTTGCTAAGAATATAATTTCCAAGACTCATACCAAATACATTGAACGAGAATGCTAAGTGATGAATGACTGAGCACCAAATTTTATTTGTTGGCTTCTTTGTTTTTGATGTCCTGGGTTTTGGTCCTAAGGCCTCCGTGCTGTTTCTTAGTTTTTTTCCTCAAGGCTAGTGATCCTCCAGTTGAACCATAGCTTCATATCCATATTTTTGGTGTTTAATTGGACATGTCTTACCAAATTTCCTCTTTGGGATTCCTTAAAACTCATCCTCAGATATCAGCCTCCTGAGTAAATAGGATCCCAATTGTAAGCCACCAGAGCCCAGCAAGAATCACATTGTAGAAGTATTATTTCGGTGAATCAGATGTGTTCGACTGCTAATTTAGCACTTGTTTCCAGTGGGTCATGTCAGTTTTATACTAAAATCAGAACTTTTCATCTTGTAATCCACAGTATCCCATATCTATCTATTTTATTCCTATCTTCATTTCTGACCTCTTTCTGCTTCTTTGTACATTTCCATTCTTACTTCACAAGCAAGCATGTCAGTGCAGTTTTCATTTTCTGAAGTAAGTCAGGTCCATTTTCATCAATGGGGGATGTACTTGCTGTTCTTACTGCCTGAAGTACCTGCTCTTAGATAATTGCCTGGATGATGGCTCTCATATCAACTATCTCTTGTTCAGGGTTGTCTCCTCCCATCTTCACTGTGAAGTTGTTGCTACGAAATCACCAATGTCATGTCTCTGATTTATAGGAATTATCATTATGATTTCTGGTTTTCATTTCAGCATGAAATTGGTGAGCAGAGAGCTATATTCACTTCTGTTTCCCCAATACCTATAATAGTGTCTAATCCTTAGTGTTCAGGAGTCTTACATGGAGATCAGCCTTGCCCAGCTAAATTTATCCTAGCTTCTGGTGAGGACAGCTCTTCAAGCTGAAGTCTGGTGGCTAATAGTCATTCCCTCTCATTCTTTGTGCCTGTTGGTGTGGTTGAGTCCACTTCAGGGCAAAACCAGTGCCTGACACCTATTTGTTGCTATGGCAAAGGTGGCTGTGGCATCATAGAAGTTATAGCCATTATTTTGTGAAGCTGTGTGAGGATATTCACCCCCACATAATTTCTTCCATATATGTGTCTCCTTTGCCCAGGAGTGCATTCAACAAATCAGCAACCAAACAGTCACTCAGTTCCTGATACATTCAGAGTATGTTTCCATTTCCTTTAAAAAAAAGAAAAATTCAAGACATACTTTTGTGATTTGTCATTGAATTACTGAAACAGAATATATTATTTTATGAATTTGTAAGTCTTTGTCCATCTCACGTGAGCCCTTGCCATATTTCTATGTGTTTTCAGCTTGGGAAGGGAAATAAGGTTTATTTCAGTATAGTCAGAGATTATAGTTCAGAAGGCTCTTTTTAGATCCTTTTGGAGGGAATGCCTACTTTTTCTCTGATGTTTTACAGATAGCCATCTTGGTACAGAAACTGAGTAGAGTGTCATAAGAGGCTTGTCCTGATTTCTACTGACTTTCCTCTGGGTTCGGGGAATGTGATCCCACTGCATATATGTCACTTTGCTAAACTGAAGGGCCCAGACCTCCTCTAAAAATCTAAGGCCTTGGGGGTAAGAGAGACTAAACCTCAGAATCCAGCTTCCCACATCACTAGGATTACAGGCCTGAGTCTCTTGGACTCAAGTCATAGGTGCATTTTAATACATAGTGTAGTCAGTTTCATTATATTCACTTCATAGACAGATATATACAAATATATGTATATGTTTATTCATCTATTAATAATCAGTGTTAGATCTAGAAACACACAAATATATATTCATATAATCATATAATTATAATCAAATTATAGCTGTATTTCACCAAAAATATTTTACACTAATATTTTATGAAATAATTACTTAAGACTAAAAATTTAAATGTCTGTGTAGTTTGAAAACTCATATTCAATTTTTTATATTATATAATATACTATATATAACATCAAGAATATAACATGTATTTACATACAACTGATTTAATTGTGTTATTTTCCTTCCTGATTTTGTGTTTGTTCATCTGTGTAAACCTTCTTTCTTCTATTGATGATGGTTTTTACTTTCCAGTATAAATATTTCCTATATATTTTGTCAAATATCAACCATAAGTAGATTTTTATATTATTGGAGCCAAATTTTTCTTCCATATTTACCCAAAGCACAAAGAAAATCTATACAGATTTGAACTCACTGTTGGAAGAATGTCCCACATACCACTATAAATATTATGTCATTTGTCCCAATTGACAGAATAGCTTTGTAGGACATCTTATCTGCTGTCAAAAACCTTTTCTAGCCACCTTATCACCCCAGCCAGGCATGACCTGCCTTCTTTGCTGCTTCCTGTGCATTTAACAGTTCCATTTATACACAGTAGGCTCTCTTGTTCAGCCCCCTGTCACTCTGTGTTTTCCCTCCAATAGCACACATATGTACGATGCTTCAGATTGTAGGTTTAAAAAGAAACATATTTAGGATTCATGAGTCTACAATATATCAAAAACATTGACATTTTAATAAAGTTAGAAAACTAAATAGAATTAACACATTACAACAATCAGAACAAAAGGAAAATAAAGATTTTTCCAGGAAGGGGGAATGGAATCTCTAAGTCTAGATTGGCCTCTAAGTTGCCTTCAAGCAGAAATTCTCCTCTGAGTACTCAAAGGGATTTACTTCCTCATTAAAGACAGGATTTTCTTCCTGAGTCCAGGGAGGGACAGGTTCTAATTTCTTAATTGGATATTGGATGCCCTGCAAGAGGACAGATTGGTCTGGGTATTCTGTGAGGAAAGATTCTCTTTCCTCAACTGAATCTAGATTTTGGACCTCTCTTATTGATTTTCCTGAACATAGACTGGGGTCATTTTCCATTAGCACACATTTACCCTGCACACCAAGACGAGTCTTTTTGACTGGTTTGGCGCCGATCTAGGTGAATTGTGAATATCAATGGGAGACATTCTGGATCATCTTCTTCCTTGGTTGTATGTGCAGGTGCACCTGCATCACATGTGGTGTTCAGAACCAGTGAGATGTCCACAAGACTCAAAACTTGCTTGGGCCTTTCCACAAATTAAAAAATAAAGCCCTCTATATTCACATGCTTTCTGGAGATTAGTGATGGCTTCCGATGTCTATCAGTCACCATAGATAACATCACTGATGGGTTCTTTATCTGGAGTTCTGCAGGAGTTGTTCTACGGTGATGCAAACCTGAGCATGGAAATAGGTTCAGGAGTCTTAGAACTGTAGAAGTTAAGGTGTGACTAAACATTCATGAGGATCTAATGGGGGAAGCTGTAGAACTTGTGTTTGGACTGAACACTGATGAGAATGTAGGGTGTTTCTAATGGGTGATTACTTCCAAGTTCTTTCAAAAGGAGAACAGATATTACCTGACAAAGTATATCAATGAAAGGACATTTTACCAAACTGGGGCGTACTAAGGGCTCTTGGCCAATCAGGCACAGACCTAGAGACCCAGGTTCCATCCACACTCACCAGGCCTAAGGCATCTAAACAAGGACTTCTTCCTCTTTTTCTTGGTCTGAAGGATCATGCGTTCCTCCAGCTGCTCCAGAAGTATATGTGAGCAGAAGAGCAAATCTGAAGAGGGCATGTTGAGCTTGACATACTGTGTAAGTTCTTTCATGGTGTCATGGTACTTGTGCTCATAGAAATCATCATGGTAGAAGTCCATCCACATAGGAAAGATGGATCAAACCATGCTGTGTGCAGACAAGGAAAATGAGAGCCCGCCCACCACATCCAGAGCCTATATCGTTTTTCTGGCGGACATGCATGTTGGGAGGTGGGAAGAGACTCCTACAAGCAGGATGCTCCTCACAATTTCTCAAATACAATACTCTAAAATTCACCCCGTGATAGGAGGAGAAATTTGTTTCCCCACTGAATCTGACTTGTTATACACAGACCTCCTTTTCATCCATGAGAGTCCACAACAGCAACCGCATTCACGATGTGTAATCTGCTATCCAGTGAAGTGCCAAACCTCAACCCCCTGGTGAAAATCAAAACTGGTGTGCAAAGAAGAATGTTGATTTTGAATCAGAAACCTCAAAGATACCCATTTTTCAAGGACATAACTTCTAATTGTCCCAACGTGCACTTTCTTTTTCATCTTGTTCATCTTCTTCTCAGTTTCGGTAGAAGGATCTGTACCAATGGGAGGAGAGAAGGAGAATTTCTGTGCTTCTCCTTGTTCTGAACTAATAGGATACACATGGGACTGGTTAAGTCCCACAGAGTAATGTAAACATGACAGACAAAAAGTGAAGATATGTCTACACAATTTCAAGAAAATTCAGTGAGTGTGCTTATATGCATCTGTCCAAATAAGTGCACAATGGCTCATGCCTCTAATACTACTAACCAGGAGGGTGAGATCTGAGGATCACTGTTTGAACACAGTGTAATTTGTAAAATTATAAAGATACTTCAATTAACCAGCCAAAGGCCAGACCTGGACCTGGGGATCAAATTATAGAGTACTATGAACAGGACAGCACTCAGGCCCCGAATTCAAGCTCAAGTTGCATTCTTTCTTCTGTCTATATTCCTTCAAATGCCTTCAAGATACTGGTTTCCTAGGTGAGGGTGGACGTGGGTGCCCCTGGTTCATTCCTATAATCGTAGTCTCTCAGCAAGCAAACAGCTAAGGCTCCACTAGTTTCTGTGGCAAATGAAATGTTCTGACAGCCCACTCCTAAGGAGTTAGCCATGGAGTGAACTTCTTTGTCTCAAGACAAGCTCCTGTGATCAGACCCTAGTGAAACAGTCTCCGAGAGGTACCAAGTATTCCAATCATCTGCCAGGGTGTTTCATCAGCCCTGTTTGAAAGAGGAGCACTCACTTTTTAAACAATATCCAGCAACTGCTCCATTGTCTCCTACTCTATAGTGGTGAAGGATGTTTCCCACATAGAAAAGATCACCATTCTGGTAAGCAGGGACCAGGTCCATTACCAGCATTTCAAACAAGCTTGACTCTAAGCTCCCTATATTATAAGGCACATTCAGGGTTTGGGCTGACTCATTGTCACACTGAGGTGGTAAAAAGAATGGATTTTTGAAACGTGGAATTGGGAGTACACTTTAAAATGAGTAATAGAGTGGATTGAAAAGTACAAAGTAAATATTTTCTCAGTATACACATATAAAAGCACACAAGAAGAAGGTTGTACTGTGGGCTACGATGAGATTAAATAGGTTTCCTGTCAGTTATAACTGGCCTGAATTGCCTTGGATTTTCCTTGGTTTCTTCTTATAAAAAGGCCCGAGAATATGGATTCGTGTTTTTGCACTGATCCAATGTCTGCAGCATTGAGTGAGGCACTCACACCTCTTATGCCTGAGACCTGAGTCTCTTGACCTTTGAAAACAACACAGGAATATTTTTCTTGTTCCTGAGCTACAGGCCACTTGAGCTGGCTTGAGCTGTCAGTTACAGTTGCCTGGCACTCAGAGTTCCATATTCTGTTCCATTGTGAGGTAGAGAGTGTCATCTCTCAGAGCCCAATGATCTAAGCTGCTTGCTCACATAAGACCATCCCAATGACATACTGGAGACTGAAATCTTCCCTCATACATCACTCTATACACATGTGAACATTGTCAAATCCCAACATCCTCAGCTAGGTCTGGGAATCATCATGCTCTCAACCTCAAGGAACAGCTCCTAGGTCAGATCCATGCCTTATTTGTCACTATTCCTCTCATCCTGCAGAAATCATTTTGCCTCTCAGGGCCCTCTCAGCATGCCATGTACTTCATGTATCTTTTTTTGACAACTACATAGTAGGACTTTGTTTGTTTTTTGTTTCCTAGTCTTCTTTGCTCTTGAAGCCCCAGTGTGCGGTCATCTGGAAAAAACCTAAGTACTTAGAGGTGGGAAAATCATACAAGTATTGAAAAATAAACCTTACACATATTGTCAGACATTTTTGGAGATGTACATTCTTGTAAGATAAGAGAGTATTTTTGATACTTTTGTCATATTTTATGACAGAGGGGCGGGGGAGGAGGGAAGAGATGCTGCATTGTCTTCTCATGATTCAATGATTATTATAGAAAAATACTATAGTTGAAGGAATGTAAGCTTTAAATATGAAAACTTTGCTCCTGTTTTTTTTATAATAAGCTAGTCGTTTATAAAGAATTCTTCACTAAAGTCTTGTCATCTTTGTCCCATGAACTATCCTCCTCCTTAAAATAATCAGGAAAAAAACCTTCACAAATGAGTGGGCTGTTGCCCAATCTCTGGATAAGAATTTAAGATACGGGGGAGTTCCGGGAAGATGGCGGAGGAGAAGCTGGAATCTGAACAAGCTCTTGCATAGAAAACCGTTTCAGAGTTCCAGTGAACAGTCCCAAGCCAGAGAATCACACCAAGTGTGCCATCACAGGACAGAGAGTTACTCAAGAGAGGGGAAGCCAAGCAAACACATCTGAGTGCCTGCCAGCAGCTGCCACTGTGGCGGCAGGGTCGCAGCGTAGACCACCGCCCCGGGGGCATACCTAAGACACAGTCCGGGACGAAGGAGCCAGACGCAGCGGACGAGCGGATTCTACTAAACACCAGCAAGAACCGACATGGAGCGGACAACTTCATCCTGCACTTTGCAGACCAGAGACGACCCGGGATCCAAGACTCGGCGTGAGTAGAAGCCCCACTTCCTCACTCCTTCTCAGGGAGCAGAGAAGGGAAGGTCACCCCTCCCCCCCCCAGCACCGCTGATCTCCATCTTGGATACTGACAAAGCTCAGAGGAGCGGCTAGCTCCAGCTCAGGCCTTGGAATAAAACTAGTCATTTAGCAGGTCACAAGAACTTAATGGCGAAGTGACCTCACAGACTCAGTTCCATCCAGGGAAAAGTCACCCAGCTCAGGCGCCAGCCATTGGAGTGGCTCTCCTCACTGGGTAACCAGAGCCAGAGGCTGCCCCTCCCTCTAGCAGCCACCACAATCAATTGAAAAACAGAAACCCTGAGAATGGCTCCAGGCTGGGTGCTGTGAGTTTTTTTCACAAAATAGCCCCAGGGAAAAGCTACTGTTTGTTGAAAGGCCTCAACTCTACCCAGAACCTAGCCTCATCACTGCATCCCCCTCTTTTGTAATTCTCAAAGCAGATCACCCTCCCAGTAAACTAACCTGGGAGGGGGATCTCAAAATCTTGGGTAAAGCAGAGCATTTTTCTGCCTGTTTCAACAAACTGACTTAAGAAACCAATCAAGCCACAGGACCTCAAGCTGACCAGAGACTCCAACCAGACTCTGGTTACAGACAAAAGGGAGATACAGGACTCTTCCCACCCCTCCCCCCCCCAAAAAAAATCAAAGAACTTATTTTTCTCTTCTTCTTCTTTTCTTTTTTTCTTTTTTTTGTTTTGTTTTTTTTTTCGTTTTTTGTTACCTTATATATATAAAAAAATTTTTTTGCTTTTCTAAAAATTTTAAAATAATTGTTTTCCATTAACTTTTTTTTTCTCCTCTTATAATTTTTATTTTAGGAATACATGAATGTGTGTTTTCTTTTCTTTTCTTGTCTTCTTTCTCTTTTTCTTTCATTCTTAATTATCTTCTTGTTTTTTGTCTAGCTCTACTGAACTTCTGATCTTTTCTTCTCACTTTCCGTATCCTTTCCATCTTTTCCTCTTTGTTCTTCTTTATGTGACTTAACTCTTGTCCTGCACATCCTCAGATAAACCCGTAGTTAACCAGTAGACCCTATCCCCCATTGTGTACACACTCAATCCACAAACTTATTACTCAATTCAAAACCTCTGAGACTTAAATTCATTAATAGCAGTACTACCTCTTTATACCTATATAATATTTTAAGAATTTTTTTAAAGTTTTTCACATCTCCTCTATGTCCCTCCCTTTCTCTCAACATATTCATATTCCTCTATAAATAGATGGTCTTTTAATCTCTAAAATAACATTAATTTTTACGTTTCTATTTTTTTTCTCGTCTCTTTTCATTCCCCTTTCACTTTCTTCTTTTTCTCTCTCTCTCTACTTGCATCCTACCCAACCTATGTCCTGCATTGTGATTAGGACATAGTTAACTCTCCCTGTGCCTCCCCACACCAATCTATTCCTATTTTTTACCCACATCTCTCCCTAACCCTAATAATTTCTGGTTTTCCAAATTCTGCTCTGCGGTTCGAAGCCCTTTAACATATAGTTGTTTGATGTCGAATAGATGTATCTGTTGAACTAGATTGTATCTGTAGACTATTGACTGTACAAATGCAAACTTTGGTTGATGGTTGCCTTAAGATAGTGTTCTAGCACAAAACTGGTGCTATCTTCATCTCAAATGGGCAGAGTAAGCAGGAAAAACACAAGAAAAATGGCAAATTCGGGTATCTCAATTCCCAATCTTGATAATCAGGTGTTAGAACAGATAATGAATAATACAGAGGAGAGTTCCCCAACAGCTCTACAAACACTGCTGGCAAACATGATAAATGAAAAGTTTGACAACATACAAAGGACTCTGTATGAGCGTGATACGGAGAGAGAGGAGGCATCCCAGAAGTTTATACAGGAATATCATAAGCGTGAGGAAGCTACTCAAAAACTGATACAGGATTTGCGTGAACAACTTGAGAATACTCAAAGAGAAAGGGAGGAATGGCGTGAGCAGGCTGAGAACACTCAAGGAGATCTGCAGGAATCCCACGAACGGGAGGAAGCTAATCAAAGAGTAATACAGGAATTGAGAGACCAGGTAGAGAACACACAAAGATCACTAAAGGCATTCATGGAATCCATTAACAAAGAGCTGAAGGAAGTCAGGGAGACCACAAAGGGAATGCTGAAGGGAACCCAACAGAAGGAATGGGAGCCCAAAGAAACCATAACCAATCAACTAAGTGATTTGAGGCAAACACTGAACACCAAATTAAGGAAGTAAAAAAATTCATACAAGACCTAAAACAGAGCTTCAACAAAGAACTTGAAGCCATCAAAGCTGACCAACTAGAAGGAAAAGAGATAAAAAACAAAGTAGAGAGTCTTGACAGCAGGTTAGACCATGCAGAAGATCGAATCTCAGGGATTGAAGACAGCCTAGGTATTATAGAGAAAGAACATACAACCATCCAAGACAAGTCCAAGAAATATGATAGATCTATCAAACACCTGGAAGACACCATCAGAAGGCCTAATCTAAAGATAATGGGTGTAGAGGAGCACCTAGAAACAGAAGTTAATGGTCTAGGAAATTTGTTTAACAGGATCCTAGCAGAGAACTTCCCAAACATGCAAAAAGATAGGCCTGTCCAGATACAAGAAGCCTTTAGAACCCCAAATAGACCAGACCAGAATAGGACATCCCACCGCCACATTATAATCCACTCAGGATCAACTCAGAACAAGGAAAAGATCCTTAAAGCTGTCAGAGAGAAATGGGTAATCACTTATAAAGGGAAACCAATTAGAATCACCTCAGATTTCTCAGCAGAGACAATCAAAGCAAGAAGAGCCTGGAATGATGTATGCCATGCCCTAAAAACAAACAACTTTCAACCAAGAATACTGTACCCAGCTAAACTCTCCTTCATAACTGAAGGCCAAATAAAAACCTTCCATAGCAAAGAAAAATTGAAACAATACATCTCCACCAAACCAGCCCTACAAAAGATTCTTAAAGATGTCCTACACATAGAAAACCAACAAGACCGCAATAAAGGCCAAGAAACTGCACCCAAACTGAGAATCCAAGAACCATAGGAAGAACCCAGTTTTCGCAGCCCCCAAGAAGGTAGATAACATGGCAGGAACTCCCAAATACCTCTCAGTCCTATCTCTTAATGTTAACGGACTGAACTCTCCAATTAAGCGACATAGACTGTCTAGTTGGATTAAAAAACAAGACAATTCTATCTGCTGTCTGCAGGAGTCACATCTTGCCCGTAAAAACAAACACATTTTCAATGTTAAAGGCTGGAACAAAATCTACCAAGCAAACGGACCGCATAAACAGGCGGGAGTTGCAATCCTAATATCAGATAAAATAGACTTCAAATTAAAATTCGTGAAAGAGAGAAAGAAGGTCGCTACATACTAATTAAAGGCTCTCTCCTCCAGGAGGATATTACAATTCTAAATATCTATTCGCCAAACAATGGAGCACCCAAATTTATCAAAGAAACACTACTTTCCCTCAAATCCCATATAGATCCAAAGGCATTAATTGTTGGGGATTTTAAAACACCACTCTCCCCACTAGATAGATCAACTCTGCAAAAACTCAACAGAGAAACCGCAGATCTAAACAGCTGCATAGATCAACTAGACTTAACAGACATCTACCGAACATTTCACCCAGCAGCATCAGAATACACGTTTTTCTCAGCAGCACATGGAACGTTTTCTAAAATAGACCACATTTTAGGCCACAAAGCAAACTTGTCTAAATTCAGAAACATTGAAGTTATACCTTGCATTCTCTCTGACCACAAGGGAATAAAATTAGAACTCAACACCAAAAGCCAAAAAAGAAAGTCCGGTATCACATGGAGGCTGAACAACACACTGCTGAATCATGAGTGGGTCATGGAAGAGATTAGAAAGGAAATTTAAATGTTCATGCTATTCAACAAAAATGAACACACAAAATACCAGCTCCTCTGGGACACAGCAAAGGCAGTACACAGAGGCAAGTTTATAGCGCTGAGCTCCTACATCAACAAATTGGAGACATCTGAAACTAGCAATTTAATGACACATCTAAACCTCCTTGAAAAAGAGCAGCAAGATAAACCCCAATCCAGTAGACGGAAAGAAATAATCAAAATTAAATCAGAATTAAATGAATTAGAATCCAAAAAAACTATAGAAAGAATCAACAAAACAAAGAGTTGGTTCTTCGAAAAACTTAACAAAATTGACAGACCCTTAGTAAATCTTATCAGAAAAAGAAGAGAACACACCCAAATTAATAAACTCAGAGATGAGAATGGAAACATCACCACGGAAACAACCAAGATTCAGAACATTATAAGGGAATACTTCTCAAAACTTTATGCTAATAAGTTTGAGAACTTGATAGAAATGGACCTCTTCCTAGCAAATATTGACATGCCAAAACTAAACCAAGATGAGTTAAACTATCTTAACAGGCCCATATCAAGCATTGAAATAGAAACAGCAATAAGAGACCTCCCAGCTAAGAAAAGTCCAGGACCAGATGTTTTTACAGCGGAATTTTACAAGGCCTTCAAACAGAGCTCACACCAATTCTCCTCCAACTCTTCAATGAAATTGAAAGAGAAAGCTCACTACCGAACACATTCTATGAAGCCATCATAACCCTCATCCCAAAACCAGGCAGGGACTCATCAAAGAAAGAGAACTATAGACCCATTTCTTTGATGAACATTGATGCAAAACTTCTCAACAAAATTTTGGCCAACCGACTTCAACAATTCATCCAAAAAATCATACACCACGATCAAACAGGATTCATTTCAGGGATGCAAAGCTGGTTCAATATATGCAAATCAATTAATATTATTCTTCACATCAACAGGAGCAAGAATAAGAACCACATGGTTATCTCAATAGATGCAGAAAAAGCATTCGACAAGATCCAACACCCCTTCCTGATGAAGGTTTTGGAAAAATTAGGAATCCATGGAGCATTCCAAAATACAATAAAGGCTGTATATGACAAACCTACAGCCAGCATTATACTCAATGTTGAAAAACTAAAGCCATTTCCTCTTAACTCAGGAACAAGACAAGGATGCCCACTCTCTCCACTTCTCTTCAATCTAGTATTAGAATGCCTAGCTACAGCAATAAGACAAGATACAGACATAAAGGGGATCCAAATAGGGAAAGAAGAAATTAAACTCTCCCTCTTTGCAGATGACATGATCTTGTATTTAAAGAATCCCATAGACTCCACTCCCAAATTACTCAAGCTGATTCAAAACTTTGGCAAAGTATCCGGTTATAAAATTAACCCCCCAAAATCAATGGCTTTTCTGTATGCCAACAATGAGAAAAGTGTGGCTGAAATTAGGAAAGCAACTCCATTTGTAATAGCCCCACAAAAAATAAAATACCTACGAATTAACTTAACTAAAGAAGTGAAGGACCTCTATGATGAAAACTTTAAAATCTTGAAAAAGGAAATCAACACAGAACTTAAAAAATGGCAAAACCTCCCATGCTCCTGGATTGGAAAGATTAACATCGTGAAAATGGCAATACATCCCAAGGCTATCTACAAATTCAATGTAATATCTATCAAAATTCCACCCTCATTCTTCAAGGAAATAGAAGAGGCAATATAAAAATTCATATGGAACAATAAAAGACCCCAAATAGCAAAAACGCTCCTCAACGGAAAGAACACTGCTGGAGGAATATCAATACCAAATTTCAATCTCTACTATAAAGCCATAGTAATCAAAATAGCTTGGTATTGGCATAAGAACAGACCTCAGGACCCATGGAATAGAATTGAAAACCCAGAAATGAACCTACAGACCTATAGCCATCTAATCTTCGATAAGGGAGCTAAAACAATAGAATGGAAGACAGACAGCCTCTTCAGTAAATGGTGCTGGCAAAACTGGTTAATTACATGTAGAAAACTAAACCTAGATCCTTATATATCACCCTGCACCAGAATCAACTCCAAATGGATCAAAGACCTTGAACTCAAAGCAGACACTCTGAAAACATTACAGGATGGAATAGGAGAAACCCTGGGTCTCCTTGGCTCAGGCCGAAATTTTCTGAATAGAAACCCGGAAACAAAACAAATCAAAGAAAGGTTGGACAAATGGGATTTTATAAGGTTGCAGAGCTTCTGCAGGGCAAATGACATAGCTAGCAAGATCAATAGAAAGCCCACGGACTGGGAGAAGATCTTTACTAGCCATACAACGGACAAGGGTCTCATATCTAAAATATACTTGGAACTCAAAAAATTAAACCACCCAACAACAAATCCTCAAAGAAACAACTGCCCAATAAGTAAGTGGGCGAAAGACTTAAAGAGAAGCTTCTCTGAAGAAGAAAGAAGGATGGCCAATAGACACATGAAGAAATGTTCAACATCCCTAGCCATAAAAGAAATGCAAATCAAAACAACATTGAGATATCACCTCACTCCAGTTAGAACAGCAAAAATCAAGAACTCTAACAACAACAGATGCTGGAGGCTATGTGGACAGAAAGGAACCTTACTTCATTGTTGGTGGGAATGTAAACTTGTTCAACCACTTTGGAAAGCAGTATGGAGGTTCCTCAAAAGACTCCATATAGAGCTCCCCAATGACCCAGCAATCCCACTTTTGGGCATTTACCCAAATGATCACAAACAAGGCCACACTAAAGCTACCAGCACAACTACGTTTATTGCAGCATTATTTAACATAGCTAAGATATGGAACCAACCCAGATGCCCCTCAGTAGATGAATGGATCAAGAAGATGTGGTATATATACACAATGGAATTCTATGCCTCCATCAGAAAGAATGACATTGCCCCATTTGTTAGGAAATGGAAAGGCTTGGAAAAAATTATATTAAGTGAAGTAAGCCAGGCCCAAAGAAATATAGGTCCCATGGTTTCCCTTATTTGCAATATCTATTATAGGTATGAGTCAAGCGGAAAAAGTCAGAGAATGTGATGTTAGGGAAACGAACCCTCAAATATGTGTTTTCATGTTTTTGTTTCTTTCATGCATTTGTTTCTAACGCATTTATAAGATTATTTCTTTGTTGCTTTGTATGTCCCTCCCCCACAGTGTAAGCCCCACTTTCACTATATTTGATGTCAGTATAACATGTGGAGGAGACGGGGACAAACAAGTCGTTTAAGGATTCAGGTGGACCTGTTGTAACAATGAGAAGTACAAAATGTCATGTCAAAACCAGCTTTACAATGTCGGTGGGGGGGGGTTTGGTTGGGTGGGGGGGAGCGGGGAGGCTGGGAAGGGAGGTGAAGGGTAAACAAAGGAGGAGGCTGCAATGCTTGGTAAGAAATGTATGCATTATCCTGCCCATGTAATTGTAACCCCTCTGTACAGTATGTTCTCAAATAAAATAAAATTAAATTAAAAAAAAAAAGAATTTAAGATACAACATTGCCAGCGAATCTGTTTGTTTACATGTGTGTTGAGTGTGTGTGTATGTGTGTAAGGTTTTGCTGTGCATATCTGTGTTTTAGGTCTTGAATTCAGGGGCTATATGACAAGCCTGAGTATCTTTCTGGTGACTGTAGTGATCTACCAATTGTGCCACAGTTCCACTACAAGCTTTTTGTAGTGAAATGGAGAGGAGAGACTCATAAAATTTCATTCTCAGGCTGTCTGAACTAAATCTCAGGTCTCAAACTCCTGATTAGTTAGAGTTATATTTGTCAGTCTCCATAACCTGATGATCAAACTGTTACTGGAGGCAGTGGGGTTGCAAGTTTCTGTCTAGATTCACAACAGTTTATATCATAAAACAGCAACAGTAGAACCCTATATAAAAATACAATAATAAGATATAATTAGAATATAATTTAGTGATATAGTCTGTTAGCATAAATTTCAGGAAACCATGGTCTTAATGATTTAGCATCACAAATCCAAACAAAATGAGATAATTTCAGTAGACTCTACCAATTTTAATTCCATCATATAATAATTTCAAAACATTATAATAAACAGGAAAACGTTCATACTTACAACGTAAAAAGATGTAAAAAGGCGAAGATGGCAGATTATGAAATGGGAAATTCTACACTGCAGGAAAATTATTGTCATGGTGAATATATGGTGGTATTGTCATGGTGAATATATGAAAATATTCTTAAGAGGAGCAATAGATAAATATATATTTACTACACATATTCTAACTTGTCTCTATCTCTATCATCTTCCAATATTCTGCACATTGTCAGTGTATTCATGTTTATGGTATATTCCCAAACAGCAAGCAGAGTCAGGAGTTAACCAAACTAAATTAGCTTGAATGTTTTAGGAGATAAACCTGCTAATTATATTGACTATTTTATATATTTAACATGAAGTGTTATCATTGTACTCTCTAAGTATATACATAAACTATCCAAAATAAAATGGAATATAACATTGTTTTGCCTGTAAAGGTAGATATTTGGGACATCAGTTCCAGACCAGTGTAGAGTTACCTGCAATGCTCCCCAGCCACTGGCTATGCGTGATGGAATACTTCTATCATCTCAGGCCCATGGGGAGCTGAGAACAGGAGGATTTCAATTCCATGCCATTCTAGGAAAGATCGTCCACATAGCTCCATCTCAACCAAAGAAAGTGCAACACTGGCTAGCACTTATCACCCCCACTTATGTGAAAATAAAAATAAGAGCATTGTAGTATAAGAAACAAACAATATTATAGCATGGCAATATAAACCATCATGAACAACACTTAACTAGTGTTTGTTTCTCATAATTGTAATCCTAACTATAGCTAGGATTATATATGTGAGCCAGAGGCAGCAAGCAGTTCATTTTAAAAATGATTATTTGAAGCCAGGGGCCAGTCTCTCATGCCTGTAATCCCAGCTAGTCATGAGGCTGAGATCTGAGGATCGCAGTTCAAAGCCAGCCCAGGAAGAAAAGTCCCCATAAGACTCTTATCTCCAATTAACAACTCAAAAAACAGAAGTGACTCTGTGGCTCAATTGGTAGAATGCTAACTAACTTGAGCACAGAGTCTCAGGGACAGTGCCCATGCCCCAAGTCCAAGCCCCACAACTGTCAAAAAAATAAACATTTTAAAGTCTGAATTTTTTGTAAATTAAAATGACAGCTGTGGTATACAATTCTACAGACTACTACAGATTTCATTATATTTGTAGTTAGAAAAAGTAGCAGCAGTTGAATAAAGGACATTTTTTCATAAACTAGGGCAGATTGGTCTCTAATTTGACGAAATTGCTGGACTCATAAGTAATATTTTTTGGTGACTTTTTGTTTTGTTTTTCGAACAGGATGAGAAACCTTATTTCTGCCAATGGCCATTTGGGTGTGTCTAACATCATTCACAGGCCATGAAAAATTAACAGTAAAAACAGGGCACAGTCAACTGGCAATAAATTTACTTGTCTTTATGCCACGTTCCAAATGATTTGTTTAGCTTATATGTCCCTATGGTGTATAGTTTCCTATTCCTGCCTTCCTCAAAATACAAGCATGTACCACCAATTCAGATTTGAGCCAGGCAATATGGAGTATTAGTGCCAAGTGTCGAGGAAAATTGTAACACAACCAGATAAGCATGAAACTAACACGTTAGTAACTGGACACTGGGGACTCAGTCGTATAATCCTACCTACTCAGGAGGCTGATGATCACAGTACAAAGACAGCAGGAGTGAGAAAATCAGTGACTCTTCTCTCCAATTAACAACCAAAAAGCCATAAAGGGTGCTGGGACTCCAGAGGTAGAGTAGCCTTGATTACAAAAACTCAGGTGCAGCAACCAATCTTGAGTTGAAGCAGATGTTTAGGCACAAAAACAAAAACAAACTACAACAAAACAAACAAAAACTGGGAGAAAGCTCAGGAAAGGATGGCATTGTCTACAAGGCAAATGTACACATTACATGAATTGTGATATGGTAAACACACTCTACACACCTTAGTAACAATTACATTTAAAAAAGAATCTGAGAAATCCCAAAACCATGGACCTTATGATGTGCATCTGCTTCCTAATTTTTCAAAGTCCCATCACCTGACCTGGTAGCACACATGTTGTAGCCCAGGGTGATTAGAAAATATGACGGTAAAGATCTTTCCAGATTATCCCACCAAGTCTTTGATTACTTTAAGCTAAAAACAAAACAAAGCAAAGAAAACGAAATAGACTTTAAGGTTAATTAGGCTGCTATTAAAAATTCAGATGTTGGTAGTGTTTGTGGAGTGCAAGGGAAAAAACAAATTATGTAAATAAGGATATAGGTGGATCCATAGCAGCAATGAGATGTACAACACATTATGTCAAAAAACAAACTTTACACCTTTGGAGGAGGAAGTGGGAGATGGGAACTGATGAAAAGGGGAAACAAAGGAGGAGGCAACAATGCTTAATAAGAGATGTACTCATTATCTTGCAAATGTAATTGCAACTTCTCTTTACATTATTTTCAAAATTAAAAAATTGAAAAAAAGACTCCAGGCAGAATTATACTGTTAAATGATGAGTTAGTACATATGTTTTTTAGATACTGATCTCACATATGTCAGAAAAATATCCATTAATTCATAACTAAAAACTATGAAGTGTAAGGTGTATTAATTAGGTAAGTATCATTAGGTAACCAATGAAGAGAACACCACATGGTATTCAGTCAGGTAAAGTAGTTTATTTACTGAACTGCTGCCCATGTCATATGTGGTGGAGAGGCATGTGAAAAAAAGGGGATTGACCCAACCTCGGGCCAGGACATATCTAGGCCAAGGACCTGATGACATATGGCCTGGAGGGGGAAAATTCTGACCACACTGGATGTGACCTCCGGGTCTGGGAATCTCCTCTGGTCAAATGGAAAGTGTGACCAGAGGCTGAGCAAGTTGTGACTTAGTAGGAGGGGGAGGTGTCTGCCTCCAGGCATGCCAGATACCTGGGTAACACAAAAAGGATGGAAACTTAGCCAAGAAGAGGGGAAGTGTCTGTATTGGGTCTGCATGGCTTGGGCAGACCTAATACCAAATACAGGTATCACCTCTGACATGTAAATCCTGACTCCAAACCGTTCATTCTCAATCATTATCTTTCTTTTCTTTCTTTCTCTCTCTCTCTTTCTTTCTTTCTTTCTTTCTTTCTTTCTTTCTTCCTTCCTTCCTTCCTTCCTTTTTTCTTTCTTTCTTTCTTTCTTTCTTTCTTTCTTTCTTTCTTTCTTTCTTTCTTTCTTTCTTTCTTTCTTTCTTTCTTTCTTTCTTTCTTTCTTTCTTTCTTCTTTCCTTCCATCCTTCTTTCTTCTTTCCTTCCTTCCTTCCTTCCTTCCTTCCTTCCTTCCTTCCTTCCTTCCTTCCTTTCTGTTCTCTCTCCCTCTATCTATCACTCCTCTCTTTCACTCACCCTCCCTCTCTACCCTACCTCAGTATTCTCAACTCTCAAAATATGGACAATTGGTGAGTTGAACTCACAGGCTGTGAAGAACAACTCAATTGGAAAATGTGAAATTTAAATTACTGTTACCTTATACCTCTACCACAGGTCACTGGAATCAAATAATGAGCACTCAGCAGCATGACATCTCAAACCATTTGGAGGAGGAAAGCATGCACATTCACTGCATTCTGGAGGTCCACCCTGGGAAGGTGGGAGAGACTCCTCCCTCCTCTTGGCTAAATCTCAGCCCAGTTTCTGCATCAGGACAGGTGACTGCCTCCAAGTGAGCCAGTTACCTAAGTGACACAGGTACTGGGCAGAGACTTAGCCTCTTGTGGTGTTGAGATTAATGGCATGATTCAACATGATCCACTAGATTGTTGAGATGGAGACTTCCTAAATTTTTGGTTAGGCTATGTTCAAATTGTGATCTATTTATTTCTGATTGCTAACCATGATTATAGATGTGAACCAGCACATCAGACCATTCAAAGATCTTTACCACGCATGGAAGACATTAAATATTAAGTTTATTTTCCCAAATGACATACAAGTTGACAGACAGCAATATAAGTCCTGAATTCTGGTCGAGGTGTTTTATAATGTGAAGCAAAATTTACTTAGCAAAATATATGACTACTGTGATTGTACTTTCAAACTTACCCTACATTTTAATATCAAATCACCTATGAGCCAATGATTCACTCAAATTACCTGTAATCATTAATTCCTGTCATATCTTCTAGAGGTAGGCAGAACTGGAGCACACACTATTAACTAAAGTGGTAGAAATTTGAGAGGATCACTGTTCTGAATCAGTCTAGGAAGGAAAGTATCACCCATATCAACATACTACGTAGGTATATTGGAATGAAATCATGGTCCCTGCTTTTGGGGCTGGGTGCAAAAATTGCTACTCTATGAGTGAAGTAACTTAAACAAGAAAGGATTGGTGGAGTGACTCCAGTGGTGGAGTACCTGTCTGGCAAACACTACATCAAAACTGAAATCAATATCCTAAAGATAAAATAAGAAAAGGAAAGAAAGAACAACTCATACTGAACGTGTGTTCAATGTAAAGATTTAGACTAACTTATTGCAGTTATAATGCCATCATTTATTTCTAGGGCAAACACATTTTGTGTCAAGCCTAAATGAAAAAAATAACACACTATATACAAAGCTTTGGTAAAGCACAGGTCTGGCTTACAATTGTGAACACTTATGTTTGCATGTGCAGTGATGTTGCAGGATTGTTAAGGTTTATGGAAGTCCATCCCTTTGATGAACTTGACATGATGAAATTACCTAACCATGCAGTTCACTGGACAGATATTGCTGATAAATATATGCATATATATGTATATGTATATATACATATATACATATATACATGCATATATATGTATATATGTGTATATATACATATCTATGTGTATATATATATATCTTCACACTTGTATGTATTTATATATTAAGTTACATGTAAATAAAATGGAATTTACAATGAATAAATTTAGTGAACAGATACCTTTCCTAGATAATTATTTAATGAATAAATTCATGTCTTATAGTCTCCAATGCTATATCACACTTATATGGTTGCTGATCCGCTTCAGCTTTTTTATGATATTTTTTTCAGATGAAAAAGCCTGCCAATAAATATACTTGTATGACCTTCTTTTCTTTATGAAATGAAAAGAAGCTGTGTAATATAGCTCTTTATGTGTCATCAACATATTTTTTATAGTTTCAAGTGCATATTGCCTTATACTTAGATTTCACTCATCTTCCAATAATACCTATGGGAAGGAGAAAATGAAGGATAGTTCTGTTACTTTGGGAGCTTCTGTTATTAATCACTGCAATAAATATTATGAAAATGAAACTCTGAAATTATTTAGAGAGATGACTTGAAAGTTTCCTTTCTACACACTCATGCTACTCCCTCAACTAAATCATAGAACTTAAAATAAGTAACATTTTAGCTGGGAGCCAGTGGTTCATGCCGGTAATCCTAGCTATACAAGAGCTGAGATCTGAAGATGGTAGTTCAAAGCTAGCCCTTGCAGGAAATCTGTGACAGTCTTTCCTCCAATTAAACACCAGAAAACTGGAAGTGGCACTGTGGCTCAATATTTGGAAAGCTATGTTTTGGACATGTTGTTGGAGTGACAATTGCTGCAGTTTGTTCAAGTGTCAGTAAAAGGGTACAGTTTTAGCACAATGATAGAAATCTTTCCGGGATCTGGTAGATTTTCCCACTGTCTTCAATTTTCCTTTTTTTCTGAGAACTAAAATGTCATTAAGTTATCAGATATTCAGTCTATCACATGTCTAAATAATAGAGAATGGCACCAGGTCTACATTGAGCACTCACAGGAGACAGGTTTCTGGACATTCTCAGGAAGAGCCTTCTTCAGTTATGGAATTGAGAGGGCTGGATAATTTACAAAACAGCCATCATAGATGGAAAGTATTCTGCTAATTTGACCCCTGAGATATTGGAAGTTTTATCAGCATTGTATTGATTTTTATGAATCAGTTAATCAGATTCTTTATACTACATGATGTTACTAAATTGTGAAATGCATGTTTATTGCATTTCCTTTGTATAACATATAGTATGTTTTGAAATTTGGTAGAAATCATTCATGTTTTTATTTTTTCAATATGGATTACTCCTAGTTCTCAAGAGTGGGGAAATGCTTTGGAACTTTGTAACTTGAAGTCATATGTTGCCATGTGTCATATCCTATTTTCCTTGTACAGAGTTGGTAATAAATTATATGTAATTTATTTTTTATTTTTATTTATTGTCTATTGCAGACTTTGAACTTGGGTCCTGGGCACTGTTCCTGAGCTCTTTGGCTCAAGGTTATCTTTCTACAACATTGAGAGACAGCATCAATTTTAGTCTTGATTGATTAATTGGAGATAAGTGTCTAATGGCAACTTTTCTGCCCAAGATGGCTTTGAACTGTGATTCTCAGAAATCAGCCTCCAGATTAGCCAAGATTACAGGCATGAGCTACCAGCACCTAGCTATATGTAATTTCAAATGCAGTTTTCTTCAAGTATTTCATCCTGCACTGAAGTTTATTTTTCTGACAAACTTTCTAATAAATATACAATCTATTTAATTTTTAAAAGTACTGCTGTACCTCCTACTAATTTGTGGCATTTCTGAAATCCAAGTTCCTCTGTGTGCCAGGGTAGATACTTTTGCTTGTAACAAGTATTGTTGTTGGACACATGACATATACCTACTAAGAGAACAAAGGATATGAAGCTACAGTGGCCAGATGAAGAACTCCCAGGACAATTCAAGTGCAACTCATGTACTCTCTGTGTAGGTGCATAGGAAACATAGAACAGACATTCTTTATTTTGGGGGGGGGGCGATCATGGGGCCTGAACTCTGGGCCTGGGTGCTGTCCCTCAGCTCTTCAACTCAAGGCTAGTGCTCTACCACTTGAGCCACTGCGCCACTTCCGGCTTTTTTCTTATACTTGAAAGTGATTGAGTGTGTGTGCACATAGATGTTGACTTAATTATCTGTTGCTATAGTTTTACACATTCACTAGTATAAAACAATATTTCATATATGTGTGCAGATCACAGTTTCTAGAATCCAGAGAACCACCTCCATGGGCACCACTTGCCTATGTTGCTCTTTGGGTAATAAGAATGAAACCTGGAATTGTCCAGTGGTAGAGAAATTACTCAGAGATTCAAGCATTTGTCTTTCAATATGTTGCTTGTTCCTAACTCTAAAATTAGGAAGTCTGTTAATATATATGTTATATTATAATATATTTATTATACTACATAATGTATAATATATAGTACAATATATATTATATATAATATCTGACAGAATTATGTATTTATAAGGAAAAATGTAATAAACACATCAATGTCCATACTTTCCTAGTCATGATTAAGTTCAGCAGAGTTAGGTGCATTATATCTCAACAGGAAAACTCTACTGAAGTTCTGATGACCTTGAACGAGATAAGAATTCCTGTTTTTTTTTTTTTTTATTGTAAAGCTACTATACAGAGGGTTACAGTTACATGAGTGAGGTAACGAGTACACTTCCTCTTGAACATTGTTACCCCCTCCATTGTTTTCCCCCTACCATCCCCTCCCTCCCTCCCTTCCCCGAGGTTCTTTTTTTTTTTTTTTTTTTTTGATTGTGATTAAAAAGCCTCGCCTCAATTATGAGAAAAGATAAGTTTGGAAGTTTATTTTGTTTTGTTTTTTTGGGTTTTTTTTTTTTTTGGCAGGTCATGGGGCCTGAACTCTGGGCCTGGGTCTTGTCCCTCACCTCTTCACCTCAAGGCTAGTGCTCTACCACTCGATCCATAGCACCACTTCTGGCTGAGGAATTGAACCCAGGGCGTCAAGCCTGCAAGGCAAACACTCAACCAATGAGTCATGTTCTGAGCCCAGGTTTGGAAGTTTTTGGGCAGAAGAATTTGGCATTTGCTTTGCATCCTTGATTAGTAATGAATAGGTATCATTTTGCTCCAAATTTTTTCTCCTTTTATGTTCCCTAGACAGTTACACAGGATCATCATTCCATCGTATATCTATAAGTCCTTCTTTTATTTCTTTTTATCATTATGGTTTTGTTGTTGTTTTGATGATCCTGAAGCTTGAACTCAGGGCCTAGGTAGTGTCTCTGATCTCCAGGCTAGTGCTCTACCACTTGAGCCACAGCACTACTTCTGGCTTTTTCTGCCTGGGCTTGCTTTGAATCATAATACTCAGATCTCACCCTTCTGGGTAGCTAGGATTACAGGTGTGAGCCACTAGTGCCCAGCAAGTCACTCTCTTTTAGATATTATTCTAAAAGCCTCCTATCCAAAGTCACTCCTCAGATAGTAAATGGACTTATGCCAACAATTCCTTCACACTCTCATCTCCTGTTATGGCTATTATGTGTCTTTTCCATGTTATCTTGAAGCTATTTCACTGTTTTCTTCCTAATCCATGATTGTATATGTGTTACTAATAATTACCTAAATTTAGTGGTTATACACCCTAAATTACTCAACCATTAATTTCATTTACTTATTTTTTTCAATATGATTGTTCTTCAGTACCAATCTGAGCTTATCTCACTTTCTCTACCTCTTGGCATGTGTGAAGCCTGGGCCTTTTCTACCTTCAATGCAAGAGGTTAGCCAAAGGATAGCCTACAATATTCCTGCTTAGGATTCAGGACAAGTAGTTGAGTGCCTGAAAGAAGCAATGCATTCTTGGCATGGGAAGAGATGGGAGAGACAACAGCCTATAGAGTAAACTGGTAGACACAACATTTAACAACTTCTTTGAGGAAACTAACCTCCCGCACAGTGGCAGTGAGATAACTCACCTAGTGAATTTTCATATATAAAGGAAGTTGTCATGTCTCACTGCACAACTCACTTTTAGTCAAAGAGATGAACATTCTTTTGTGTACTCACTCCTTAGGCCCAGTCTCACTTTATCTCCATCGTAGACTCTGCCCAGACTCTGTTCCTCCCAGAAAGGTGCCTGATGAGGAGGAAAATGTGATCTGTTGGTTTCTGACTGGCCCTGTGAAAACTGAGGTCACTTTTAGTTTTGAACCTATTCCTCCTGACAAAGCTGTGGTAAGTGGTGGGAAAGCTCATTCTCTGAATTGTGGCCTAGTACCAAATCTCTTCAAAGAATGTCAAGGAATGATAGATCCTGCCTGAGGGATTGATTTTATTTCCAAAGAGGTCAATTAATATCTGATTCTGAGTTCCAGGTGAAGCTCTTTTACTAGATCCTCCAAGCTGGTGTGGATGTTGCTCAGATTCCAGACCATCCTCATATTTCTCAAGCTCTTTCCAACAAACCAAAAGGTCACAGGAGTTGAGTTTAGAAACAAGGAGAAATGAGAATAGCAGAAGAATTATTGGCAGGGGAAGGAATTAGAAATTTTGGGTTAAAAAGGGCCCAGAAAATCTAGGATCACTCACATCATTTGGGAATCATATCATAAGATTAGGGAATAAAAGTAATAAATTACTGCCTAAATTAGTACTCCACTGTTCTGACTACATTACAAGTGTTCTGTCAAAAGTTAGCTGTCCTAGCTCACTGTTGATGAGCAAAATGGAACACATTTTTTCCTCACAAAGTTCTACTGAGTATCTTCATCTATGGCCCAGTTTGTTCTTACTCTCTACTTCTCTGTTACTTTCCTTTGCTGGATTCAATCAATGATACTTGAATGTGTTATCATCTTCAGACATGTAATCACATTTTCTTTTAATCCATTTTTATAAATTAAAACAAATTATGGGGAAACATATATCTATGGTACATTTTCTTCCATGGCATACTTACTTGATGTTGTTAAGTATTATTTTAATTGTTTCATTTTTAAAACTTGAGGAAAATATTTTGTTAGTATTAGCACTAATCAGTTGCACACTTTTAAAAAATGTTCCATGTCTGTGTTTTTGTTATTAAGCTTCTAACATTGTCTTGTCCCCCAACTGTTGCCTTCTTAAAATTGGATCAAATTACAAACTGTATATGATGGTCCTTTATGTGTTCATTGTTATATTTAAATTTCTTCTAATATCCACATATTATAGGATATCTTCAACCTATTGTAACTCCTCTAAAAATGAATATGGAGGTCCCTTTTAAAGAAAAACACTAAGCCACAAAACCTGTGAAATTAAGATTAGGTATATATCCAAAAATATTTAGCAGTGATATTGGAGAAATTTTCTTCTCTTACATACCAGAACATGTTTATAGTTATGAATAGCATATTTCCTTTATTCCCTCTTTTTGTGCATCTAGGTTGATTACACAGCTTTCTTTCTTGCTGCCATGCACATGGATGTTGATGTTGATTTATATTCCTTCTTTATGTAGTAAGGTTGCAGTAAAGGTCATCAATACATGTGTCTTTTTGGTATTGTCTAAACTTCCATTATGATCTTCTTATGGGTTGCATTAGTTTACAATATCACAAAACCAAATACAGTTCCTGATTTATTTCAACCTCCCAGATGTTTATTTATTCGAGTGGTGATAGCTACTCTGGTGTGTAGGATGGGATTTCAGTGACTTTCCTATTTATTTTCCTTTGTATTTCCTATGTGGATAAGAATCTCAAACATTTCATTTATTTATTAAACACTTACATTTGTACTGCATTCTTGATCAGTGTCTTTGTTTTTCTTTTGGTATTTGATCAGTTTTTAAGTTCTATAATAATTGATTTTTTTCATATTCTAAATACTTACTTTAGTAAGAAGATTTTTTTCATTGCTGTGGTGCACAATTAACTAAAATCAACAAATTGTACATTTATACCACTGGAATTTTTGTTTGTTTTTCAGCCAGGAAATTGTTTCAATAAAGATGCTGAACTTTTCTCACTAGATAGACTGAAATTATAGTATCTCATATTAGCCTAAACTAATCTCAGAACTAACAGTCACAGCCTGGGCCACAACAGTCTAGGTTAAGTAAAACCAATAACACAGCACATGATCCATTTAAATAGAGCAAAAGGCTTCATAAAAGTAAGAAGAAAGGCACCCTCTTTATGAAGCAAATTCTGAAGTTCACAAGCAGATGTTAGGAATCTGAATATTAAGAAGATCTAAGGATAAAGCTATATAGAAGAAGAAATTTAGAGTTCATCATTCAGGAGGAGGAACAACCACTAGATACCAAAACTCAATGCTGTAGGGAAGAAGTGTTTTACACCAAACCTCAGCTGTGTCTGACTCTCTCACACCAAACACACCCACACCCACACACACACACACCTAGTGAGAGACCTTAGCCAAAGTATAGCCATTCTGGACTTAGTCCATTTTGAAGGCCTCTACTGAAAGTATCCATTGTGAAGGCATTTACTAAAAGTATCCATTGTAAAGACTTTTACTGAAAGTTAGGACTCAGGTTCCTGGAAAAACCATTAAATGTCCCAAAAACATTCTTCCCGTAACTCTCCTAGCAATAGCCATAAGCGGATGACAGGAAGGTACCTAAAGCTACAGATGTTTCTTAAGATTCCATAGTTAGCATAATTTGTTTCTTACTGCTAAGCCTGCACATGTTAGCCAATAAGATTGTTACAATATTAACTCATTAAATGTCAACCAATCATGTAACTGACAAGCTATGAACCCACTTACTTCAGCCCTATGGCTATAAAAACCCTGTTAACTGAAGGTTCAGGGCTCTCAACTCTGACCCACTGCGATGCTGACAGTTGTGAGTCCAGGCTCGAGCTTGCAATAAATGACCCTTGTGTGCTCGCATCAGAAATGGCTTGGTGGTCTTTGGGGATCATTATCTCAGCACAAGAGTAGTGTACACAGAGAACTCCAAGGGCAGCTGTATCTGGGACAATGAAGCATTTCCCTCTTCCAAGCTGAAATGGGGGTATGCTTTGCCTGGAGGATGGCACCCTGTGAGCCCTGCATGCATGGTGAACCAGACGTGGGAAGCCCTGTGAGCACATCTGGGATGGCCTCTTAGAGGCTGGAGAAGTTTACTCCTATAGTTGGACATGGCACGAGGCAGGAGGACAGTGGGAATCCAGAAGATGGGAGAGGCACAGGAGCAAATATGCCTATCCGTGGAGACTCCTTGGCCATGTTAAGGAATTTCCAAGCCCACACATAGCAGCCACCATGCAAGTCAACAGAGGACACTTGTCTGGGGGGGAAGTCCCTGGTCCTGATCCAGAGCCAGAACTTCCCCTCTGGCCCTGTGCCTGGCTAGGGTGGAGCAGTGCCCACCAGCCATTCTTCCTCTGCCCTGCTGCACATAACCTGCAAGCAGCTGTCCGGTCCCCAACACTCATTGCAAGCCAGCTCTGTGGGGCAGGGGTGGAGCAGTGCCCACCAGCCATTCTTCCTCTGCCCTGCTGCACATAACCTCCCAGCAGCTGCCCGGTCCCCAACACTCATGGCAAGCCAGCTCTGTGGGGCAGGCTGAGGCTGTGCCTGAGATTCCTGGTGCCTGCTTCAAGGCGAAAGTGAGGCCTATTGCACAGAAGAGCTGGCCCTCACTCACGTCAAGGGCCCCAGAGAGGCATGACCACCACTGGTTCAGCACTGCTGCCCTTTCCACCCCCAGAGTTTACCTACAAGTCCGTGCTTTTTTTCTTGAAATTCTTCAGCCACTGGTTGTCTCATTTCTCATTGCCTGTTTGGGTGGGATTTGAGACTCCTTGCTCTCCTACCCAGCCACGAGGCCCCAGGGGCCTAACTCCGCACCTCACAAACACTCCCCAGAACCCAGCTGCCTTTGGGGCTGCTGCTTCCTGAGCCATTGGCGTACTGCCTCCTTCCTCCCTTCACTAGCCTTTGCTAGGGCCTCCCATACTCTCCCTACTACCTCCATCCACAACCCCAGCTGGGCCTACCCCTAGGACTCCCCTCCTCTCCACACAGCTCCCAGTGCCAACCCCAGCAGGGCCACTGCTCTGGGGAAGACAACTGTGGGCCTGGCCCAGCAGAATCAAAGGTTCCACAATGTGCAGCCAGCTTAGAAATGGAGGCAGCATAGGTCACTGATCAGTGTCTTTCACTTCGCTTACACAAGTATTAGTTGTATTAATTTGGTATTTAATTTTGGATTTTGTTACCTCTTATTAAGCCTTTGAAGAATAGCTGGTAGAAATATAGTTCCAAAATTCGGATTCTCCCTTGTTTAATTCTTTCGAGATTCAAAGATGTTTAAGTAGTTATAACCATCATGAACTCTCATTTATATAGCAGAGTCTATTCAGAAAATAATTGCTTATGCATCTGTTATCAATTACTTACAAGACTTGAAACTTTTAAAGTTTCAAATATTACAGGAAGATCTTTGATTCATGTTGAATGGAAGTGAATAGGTTGAGCTGGTGCGTACATTTTTGTGTGTTCGTGTGTGTGTGTGTGTGTGTGTGTGTGTATGTGTGTGAGTGTGTCTGTGTGTAGGGGGGGTACATGTGTATTATTGAAATCAAGGATAAGGATGTTGAAACCGGGTCGGTACTTGTTTCCTTTTTCTGAGATATACATTATGGCGTTTTTTTGTTCGTGGTATGCTCTGATTGCTTGCCTTTGCCTGATGTGCACATTAAAGCTCAATTTTTCAATTAAAGCTTCTTTTTGTATAATTCATCATAAAGGGCTCTGATAGTGTTTTGTCTTTAGTCTGCCATCTAAGATCTTCTTTTCAAAAAATAACATTCAATATAAATTTTACCTCCTGACTGATTTTCCCTTTAATTTGCATTTTGAAATAAGTATTATAAGTCTTTTAATCTCTGATTTAATGAAGAAAAATCATTTTGAAGTCTCTGTTTAGTGTAATAACACCTGGACAGATTTGTTAGCACCAAGACCTTAAAATTACTTTTGTAGTTTTAGTTTAAAATACCTCCTCCAGTTTTATTCATTAAAATATCAGGTAATTCATAATTTTGATTATGTTTAGTGACGAATGAATACATCTGCTCAATAGATTTGCTTGATAGACGCTTGCACAAAAATACCACTTATGGGGTTGAAAAGGTGGATCAGTGGTAGACAGCTTATCTTGAATGCATGAGACCCTAGGTTTGATTCCACAGCACCACCTTAGCAGAAACAGCTAGAAGAGGTACTTTGGCTCAAGTGATAGAGCACTACTCTTGAGCTGAAGAGCTGAAGGACATTGACAATTCACCATCATCAGCAAATTAAATAAGTAAAACTCATACTCAAGTACAGGAATTACACAGGTTGATTACCATTTTAGTTAGGGGCAGGGTGCCAAGATACAACAGAACTCTGTTGTAAAAGTTTAAGAGGGATTTCAACACTTAACAAATACTAAAACCAGAAAGTAAAACATTAGCTCTGCCAACAACATATAGAATTGCTACTCAAAGAGAAACCAGTATTAAGAATGAAGTACTTGTTAAAACATTTCTTAAGATATTATGGCTTTATCTTAATTATCATATAAAGTGACCTTCAAAAACTCCATCGGTGGGCCTGAGTCTTAAGGGCACCTACAAAAACTGAAGGAGAGAATCATCAACCTGGATTTTTAAAATTGTTATTGTATTTTTAAAATTGTTATACGGATAACCATTTTGTAAGTCAGGTAATGAGTTCATATCCTGTTTGACAATCCCATCCCTCCTGTCCCTGTCCACAGTCGTATAGCTCATTGTGAACACAATATCTACAGTGTACAAGTGCTGCATTAGTTTCCCTGTTCTCCTTGAATATCTCTGTCTCCTTCAATGCCGTAAATGGATAAACTAGAACAGAAAAATCCCTCTTGTTTCCAATTCCTGGAATACATTTCAATATAAACATCAGTAGTTTTATGAGAGTGTCAGTCTCTGTAAACACATCCCAAACACGTATACTTCCTACACCCAGTCATAACTCCCACCTGATTCTAAAGTCCACACAGTAATTCTTTTCACTTTGCACACAGGAAGTAACTGAGATTCAGAAAGATTATGTAAGTCACTGGAAATACTGGGCTGAGCATAGTGGCTCACTCTTATACTTACCTATTCCAGAGAGTAAGATCTGAAGATCATAGTTTGAAACCAACCCAGGTTGACATATCCATTACATGTTTATCTCCATTTAACCAGAAGAAAGCGAGAATTGTGTGTTTCACGTGGTAGACCTAGAACGCCACCAGACATGAGTGGGAAACCTAAAGAATATTGACAATATGTTGATTTTTAAGAACTAATGTTGTCCCATAAATAATCTCAGACACCACACACACACACACAAACGAACACACACACACACACACCACAATCACACTCCTTAAAACAGATGTTAGTACTGAAATCCAAATAGTTTTTTTTTTATTTTATAAGTTTTATTTTTAGCTTTAGTGAGGTTTGACCTGATAGTTTCTACTGATGAGCCACAACTTAGAACTTTGTTATAATTATACCCATATCTGTATTCAGAAGAACATTCTCCTAGTTATGTCTTCCTCCTTTTTCAGCAATGATAAGTTTTCTCTTCTTGGTCCAGTTTCTTTTTGGGATCTCAATCTCTTAGAATTTTCTGTTTTGCATGGTCTGTAAGTTCATTGATCCAGTAAATCTCAGCCATCCTAATAACCTGGACAGAACCTGCCTTGGGAAAAGTGTTCCAAGCTCACCATTCAGTGGATGTTGTTAGTACTCACCCATAATCACGTTCTCTTCAGAATTGGGAACTTGTTAGGTCCTGGAATTCAGGGAAAGCACTCACTGTGTGCTATTTCATGCTTTTTTGTTTTAATGGCAGCGTCCACCAATTGTCTACTTTAAGCATGGTATGAAGAGAAGGATTGCCCCTAAGAGACAGAAGCACTGTACTAACTGTGGCTCTCAAAACATAGAAGGAAGGAAAGAAGTTCTGAAGGAACCATGGAGCCTAGAAACTGATTTCATAAAAATTCAAACTTCCTTTTATCTTCCCTTCAAAATAGAAAGTCAGAGACTGCAGTTACTTGTATGCTCCATTTATATTCCTGAGCAAGGGACTCCCTTCCCCTTTGCCCTTCTGACAATTTACATCAGGGGCAGGTGGGAAGATGTAACAAGAACACCTAGAGTTTGGGCTTGGGATTAAAAACTCCTTTTTGTGATAATAAACATTCCACCACTAACTGAATTGGATCTGAGGGGCAGAAAGAAAAAAGGTTAGAATTTCAGAAACTTATAGTTACTTCTAGGTTTGCTATCTAAACTCATCCCTTTCCACCCCTCAGAATCCTGTTTCCCAACTATGTAGACACCCTTACACTCTAGTCTCCTGGAGCATTTGAGTGTGGGGTATCTTCTACTTCTTATGTGTACTGCTTTACAAATGGAGATTTTCTCCTAGGCTCAAAATGATTTCATTGATTGGGGCATTGTGCAATATGCTAAACAGAGAGTAACCTGGAAGGAAGGTCCTAGAAGGCAAAACATCTACTAGGACAATGGAAACCCATGGTTTGGCTTGCTTAATGTTTTAACTTGTGCACTGAACTAACAGGAGAAAATGACACAATAAGAAATCTGCCAATTATGCCAAATAAAGAGATATGATGGTCAGAGAAAGGACATTGATTTCATGGTGGTCATGACAAGACAACACCTTACCACACATTCAAAATACTAATCCATACTCACCTACTTTTTTATTCACCCATGTCATTAGGTCTGAGTTGTATGTAGGAGTCCTCAGGGCCTTCAGAACAGGAAGATCTCAGGGAGAGATTAATGGCAAAATGGGCATAAAATAACCAGTTTGATGAAAGCTCTTAGTAATATCCTACAAATATGTGCATTTATCCTACTACACTTGGTAAGTAACCCCTCACTAAATTATCTTTGGTTTCATCACTTGCTGACATAGAAGCTGTCTGGTAGCTCCATTGTGAATTCACTTTATTCTGCTGAACCAGAAATGGAGAAAGAGAGACTGACCAGAACACATTTGCATCTTTCTCAATGATCAGTGAATGGCAGGGGAATATTTAAGAAGCTCCCCATGTTCTCAGTTAGCTAGTATCATCTTAGATTCCGGCTCAAATCTTGATAAACAGATACAGAAATTAACTTGTTGTACCAGATTCACAGCTAGAGAGGTAGATGAGAAAATGGAAGGGCTTGGTGTGAAAGCCACAGGTTGATATGAAGCACAATTCAAAAAATGTGGAGATGAAGCGAGCTACCTGGAGGGAAATGGAGAGTCAGCTGAAACAGAAGAGCACCTAGAGAGAGAAGATAGAGCAAGTTTGATGCCACCTGGACATCAAAGTAAACCACCTGAGATACAACAATCTGGTTGTGCAGAGCTACAGGGAGAAGTTGGAAGAACATCAGCAAGTGCTCTTGCCCATTTCTAGGGAGCTCCCCAATTGCAATGGTAAGAATTGGTAGCTTCTCAGAGCATTGCTGCTGAGCACATCTTAGATCCCTTGCTACCATGATAATTCACACTGAAGAGGAGCAGCAAGAGTTGTATGATGTGATTGCAAATCACTATGTGGAGCCTGTTCTGTAGCATTGTGGAGTGTGGTCTCTCAGGATGCTTAGAGCAAAGATCCTATAGTTGGTGTCAAAGAATGCAATCTACTTGGAGTAGACATTTATAGATGGCACGTGCCTGAACACAACAAGCTGATAATGAGCTGCTAGAGGTAATTTCCCTAAAGATCTAACAGCCAAAATTGGACAGGCAAACCCAGAGCTATGCACCACATAGGCCACCATGCCAATTGCTTCTCCCATAGTACTGGCTTCCCGCTTTGCACACCCATGACCTTGTTACCTTGATTGTGCCCCACAATCCCTCACAACTTTTACTCTTCCACTTTGTCTATGCTTCCTTGTCCCTGCTAAACAGTTCTGGATACCTGTGTTAGCTACCCCAACCCCTGCAAAGCTGTTGCTGCTAACCAATTTCCTTACACTGGAACTCAGTAATTACAGTCAGAGTTAACCTTTACCTGGTATCCTCCTCTCTACTACTCTTTTCGGCTACCCATAATTCATAACACTATGGTTCCAGCCACCTGAACCCTGACACCTCTGTCTCCCCTGTCTGTTACCCCATTCCTCCCCCCCAAAAAAAGCAAGGGAAGAGTGGGCACAGACAGTTGACTTGGATACTCCTCTTGCAGGCATATTGGGACAAGTTATTCCTCAGGTATTTAACACGAGGGACCAGCTGGTGGTGGAAAGAAAACAGCTTACTCAAAGTTGACTAAAATCCAAGGACATGACTTATAACTTATTGCTAGGAAAAGAAGGCCCTGCAGTGAAAGTTACTGAGAAAGAAAATTTTACAAATAGTATTGGGAACGATGCAAAAGTTTGAGCTTAGTCTCTTCTACCAGTTGTCTGAATTATTTTATGACATATGATATGTAACTACATTGCATTTTAAAAATTATATGAAGATGTACATTTATGTGGTATTTATATTAATTGATGGAATAGTTGCATAGGATCACGTTAATGATATTCAATAGTTTATGCTCTATGATATGCCCATGAATCTGCCTTTGGCAATATATATTGACCTCTCTAACAACAAATGGAATTTCATTGTCAAATACTACAAGGAGATTATTTGTGCTATTACCAAAATGAAAGCAGGAACAAGAAAACTGAATAAAGCTACAAGTTTGAAGGGAGGGGGTCAGTCAGTGGTAAGGGTTATGATAAAAGAGAAATTCTTCACCATGGAATCTTGGAAGAATAGAATGTGTTTTATTGTATTACTAGCTTTTAAAACATTCTTAGAAAGCAAAACATTGTTTTTTATTTTTGCTATTTGGAACCTCTTTAATGAATAGTTTAACAAAAAATTATCAATACAACTTTGAAAATTCAATGATGTGAATTATCAGATTAACATTATACTCAAAATTGGTTTGAGATGCAGGCAGGCTGCATTCCTTTTCTATTAAATTAATGGAATAAGCTTCCTTTTGAATGGGTGAACAGTCCATGACTCTTGTTCCAAAACAAGAAAATATACTGGAAAGAACAAAAAGAGGAGTAGTTCCAGGAAGTTGGCAGAGGAGAACCTGGAGGCTAAACAAGCCCCAACCTAGAAAGCAGTTTTAGTGTAACAGTGAACAGTCCTAGGCGGGAGAATTACACCAAGTGTGCCATCCCAGTACAGAGACTTTTGCCAGAAAGGGAAAATCCAGGCAAGGAAACAGATCTGCACACTTGCCGGTAGCTGTGGCTGTCGTGGTGGCAGCGGTAGCAGTGGCCATTGCTGCCATTCCTACAACACAGAGAGTACTGGACAAATGTGCCAGACACAGCGAGTGATTGGATTCTACCCAACACCAGCAAGAACTGACAAGGTGCAGGTATCTTCATCCTGCAGATCACAAACCAGAGACAACCCAGGAACCAAGACATAATCACAGCTTCTCAGGAGCAGAGGAGGCAAGGTCACTCCTTCCCCTCCCCACTGTGCCACTACCTGAGATCTCCATCTTTGATACTGGCAAACGCCTGGCTGAGAATACAGCTCCAACCCAGGACTTGGAGGAAAACAAAAGAGTCATTTAGCAGGTCACAGGAACCTGACCTGACTTGCCAGGCTCAGCTCCACCCAAGAGAAAGTCACCCAGCCCAGGCAGTGAAAACAGCCCCCAGAGGAATGCCTTTCTTCACTGCTTAAACAGAGCCAGAGGCTTCCCCTCCTTATAGCAGCCTAGACAATCAATTGAAATTCAGTAAACATAAACCCTGAAAATGGCTCCATGCTGGGCTCTATGAGTGTCTCAGAAGCTAGTCCCTCAGGGAAAAGCTAGTGTTTGCTGAAAGGCTTCAACTCTACCCAGAACCTAGCCTCATCACAGCATCTCCAAACAAGAGGAAACTGCCAACTCCCTCTTTTGTGAGAAACAAATCAGATCTCCATCCCACTGAACTAGCCTGGGAGGAGGATCACAAAATTCTGGGTAAAGCAGACCATTTTTCTGCCTGCCAAACAAACTAACTTAAGAAACCAATCAAACCACAGGAAAACCAAACACCACAAGCAGACCAGAGACTCCACCAAGAGACTAGTTATGGACACAAGGGAGATACAGGATCTTCCCATTCACCTCCCCCAAAGAACCCTTTCTTTTTCCCTTTTCATTAACTTGTAATTTTTTAAAAAAAATTGTTTTCTATTAATCTTTTTTTCCTCTTATAATTTTTATTTTAGGTGTATATGTGTGTGCACTTTTGTATTTTTATTTTATCTCTACTGAATTTTGATCCTTTTCCTTTCTTTCTTTCTCATTCTTTTCACTTTTTCTTCTCTTCATTCTTTTTTAGGTTACTTAATTGCTGTTCTGCTCATCCTCAGATATACCCTTCATTGATTATTAGACCTTATTCCACATTGTTTACACACTTAATCCAGAAATTTATTACTTATTTCAAAAACTCTTAGGCTTAAATTCCTTAATAACAGTATCATCTCATAATACCTATATAATATTATAATTATTTTTTACTTGTTATTTTTATTATAAGTATTTTTAGTTCTTCACACCTCCTTTCTACTCCTCCCCTCCTCTCATCCTATTCCTGTTCTTTTCTCAATATTTCTTCTTTAAACTTGTGTCACTTTTGTGTTTCACTTTTTAAATTTAAATTTTTGTTTTTCCATTTTTTCTTGCCTCTTTTATTTTCTCTTCTTTTTCTCCTATCATTTTGTCCAATCCATTTTCCTCTTTGAAATTAGAACTTGGTTAATTTCACTGTCCTTTTACCTTTCCACATCTCTCTAATCCTATTTTCCCCCACTTTTCTCCCTAAAACTAATAATTTCTGGTTTGCCAAATTCTACTTTGCTGTTCTTAGCCCATTAATACATTGTTGTTTTACATTGAATAGATAGTACCTGTTGAAATAGGTTGTATCTGTAGACTTTTGATTGTGCAACTACAGAACTTTGGATGATGCTTGCCTTAAAATAGTGTTCTAGCACAAAACTGGTGTTACTTTCATACCAAATAGAGGCATTCATGGAATCCATTAAAAGACAGCTGAAAGAAGTCAGGGAGACCCCAAAGGGAATGTTGAATGGAGCCCAACAGAAAGAATGAGAGTCCAAGGAAACCATAACCAATCAACTAAGTGATTTGAGAATAAACACTAAACACCAAATTAAGGAAGTAAACAAATTCATACAAGACCTAAAACAAAGCTCCAACAAAGAATTTGAAGCCATCAAAGCCGACCAATTAGAAGGAAAAAAAATTTAAAAAAACAAATTAGAAATACTTTTTTATTTATTTTTTGGGTCTGGTCATGGGGCCTGAACTCTGGGCCTGGGCGCTGTCCCTCAGCTCTTCAGCTCAAGGCTAGCGCTCTACCAGTTGAGCCACAGCACCACTTCCTGCATTTTTATTTTGCTTGTGTGGTGCTGAGGAATTGAACCCAGGGCCTCATGCATGCAAGGCAAGCACTCTAACACTGAGCAACCTTCCCAGCCCTCAAAGTAGAAATTCTTCACAGTAGGTTAGACCATGCAGAAGACTGAAACTCAGGGATTGAAGACAGCATATATATTGTAGAGGAAGAACATACAACTATCTAAGACAAATCCAAGAAATATTATAGATCTATTCAACATTTGGAAGACACCATCAGAAAGCCTAATCTGAAGATAATAGGTGTAGAGGAGCACCTAGAAACAGAAGGTCTAGGAAATTTGTTTCACAGGATCCTAGCAGAAAACTTCCCAGACATGCAAAAAGATAGGCCTATTCAAATACAAGAAGCTTTTAGAACCCCAAATAGACCAGACCAGAACAAGACGTGACAACTCCATATTATAATATCCACAGGATCAATTCAGACCAAGGAAAACATCCTCAAAGTTGTCAAGGAGAAAAGTTCAATCACCTATAAGGGAAACCAATTAGAATCACCTCAGATTTCTCAGCAGAGTCAATTAAAGCAAGAAGAGCCTGGAATGATGTAGGCCAAGCCCTAAAGACAAACAACTATCAACCAAGAAAACTGTACCCAGTTATACTCTCCTTCATGACTGAAGGACAAATAAAAACTTTCCATGCCAAAGAAAAAGTGAAACAATATATCTTTACCAAACCAGCCCTACAAAAGTTACTTAAAGATGTCCTACACAGAGAAAACTAACAGGACCACAATAAAGGGTAAGAAACTGCACCCAAATTGAGAATCCAAGAACCGTAGGAAGAACCCACTGGGCGCAGCCCTCAAGAAGGTGCATAAAATGGCAGGAACTCCCAAATATCTCTCAGTACTATCTCCCAACATTAACAAACTTCACAATACAATTAAGCAACATAGATTGTCTAGTTGGATTTAAAAAAAGATCCTTCTGTCTGCTGCATTCAGGAATCACAACTTGCTCATAAAAACAAACACATGTTGAAAGTGAAAGGCTGGAACAAAATCTAACAAGCAAACGGCCTCATAAACAGGAAGGAGTTCCAATCCTAATATCAGATAAAATATATTTCAAATTAAAATTAGTGAGAAGAGATAAAGAAGGTCCCTAAATACTACTTAAGGGATATCTCCTTCAGGAGGATATTACAATTTTAAATATCTATTCCCCATAAGAGCAACCGAATTTATCCAAGAAACTCTACTTTTTCTCACATCTCCCATAGATGCAAAGATACTAATTTTTGGGGACTTTAACACACTTTCCTCACTAGATATATCAACTTGTCAAAAAAATCAACAGAGAAACCATGGATATAAAAAACTGCATAGATCACCTACATTTAACAGACATCTACCGAATATTTCACCTAGCAGCATCAGAATCCACGTTTTTCTCAGCACACAGGAAACTTTTTCCAAAAGAGACCACATTTAGGTCACAAATTAAACTTGTCCAAATCCAAAAACATTGAAGTTATTCCTTGCATTCTCTCAGACCACAAGGGAATAAAATTAGGACTCAATACCAAAAGCTACTAATGAAAGTCCTGTAACACATGGAGGCTGAGCAACACACTGTTGAATCAACCAATGGGTCATGGAAGAGATCAGAAACGAAATTCAAATGTTTATAATATTCAACAAAAATGAACACTCAAATTACCAGCTCCTCTGGGACAGAGCAAATGCAGTACTCAGAGGCAAGTTTATAGCTCTGAGTTCCTACATCAACAAATTGGAGTGACCTGAAACCAACAATTTAATGAGACATCTGAGCCTCCTTGAAAAAGAGCAGCAGGATAAACCCCAATCCAGTAGATGGAAAGAAATAATTAAAATTAAATCAAAACTAAATGAATTAGAATCCAAAAAATCATAGAAAGAATCAACAAAACAGAATTGATTCTTTGAAAAAATAACAAATTGACAGACCCTTAACAAATCTTATTAGAAGAACAAGATAACACACTCAAATAAATAAACTCAGAGATGAGAATGGAAACATCAAGACAGAAACAACCAAGATTCAGTACATTATAAGGAATACTTCTCAAACCTTTATGCTAATAAGTTTGAGAACTTGTCAGAAATGTACCGTTTCCTAGTAAATATAGACATGCCGAAACTAAACCAAGATGAGTTAAACCATCTTAACTGGCCCATATTAAGCAATGAAATAGAAATAGCAATAAGAGACCTCCCATCTAAGGAAAGCCCAGGACTAGATAGTTTTACAGTGGAAATCTACAAGCCTTCAAAGCAGAGCTCACACCAATACTCCTCCAAGTCTTCAATGAAATTGAAAGAGAAAGTTCACTATCGAACTCATTCTATGAAGCCATCATAAAACTCATTCCCAAACCAAGCAGCGACTCATCAAAGAAAGAGAACTATAGATCCATTTCTTTGATGAACATTGATTCAAAATTTCTCAACAAAATTTTGGTCAATCGACTTTCACAATTCATCCAAAAAATCATACATCATGATCAAACAGGATTAATTTCAGGGATATAAAGCTGCTTCAATATATGCAAATCAATTAAAACGATAACTCATATTAACAAGAGCAAGGATAAGAACTACATGGTTACCTCAATAGATGCAGAAAAAAGATTTGACAAGATCCAACACCCCATTATGATGAAGGTTCTGGAAAAATTAGGAATTCAGGGAACATTATTCAATACAATAAAGGATGAATATGACAAACCTACATCCACCATTTTACTTAATGGTAAAAAAAATAAAGGTATTTCCCCTTAATTAAGGAATGACATAAGGATGTCTACTCACTCCACATCTCTTCAAACTAGTATTAGAATGGCTAGGTACAGCAATAAGATAAGATTCAAATATAAAAGGGAATCCAAATAGGGAAAGAAGAAGTTCTCCCTCTTTGCAGATGACATGAACTTGGATTTAAAGAATCCCATGGACTCCACTCCCAAATTATTCAAGCTGATTCAAAACTTTGACAAAGTAGCAGGGTATAAAATTAACCCTCAAAAAACAATGGCTTTTCTGCATACCAAAAATGAGAAAAGTATGGCTGAAATCAGGAAAGCAACTCCATTCGTAATAGCCCCACAAAAAAAAAAATACCTAGGACTTAACAAAGAAAAGAAGGACCTCTATGATGAAAATTTTAAAAACCTGAAAAAGGAAATCAAAACAGAACTTAAAAAGTGGCAAAAACTCCCATGCTCCTGGATTGGAAAGATCAATATCGTGAAAATGACAATACTTCCCAAGGCTATCTACAAATTCAATATGATACCTATCAATATTCCAGCCTCTTTTAGTAAAAAGAAGAGGCAATCCAAAAATTCATATGGAGCAATAAAAGACCACGAATACCAAAAACGATATTTAGCGGAAAAAACAGAGCTGGAGGAATATCAATACCAAATTTCAAACTCTTCTACAAAGCCATAGTAATTAAAACAGCTTGGTACTGTCACAAGAACAGACCATAAGACCAATGGAATAGAAATGAAAACCCAGAAATGAACCTATAGACCTATAGACATCTAATGTTCTATAAGGGAGCTAAAAAATTAGAATGGAAGAAACACAACCTCTTCAGTAAATGGTGCTGGCAAAATTGGTTAACTACTGGTCGAAAACTAAAGCTAGAACTTTATATATAATCCTGCACCAGAATGAACTCCAAATGGATCAAAGACCTCGGATTCAAACAGACACTCTGAAAATATTAAAGAATGGAATAGGAGAAACAGTAGGTCTCTTTTGCACAGGCTGAAATTTTCTTAATAGAGACCCAGAATGACAACAAATCAAAGAAATGTTGGACAAATTGGATTGCATCAAATTGCAGAGCTTCTGCATGGAAAATGACATAGCTAGCAAGATCAATTGAAAGCCCATTGATTGGGAGAAGCTCTTCACTACCATACAACAGACAATGGTCTCATATCTAAAATATACATGGAACTCAAAAAATTAAATCCCACAACAACAAATCCTCAATAAAACAACTGCCCAATAAAGAAGTGGGCTTAAGACATAAAGGGAAACTTCTCTGAAAATGAAAGAAGGATGGCCAATAAACACATGAAGAAATGCTCAACCTCTCTAGCCATAACACAAATGCAAATCAAAACAACACTGAGATACCACCTCACCCCAGTTAGAATGGCTATAATCAAGAACTTTAATAACAACAGATGCTAGAGGGGATGTGGGCATAAGGGAAATTTGTTGCATTGTTGGTGGGCATGTGAACTTGTTCAACCATTTTGGAAAGTAGTATGGAGGTTCCTCAAAAGATTCCACATAGAGCTCCCCTATGACCCAGCAATCCGACTTTTGGGCCTTTACCCAAATGGTCACAAACAAGACCATATTAAAGCTACCAGCACAATTATGATTATTGAGCCATTGTTTACCATAGGTAAGATATGGAACCAACCCAGATGCCCCTCAGTAGATGCATGGATCAATAAAATTTGGTATATATATATATATATATATATATATATATATATATATATATGAGAATTCTATGCCTCCATCAGAAAAAAATGACATTGCCCCACTTGTTAGGAAATGGAAAGACTTGGAAAAATTTATATTAAGTGAAGTAAACCAGTGGCAAAGAAACATAGGTCCCATGGTTTCCCTTATTTGCAATATCTAGTATACGTCTGAGACAAGCAGAAAAGGTCAGACAAGTTGATGCTAATTGAAATGAACCACAAGATAAGGATTCATTGTTTTTTTTTCTTGCAATTGTTTCTAACATATTTATAAGATGATTTCTATATTGTTTTGTATGTCCCTCCCCCACAGTATAGCCCCTGCTTTCACGGTATTTGATATTGGTATAATTTGTGGAGGGGAAGGAAAAAACTAATCTTTGAACTAGGGATACAGGTGGACCCATTGCAACAATAAGATATACAAGTCGTTAGGTCGAAAAACGAACTTTACAACATTGATGGGGGGTAGGGGAAGGATCGGATGGAGAGAGGGGGGTAGTATGGAAAGGGATGGGAAGGGGAAACAAAGAGGTGGCAACAATGCTTGATAAGAAATGTACTCGTTATCTTGCCCATGTAATTGTAACTCGTCTCTTTGGTATTCTCACTATAAAAAAATAAACAAATAAAAAATAAAAGAAAAACGAAATTTAAAACTTGGCCGGTGAGGGTGGGGGGTGGGCAAAGGGGTGTCTGGAGAGCATGGTGGGGGACAGATGAGAACAGATGAGAAGGGGAAACAAAGGAGGAGGCAACAATGCTTCATGAGTAATGTACTCATTATCTTGCCCTTGTAATTGTTACCCGTCTGTATGGTATTTTCATAAATAAATAAATACAAAGGAGACTCAAAGCTGCTGAAATGAGCATATTTCCCATTTGGACTTTAATGGGATTTTTCTAAAAACAACAAGATTTTCATCTTAACATAATAATTTCAAAATGTATTGCTACAGAATAGATTGTAAATGTAATATTTAATACTATTGTTGAAGACAAAGTTTTACAGAAAACTTTAATTTCAGATAAACTGCAATATTCCATGAAATACATAGAAGAAATATAATTTAAAAATTCACCGATCAAAACAAACCCTGGCAGGAATGTCTGAAAGACGCTTATCTGAAAACAGGAATTGGCACTGTGGATCAAGTGGTAAAGACCTCCACTTGAGCTGAAGAACTCAGGGATATGTTAACACCCTGAGATTAAACCCCAGGACTGACAAAAATAAAATTTAAAGAATTGAAGCATTAAGGCTGGGAAGGAGACTCAGTGGTAGAGTGCTTTTCTTGAATGCATGAGGTCCTGAGTTCAATTCCTCAGCACCACATAAGCAGAAAAATGTGGAAATGGCTCTGTGGCTCAAGTGGTAGAACACTAGCCTTGAGCTGAAAAGCTCATCAGGTACAGCAACCATACCCAGAGTTCAGACCCTCCTACCACCACCAACAACAACAAATTAAAGCATCAAACAACCTGAAGTTGTTGTCCAGAATGAGTGCGGCATTATCCATTTACATGGCTTAGTGACTTAATCCTAGCTTAAAAGTGGAGGTGGTGGGCAATTTGTGTGTTTGCTAAAACCTGCAAAATTATTTTGTATTTTCCCAAGGAGGAAGAAAGGAGGGAATGGGGGGAAGAGGGGAGGTGGTTTTTGACCTTGCCTTTTGGTTCCAGTGATTGTTTTCTGGAGTCAAATTCAGAGAAATTCTGCTTGCAATCCTAGTTGCATGGGGGGGTGGGGGGCTGAAGAAGCCAGGCCCTGGAAGTGGTTTTGTCCTGTCCTTGGCCTAGCTCCAACCATCACTGGATAATCAAGTCCCACTTCAAGACCAAGAAGCATTGAAGACTACTGATCCACTAGGCAGATGGACCTAACCACAGCCAGAAAAGGCAAAAAATGCAATGCCGAGGATAGCACTGGAAATCTATACCAGAAAGAGAGTTTTATACTGTTTATTGTAAAAATACTATACAGAGGGTTTACAGTTACATGTGTAGGGTAATGAGTACATTTTCTATTGAGAATTGTTACCTCCTCCTTTGTTTTTCCCCTACTATACTTTCCCTCTCCAACTCTCCAACTCCTCCCTCCTTTACCCCTACCCGACATTGTACATTCATTTTCGACACATTGTCCTGTACATCTCATCATCCCAATGGGTCAACCTGCATCCTCATTTCAGCATTCTGCTATAACCTTTCCACTCCCCAAATTACAAAAATGTATATAAAAATGCAGAACACTGGAATCAAATACACTGAAAACAGGGATTATACCATGGGGGGATGAACCTACAAAAGAATCACATAGTGCATTATAAGTATATTAAAAACAAAAACAAGAAAGAAAAAATCACTTGTGTGTCTGACTTGGGGTATCTTTCCCTTAATGTCATCTCATATGGTTATACGTCCATAGCCTTTGACCTTCTCTGGTTGTCCTAGACATGTCCTTGCAAACCAGGGAAACCATGGGACGTATGTTTCTTTGGGCCTGGCTTACTTCACTCAATATAATATTTACCAAGTCTTTCCATTTCCTAACAAATGTGACAATTTCATTCTTTCTAATGAAGGAATAGAATTCCAGTGCGTGTGTGTGTGTGTGTTTGTGTGTGTGTGTGTGTATCACATTTTCTTGATCCATTGATGAACTGAGGAGCATCGAGGTTGGTTCCATATCTTAGCTCTTAGCTATGGTGAATAATGCTGCAATAAACATGGTTGCACAGGCAACTTTGGTATGACCTTATTTGTGATCATTTGGGTAAATGCCTAAATTCCCAAAAGTGGGATTGCTGGGACATAGGGGAACTTTACATGGAGTCTTTTGACGAACTTCCATACTGCTTTCCAAAGTGGTTAAACAAGTTTACACTCCTATCATCAATGAAATAGTGTTCCGTTTTAGCCACATCCCCTCCAACACGTTATTAAATTTCTTGATTATAGCCATTCTAACTAGAGTAAGGTGCAATAGCAATGTTGTCTTGATTTGCATTTCTTTTGTGGCTAGAATAGTTGAGCATTTCTTCATGTGTCTAATGGCCATTTTTATTTCCTCTTCAGAGAAGTCTCTCTTTAAGTTTTAGCCCACTTAATTATCGAGCAGTTGTTTTTTTGAAGATTTGCTGTTCGGGGATTTAATTTTTTGAGTCGTAAGTACATTTTAGATATAAGACCTTGTCCATTTTATACCTCGTGAAGATCTTCTCCCAGAACGTGTGCTTTCTATTGCTATTGCTATCTATGACCTTTGCCTTGCAGAAGCTCTCATGTTTCATGCAATCCCATTTGTCCAGCCTTTCTTTGATTTCTTTTTATTGACTATTGTAATATGTTTATTAAATACAGACTGCATCAGCACTTGGAATTTATAATTCCATCTCATCTTGTAATAGTAAATTACTTGTTTCATAAAGAGATGAATTAAGGAATGAATTTCTTAACTGATTTTTCTTTACTCTTTGTTTCTGGCTCTCTATTAAGAAAATTTCGGTATGTGCTAAAAAGCCCTAGTTTATCCTATTCCTTCATGTAATGTTTTCATGTTGTCCTCTTTTATTTTGAGGTCTTTCATCCATTTGGAGTTGATTCTTGTGTAGGGTTTTATATATGGATCCAGCTTTAGTTTAACAGGTGTTTAACCAATTTTGCCCACACCATTTACTCAAAAGGCTGTCTTTCTTCCATTCTCTTTTTTTAACTCCCTTGACAAGGATTAGGTGGCTATCGGTCAGGGGGTTCATTTCTGAGTCTTCAGTCCTACTCCATTGGTCCTCAAGTCTGTTCTTGTGCCAGAACCAAGCTGTACTTATTACTATGGCTTTTTAGTAGCGTTTGAAATTTGGAACTGATATTGCTCTAGTGCTGTTCTTTCTGCTAAGAATTGACAAACCTTCAGCCAGCATTATACTTAATGGTGAGAAGTTAAACCCATTTCTTATAAATTCAAGAATGAGATAAGGATGTCTGCTCTCTCCACTCCTTTTCAACTTAGTATTAGAATGCTAGCTGGGGCAATAAGATAAGATGCCATCTTAAAGGGATCCAAATAGCAAAAGATGAAGTAAAACTCTCCTCTTTGCAGATGACATGGTCTTGTATATAATGAAACCCATGGACTCCATTCCCAAGTTACTTGAGCTGATCAGAAACTTTGGCAAACTAGCAGAGAATAAAATTAACCCTCAGAAAATAAAGGCTTTCCTGTATTCCAATAACGATAAGAGTGCAGCTGAAATTAAGAAAGCAACCCCTTTTTACTAGCCACACAAAAAATAAAATACCTAGGAGTTAACTTAAGAGGTGAAGGACCTCTATGATGGGAACTTTAAAAACCTGAAAAAAGAAAATTAAAGCAAAGCTATGGAAGTGGGAAACTTCCCATTCTCCTGGATTGGGAGGATTGACATCATGAAAATGGCAATACTGCCAAAGGCTATATCCAAATTCAATGAGATACCTACCAATATCCCAATGTCACTCTTCAATGATATAGAAGAAGCAATCCAAAAATTCATATAGAACAATAAAAGACCCGGAATAGCAAAGAAGTTTATTGTGACAGTCATTTTGTATTGCCACCTTGATTCTACAAAGTCATTTATGAATTTTAACTTTCTTCCCTCCCTTTGGATAAAGCTCACAAACACCCTGCCTCTAGGCTCACAAACACCCTGCCTCTAGCTCCTAGACACTTAACACTTAGCTCTGGACAATTGTTCCTAGATAATGTGTTACTTAATTGTATTTTGAGCGCATAAGATATGCATATAAAACTAGCATATTTTGATCTTATGAGAAAGCAAAATTTTTCCCCTCTCAAATTTATTTCCTGATAGGCATTTTTATAGAGAATCTGTTTTCATTTTTAAATGAAAGACTGGTAGGAAACTATTTTCATAATCTGGCTCCTTCTCTCGCACCTCAACACCTAAAACACAAATTTCACAAAACATTTACAAGAAACAATGCAAAAACCAAACATTGGGAATGCTCAGATGCAGAACGTTTTACAAAACCCAGAATAACTCTGCTGTCTGAGGGAGGGACTGTCTGTATAAATTAACAAACAAACCCAAAAGAGCAGCCAGGAGCACCAGATGTGAGTGTCCCTGGCTGCTACTCCATGTACAAGGAGCATGGAAGGGCTTCCTGAGTCTGCTGGAGAGTGCATGGAGGAAAGTTTCCATGCCAGCTTGAGGACAAAAAGATGGCTTCACCCGCCTGGGTCTGTCTTTCTTGTTTTCTCCCCACAGCAGAGCAGAATTGTCCCCTGCTCTAAGAAGAATAAATATTGTACCAGCCAATCTGCAGAGTGGCTTCTGTTTGGTCTGCACACCTTCCTAGGTAGGCGCCCCCTGCCCCGCGGTGTGTGTGTGCTCCCAGGAGCTGATCCTCAGGGCCCAAGCCCACAGGGCAGGCATGTGTTAGATGTGAGTCAGTGACACTGTCATTCTCACAGCAGCTGCCGGGTTGCTGCCCTAGCTGAACAGCAGGTGCACCCTAATCTTCTCCCACAGTCCCAGGCGAGGTGCCCGCAATGGCCCGATATGGGCAGGCTGCCACTAGGATCCTACTTCACCAAACTGACAAGCATGCCAGATGAAGTGGCTGCCACCTGAATTATTAATTATTTTATGGAGCAGTATTAAACAAAGTGATACACATTACTGTATGACATGTAATGCTATATCCTTGAGTCTCTAGTCCAAAATCATTAAACTTTATACTAGCAAGAATGGATTTTATTGTTTGTATTCATAAGGCCATAATGGAAAACTGAAATAAAAGTACAACAAAACTCTTATCCATAAACATGTGATTAAATCTCAGAATTTGAAAAAAATTGTATGTAAGTAGTACAAATAAAATTATACTAGAATAGTAAAATACACACAAAATACATTACATTAGTTATGTTAAAATGTAAAATAAGTAATTACAGACAGAATTCCTACTGGATAAAAATATTACAATGGTTTAAATCGTTGAAGTCATATAGGTTATATATTTTGTTTTTATAAAACTTATTTCAATCTCCAAGTTCTGTTTATCTCAGTGAAGGAAAATGTTAGAAAGTATAAATTATATGTGGCACCTCTTGCTTTCAGTACCACGAAGGGGAGTGGCACTTCCTAATGGAGTCCTGAGATGAAACCCACACCCTGCCCAAGTAGACCCATGAGAGGTCCATGTGGTGACCATAAGGGGGTCCAGTACACCACATTGCTGCTGCAGCAGGTGCAGGACCTTTGCGGTGGGCTGTAGCCAGCAAGGTTCCATTAGTGACCAAACCAAGCAACCCAGACTCAGGTGCCAAATCCAGGGGGGAAGGCAGGGCAGACGCCAAGTCCTGGCTACCATCTGTGCAGCCTACATTTCCAAGGCCAAGCCCTTTCTCCTGCTTTGGAGAACAACAAGGGTAGGGGGTGAGCCCATTGCCTCCAAATGGAGTATCCCTAGAATGGCACCCAGAGCTGAGCTCATGTGGGCCAGAAGGGCGACAGAGGAGGCTACACAGCAAAGCAAGAGGGGATTCATTCCCCCGGTGCTGCAGCTGGTGTGCTGCAAGTCCACGCTTCTCTGGCACTGATTGGCATATGTAGGGTTGACCCTGTACCGAGTCCACAAGGACCAGAAAATGGAATTCCACAGAGATGCTGAAGGGGATCCAGGTTGTTGAGCTGCTGCAGCTGTCACAAGCAAGCTGGCAGAGGGGCCAACACAGACCCGCTTAAAGACTGATGAGGTGAACCAAGGCTGGGCTGCTTGGCCCCAAGGGGGAAGATTTCATGCCCAGCCTTCCTTTACCCATGGACTGTTCAGTGTACAAACATGGTGTCCCCCACCCCGCACTCATGGAGGCAGGCAGTGACCCCAGAACAGAGTCTCCGTAGGATGGGCCACGCACTCAGGAGCACAGAAGACCAGTACCAACACAGCTGGAGGAGGAGCGGGCAGCAGTGGCCTCAACTACAGACCCATTGCTGCCAGCTCCTGGGTGAAATGGAACAACTGAGACTGGGAAGTTAGGTGGGAAGGGTGGGCGGGGCTCATCTGGCAATGCTGGGGAGCATGCACACACATCCACTCACTGCACATCCAAGCTAAAGGAGTTGGCCACACATCTCAACGGGTGACCTGAGGAGACACCCACACCCACAGGGACTACAGAAATGGAGTTTAACGTGGTGGCTTGGAAAGGGCTCCAGGGCACAGCCTTGGAGCAATGAACAACTGGCAAAAACAAAAACAAAACAAAAAGAAAAATGAAAAATGTCCAGTAAAACTTTTAATCAATGATAACCTATTATACTTTAAAAACAGTTTCCCTTTCCTCTTGTCCTATATTTTTGCATGGGGCCCTCTGAATTAACCAGAAATCTCCAGGATTTCTTCATGCATAGTAATACAAATGAATATAGCTTCTATTCTTTTTTAATTAAGAGAAGTTGCATTTAGTTCTTTCCATTGTTTGATTCATGAAAAAGAATTCCTGAAGTATATTTATAAAACACCGAAGTCAGCATTTCTTCTGAACTCCTCACTGAAGAAAGAGAATAAAATGACTGAGCAACAGGTATCACCCATATTGTCACTGTGCTAGCTGTCTCTCTGATTAGAAAATAATCCTGCATATGCAGATCACTTATGCAAAATGTTTTCCAACATCTCTTGTTGTTATATTGCATTTATTTTATTCTTCTTGCCTCCTTTCCTGCTCTTCTTCTCCAGGGTCCTGTTTCCCTCTGCCTTCTCTCCTACCTCTACTTTCTCCCTGTCCGATCTTCTTCTCCCTCCTGCTATGTCCTTCCTCCTCTCTTACCCCTTCCTCCTCCTTTCCTTTCCTCTTTCTCTTACACTTTCTCTTCTACTTCTTTATGGTCTTGGGGGTTGGACAAACACTAAGCAGATGCTCTACTGCTCGCTACAGGCCTCCAGTCTTGACTTCATTTCAATGACACTCTATTTCTTTGGTGCAAACCCAACAAAGTCTTTTGATTCAGGATTTAATTCATTGTACATATTCTAAACCATGAATATGTGCTACTTCGTACAGTGTGGCTAATAAGTGTAGATTATGATTTGGGCTTCAGTTAAACTCATCAGAAATAATGTGTTTGAAGGCAATCTAATGTGATCCTGTTACTCCCACATTAATGAACGAGTTACTTCATATCTTGCACGAGTACTTCCATATTGCTCCCAGTTTAATGAACTCTCACTTTGTGGTAGCACCCACAGTAACACTAACCCAAGGATTGCTGGAGATCAGAAGATTAAGTCCAGACAGGAAAATCCATGAGATATGAATCTCAAAATAACTACTAAAAAGCCAGAAGAAAGCCTGTGGCTATGTGGTTTAGTGCCATACTTCCACAGAATAAGCTGACAACAGGGCCCAGGCCTCATTTGAAGACCTGTGGTGGGTGCATACACACACACACTCACACACACACACACACACACACATACACACACACACACACAATTTCCCAGCAAGAGCAAGTATATGTTTTCCCAATAACATATCTGTGTTCCAATTTATGTGTTTGGATATTTTTGAAAGTTTTATCATCAACTTACCTAATTTTAATGAATGACACCCTGTTCACTATTATTTAATCCTGGTTGGAAAATATTTTAAGACACATTTTCATGTAGAAATTTTTTTTCCCCCAAATTGTGACTGTCTTGTAAGAATGAAAGAATTATGCGTTTAATTCATTAGTTCATTAATTAGAAAAGTAACCCTAACCTAGAACCAATTGCCTTTGGATTCTAAAAGCCACAAAAGTACATTAAATTTATACATCCTGTCTTTGATTCAACTCATCTTTCTTAAAATAGTTTCTAGTTTTACTCAATACCGTGCCATTTTTCTAACACAACATTCAGGCTAACCCTCACACTAATCATACCTTAATCCTAATATTATTAACAGTTTCCTATTTCATATTCATTCTAATTCAATCTTGACTGGTTATTCACTGATTTACTTTCAGTTTGACCCTAAATTTTCCATTTCCCTAATGCTAACACTAAGCCCAGCTGGAACTGAAACCTAATTTTCAACCTACTAATAGTCCAAAATTAATATTAAAAATACTCTAGCTTTTATTCATTGCAATGAATATTCCAGTTTGCACTCTGGAAATGAGTTTCAAGTTGCCCTAATTCCAACAAATTTCCTGACTCTACCTCTGAAGTGATCTTGTTCCCTAACATGAACTATTATATTACTTGTCCTCAAATTCTCTAACCAGGAAAAATAGTGTAGTTTCCATTAATCCTACCTTTTCCTGAACCACTGTATCCTAAAACAATTTCAGATTTACATATCATCTAGTACTTTACTTAACACTAACTCTCAACCTAAACCTGGCTGGAAAACTCTCATTAATCATTACAAGAATGATCACTGAGAAATAAATATAATGATAATGCTCTAGTTAATATTCACACTCACATTTTGGCTTCTATTTGTTAGTGAAAAATCAATTTTATAGTAAAACTTTCCTATTCATAACACTGATCATAATCAGAACAAAATACTGACCCTGATTTTAATCCAAATTATATGTCAATACTAACAATAACTAGTTAGTGTTACACTAGTTTTCATTCATCCTAACTTGATTGAAATAAGCCTTCCAAACATAGGTTTCATTTTTTTTCCAATATCTTAGTCATTTTCTAACCCTAAACTTAATCTTAACTGGTATATTGAATATTGCAAGTAGATTATAATATTAATAGCAATACTCTAGTTCACATTCATTCTAATTTTTACCAGGCTTATATTAAAATTTACCTTCAATTTGACCCTCATTTTTTTTCTCCTTCACTCTAACCCTAACCATGGCTGGAATCCTAACCATATCCTTGCCACTAAATCGTATCCCAATTCTAAAATTTATGAAAAATGCTCGTTTTGTGCAATCCTAACTGAAATTTCACTGTAATCCTCGAAATAAATTGCAGGTTTTCCTAAACCCTACAGATTTTCTCACTCTTATCTCTGAACCTATCTTGTTCCATAAGAGGAATCATTATATTCATTGATCTCAAATCCTGATATTATGAAATACACTGTACTTCCATTATCCCAGATTTTCCTGAATTTCTAGAACCTAAAAAAGTTCAGCTTTACTTAACATTTAACACATTTCTTTTTTTTTTTCTTTTTGTCGGTCGTGGAGCTTGAACTCTGGGCCTGGGCACAATCCCTGAGTTCTTTAGCTCAAGGTGTGCGCTTGTACCACTTGAGCCACAGCACCACTTTCTGGTTTCCTGGTAGTAAATTGGAGATAAAATTCTCACAGACTTTCCTGCCTGGGCTGGCTTTGAACTGCGGTCCTCAGAAATAAGCTTCCTGAGTAGGTAATGAGGCTGACAGATGGATTACAGTTAAATGTGAAAGATAATGAGTATGTTTCTTGTTGACCATTGTTACCCCCTTCTTTGTTGTTGTCCAACTATCCCTTCCCTCTCCCATCTCCATCACTATTCTCTCCCCAAGCTGTAAAGTTCATTTTCAGTACAGTGTGCTGTGAGTATTATTGTTGCAATAGGTCATCCTGTTTTGAACCTAAATTTGCTATTTCTCTAACCCTAATTTTAATTCTGTCTGGTATCCTAACCCTAACCATAATAATAATGATAGTTCAATTCAGAAGTTAACAAAAAATACTCGTTTTTGTTCATCCTGTTAATCCTCTGTACATCTTTAATTAAGTTGCAGTTTAGCTTGTATCTTCCAAATGAGTTTATATGTGCATATATAAAGATATAATTTTATGTAAAAAACAAGATTTTTGGAGGAAGGAGTAACAAAAAGGAAATGGAAGGAGTATATTATGGAAAGAGAATAACCAAACTGCCACTTCTGAAAATTAACAACCATTAATAAAATAACTAAAAATAAATAAATAACACACTGCCTTCCAGTGTTCTTGAAGAGAACCATGATATGTCTTGTGAAAGAAATACTTGTTCTAAACTTTGTTCATGCGTAATTTATATTGTTATTGGCCAATTATTTAACTTACTGAATAAAAATTTATCAAATAAGATTCCATGACAAAAAATATAAAACAGTTACCTAGCAATTGTTTGAAGTTTAGAGAACATAATAGGCATGAAAACCAATGAACTGTACATCTTGTGTCTTGGATGAGTGATATTTTAAATATTGTCTTTTATTCAAATGAATATTTAGCTTTACTTTTCAAAATAAATGCAATTTTTTCTCCTTCCAGAACAAGTACTTACCCTGCAATTAAATGTATTAGTGTATTCAGATATTTAAAAGCTAAATTTTCTATGTTGTTATGTAGCTCTACATATTCAGAATGACATGATTTTTCTATTCGTAAATCTCTAAACTGGGATTTTTGCTTCATCAATATAAATTGTCTCATGAGGTTTTTGTGAAGGCTCCAGTAACCAGTGTGGTCAAAAACATTTCCTGAATTCTAAATTTTAAATCTAATCATTTTTAGCCTTTGATTATACCAGTTATTGTCTCTTCAGAGCTACTAAAATAAATACTACTTTCTAAACATTTCACTCAAATTGTAAATAATATTAACATGGGTCAAATAGAGACTAATCATTTCAAACTCACCATATTTGATGATCTCAGTGTGAAGAATGTAGAGAGTATAAGAATCTTATACTCAATAATATTTTTGGTTAAATTAAATTAAATAATCTATCTAGATTTCTAAATTGGAGATAAATCACATTTTCTTCTAATTTTTTTTATTGTGAAAATATCGTAGAGAGGGGTTACAATTATATGGGCAAAGTAATGAGTACATTTCTTATCAAGCATTGTTTCCTCTTCCTTTGTTTTCCCTTCCCATCCTTACCCATCTCCACACTCTCGCCAGCCAAAGTTGTAAAGTTTGTCTTTCGACATAACGTCTTGAACATCTCATTATTACAATGGGTCCAACGGTATCCCTAAAATTATGAAGCAAAAATATCTCGAGGAAATATATTTTTCAATAAAATGTTTCCATCCTTAAAGTGCATTATACTTCAATATAAAGTTTACCTCAAAATAGAAATTCTGCATCTAATCTAATGTACGTTTGCATGCACAAAATTCTGTGACTTTTAGTCTTATTACGTGATATTAATTATATTTTTATTGTGAAATGATCTCTACTTATATGTATTACAAACTTCTGTAATTATACAAATCATGCCTGTACATGCTAATTTACATAATTTAATACACAAACAAAAGTGTCTTTTTTCTTGTCTCCCACAGGGAAGGATGAAATGCTGAAATAAACTAAATAGAAGCACTCTAACAGAGAGTCTATAGGGAATGGAAATTTGCAACGTGAGGATAGGAACATGAGCACTTTCTACTTGGCTGAACAAGAATTCTTGTTTCTACAGCACTTTCTTGCCATTTAATCACACAGGGAAAGCCACAAAATTTGAAGTTCATATGAAGGAATTACATTCCTAAAAGTTGTGGCAACCCTGCTCAAAAGCTCAATCTTATCACTAATTCTTTGTGCTTACTGGCTGATCTATTTCTCTATCACATGTTTCATATTATTAAGCATATTAGTAATTCAACAAGAAGTACATGTCAGGAGACTCCTGAAATTACATCTATTTCAGTGTAATATTTAGAAGAGAGGAAAATGATTATATTGATCTCCAATTCCTCCCTTTGGCCTTCAATATACTAATCAATTGTCAAAACAATCGTGTAAGATGTTAGTTTATTTTCCCAATTTAATTAGAGATTAAGCAAGAGGGTTTTTTTTGCAGTAAAGTGATGATAGTAGTATCATAGCTCTGATATGAGCACCTCCTCCCTAACAAGTAATGCTCTATGTACTGTAAATATGGAAGCCACACTAAATTCTCTCTATCTGTCTTCCTCTCTTTATCTCTCTCTACTGACACACATACACACACACACACATACACACACACACACACAAACACCTAGAGCTGCCACCCAGGCACATCTGAGATCAGTTCCATTCCTTTGTAAGTATAGTTGATTGATGTTTGTGCTCCCTTACTTTTCTTTGCTTCAGGATCTTGCCTGGACCTGTATGTTTCCCTGAATTCAGTCCCTTGTTCTTAGTATACTGAGTATCTTTGTATACTTCAGGCCAATTAAGAGTACCCTGAATACAATACCTTCAAATTTGACATTCAAATGTAACTCCATGAATTCATACTACTGTTCCAAGATACTAGAATGTATTGGATCTAGAGCAAAAAAACGCCCACCTTTTTATTTTACAAAGAATTGAAATCATGAAATAGAAGAATATCGATCAGGAACTGAGCTAAGAGAATGGGAGTATGTGGGAAAATGTACAATGCTGTATGGGTGTTAGAGATATAGAATAATAGGCTCATTTATTAAAAACTTGTCATCCTATATAGAAAGCTCAAATTAAGCATAGAGTTTTTCAGTTACTTTGCTTACCTATCACTTCTGATCACAAATTCTCTCATGAGTGTGTATAGTATCTTTGAATAAATCACATGATTTTTAGGTACTTAACATCTTAAGGAAAGACAGTCTGCTTCTACATTTTTCATTCTATATGACAAACCCTTAATTTTTTCCCCTTTTTGCTGAATAAATGTATTCCTGGAAGCAGGATATTGACAGCAAATCTGAGTGTAATTTTCATTTTGTAAATTTCAAATATAATATAAACTTTGTATTGACTAGTCATTTTTTAAAATTAGTGATATTCATGAAGACAATATTTTGATGCCTTTAAGTTAATTGAGAATTACTATGGTAGTTCTTGTGTCTAATTGACTTAACCATTATATTATTCATGTATAAACATTGCATTGCAATTTTTATTTTTATATATAAAATAATCCCCAAGGGCTTACTTTAAAGTGATAATAGGGGAGTTGTCTTCATATTCCAAACTTTATATTTACTTCAGTAAAAGTACTAGAAACACATGATGTTTACTGGAGCAATTTAAAAGCTGAGAACGCATTTCTAAAGAGAATGGATTTATTGATTAAAACATAGAATAGAGTAAAAAAAGTCAGGTTTCTTGCTTGAGACTGCATAAATTTCATATGAATGTAGCTCAAGATGTGACTCATAGATAAATTCATATTTATATTACTGAGATTTACATCACAATATAAGCAATATAGGTATTTAAGGAATTGGTCATTCAAAGCCCTAGATACATAATGGATGAAGAATGGAATTGAAAATAGCACAGGCAAAACAATTCAACATGCAGCTTTTATGATTTTATAATACTAATATGGAAGTAATGGAGCTTTTCCCTTTCTGAAGAAGAACGTTTAGCCAATATTTTCAATGTAAGTCATTAATTGTAATGAGTCTAAAGTCTTTTCCTCTGAGATATCCAAGAGTACTATACTCATCTTCTGAAGAGTAAATAAGTAATTATTTTCATTAGCTTTGCTTAATATTAATTTACTTGTAGGACATAGTTTTAAATATCTTCTCTTTCTCTCTATTTAATTACATACATTTCTGTCTCTTTCTGTTTCTTCTTACAAGCCTGAAATCACTATTTCAAAGTAGTATAAGCAGGAAAACAAAATAACCTGATACAACAATCACAAATCCTAAATTATGTGAAAAAATCCAAAATATAAACAATAAATCTGAGGATGAGGAAAAACAATGACAGAATAACAACAGAAAATTATCCTAGCAATCTCTAATGAAATAGAGATTTAGAGTACTAGCAGGTACTCCACATCTAGAGGGTCACATCAAATCAGCTATAATTATAGATATGCAGCTATAAATATAGACATAATTATAGACATACAATTCATAAGAAGATTTTATACTGTCTTCACAAGAAAACAGAAATCTCTGAAATGGTGCCAGCCAGTAACACATTGGGCAGCACATTCAAAAGCACATGTGCAGTGTGGAAATAAAAGGGCAACATGGAAAAAAGCAGGAACAGAAGTATACATCAGAGAGAGCCACATCCATACACATAGACAATTCACCATACCACTGGACAGTCCATATGGTCACTGGAATCACAAATGTTAACATCACAACATCTCAGCACAACTGATTTCTATTCCTTAATGGACTCGACAAAAATGCCATTCCAGAAAAACAAATCACAACAGGAAACCAAACCAAGACCCTTAGAATCAACCAAGAACATAGGTAGTCACCTACTAATATCATAGATCCCCCAAAAGAAAACCTCCAAATGGACAGAACAAATCAGAAAAATACAAGAAAAGTGATGTCAAAGTAGTATAATTCACACAGTAAATAGCCAGGCATTAGAACAGACAATCAAGGATGTAGAAGATAGTTATCGAAATGTACTACAGATACTGCTGAAAAATGTGATTAATGGAAAGATAGAAAACCTCTACAACGAAATTTGTGAACAAAATGAGACCAACCAGTCATTAGCAAAATAATTCATGGAGACTTCAAACAGAAAGATAAATAAATTCTGAGAAGGCAAGGGAGTCCAAGAAAAAATGGATGTCTAGTTAAAAGATATGAGAGAAGACACAGCTAAGAAAACAACCCTTACATCTCCCCCAACCAAAGAAAAAATGTACAGAAAGCCCATACAAGACCTAAAACAAAGCTTTAATAAAGAGACAGATCTCCTAAAAAATGACCAATTAGAAGACAGGGAAATCAAAAACAAAGTATAAAGTCTCCACAGCAAATTGATGACATAGAAGATAATCTCAGGGTCAAAGACATAATAGATCTAATAGGAAAGAGGAAATAATCATTTAGAACAAATCCAAGAAATAAATGATCTTGCCAGAACTTCAAGACTCAGTTAGAAGATCAAATTTCGGGGAGATAGGTATCAAGAAGGAGAAGAGCAAGAAACTAAATGGATGGGAAGTATATTGCAGAATTCTAGCAGAAAAAACATGCCAAACATCCAGCGAGATAGGCTCATTCAGAGAAGCCTGTAGAAACCAAACAGAATTCTAGAACTGAACAATCCACCATGACATCATAATCCATTAGAGGATTATTAAAGATCGAGGAAAGGGTTCTTAAAGATGCCATAGAGAAAAGATTAATTATTTATAAAGGACATGCATTCAGAATAAATACAGATTTCTTAGCTGATATGGCAAAAAGGAAACCTGGCATTATATATGACAAACATTAAAGATAAACAACTACCAACCATGAATACAGTCCCAAGCCAAACTCTCCTTTACATTTAAAGGATATATAAACATATTTCATGACAAAGAAAACTTGAAATAATGTATGTCCACCAAATTATGAGGATAGAATATAATCAAATATATCCTACATAGAGAAGATCAAGAAGAAGAGGAACTGGTTATATAAAATGTTCCCTACCAGAGAACAAGGTAGATATGTTAAGAGTAGATGAGGCACAGCTCCTAACAACAGGTGTATAACATAACAGAACTTATCAGATATTTCTGTCTTAAAGCTCAATATCAATAGACTTAAATTTCCAAATAGAAGACATAGATTAGATAGTAGTATCAAAAACCAAGATGCATCCATCTAGTATCTATGAGAGACACATTATCAAACACATTCTATGAAGCTAGAATTAGACTCCTCCTCAAATCACATAGGGACCCACCAAAGAAAGACAACTATGAACCTAACTCTTTGATAAACATTAATGCAGAATTTCTTAATAAAATTCTCACTAACCAATTTCAGCAACTAACAAAAAAAATCATATGGTATGATCAAATAAGATTCATCTTGGATACGATTTGATTCAATATTCTTGTCAATAAACATAATACAAACCATCAGCAGAACCTGGACAAGAAACACATGATTGTCAATAAGGATGTAGAAATTGCTTTTAACAAGCTCCAATACCCCATTATGATGAAAAGGTCTAAGAACCTAGGAATGCATGGAACATTCCTCAATATTAAACTGAGTATGTATATGACAGAGATAATTAGCATTTACCTAAGGGTGGAAGCATGAAGACATTAACATGAGGAATGAGAAAAGGATGTCCACTCTTTGCTACTCTTCAATATGGTAGTGGACTTTCTTGCAAGAGCAATAGACAAGAGAAAACATAAAGCAGATCAAAATAAAGTACAAGTAAAACTATCCCTTTTACAAATGAAATGACCCTGTATTTAAAAGACCCTGTAGATTCCTCCCTAAAGTTAGTACAGATGATGCTAACCTTCAGCAATGTAGCAGGATATAAAAACCACAAGAATCAGTAGTTTTTCTGTTACCAACAATGGGAAGATCCACGCTGAAATCCAAAAACAACCTCATATGTACTAGCCTCAAAATCAAATCAAATCTAAACAAAACATAACAACAACAACAAAACTAGGAATTAATTAATTTAACTAAAATTGTGAAGGACCTATATGTGAAAACTTTAAAAATATAAAAAGGGAAATTGAAGGAGATTCAAGGAAATAGAAAGTCTTTCAATGTTCCTGGTTGGAAGAATTAACATTTTGAAAACTGCAATACTTCCCCTAAACAATTGGCAATGCAATATTCATCAAAATCCCAACAATATTCTTCAATGTAGAAGAGAAAGCAACGCAACTATAATATGGAATTACAAAATTACAGATGAAACAGCATGCTTAGAAATGAATTTCTTGGCCTATAGTCATCTTACACACACACACACACACACACACACACACACACACACACACACACACACACACACACACACAATGGAATTATATTCACCCATCAGAAAGATGACTTTTCACCAGTGGTAAGGAAAATGAAAGGTTTGGGAAAATTATATTAAGAGAAAAGAGAAAGGAATGCAGAAAGGAATGCAGCAATATAGGTTTCATGGATTCATTCATTTATTGTAGCTAGAAGATGCATACAAATCTATAAGTAAACAAGACAGATTCTACCTTGTCCGTTAGAATGGGCATTACTAAGACACTAACAATAGCAAATGCTGGCATGGATGTAGCCAATTGGGAACTCTATTATACTTTTGGTGGGAAATTATTAAACATGTTCAACCACTGTGGAATGCAGTACGGAGTTTCCTGAAAAGAGTAAATATAGATCTCCCTTAAGACCCAGTAATTCCCCTCATGGGCAGTAATCCAATAAATAACAAACAAGCTCACATGAAAGCTACCAGCATAACCATGTTCAGGGCTCAGGCCCAGAGTTCAAGGACTGGAAAAAAGTTACCACTCCTGGTATTTGTTTCCGCAAATTCGAACCATTTTATATAAGATACCAAATCAATCTATTTGCAGTAGCTAGATTAAGACTTATATGTACTGGGTGATAAATGGCTCCTTTGTTGAATCTTAGGAATGGATGCAGGTAGTAGATAAAAGGGAGATTTTTTGTTGTTGTTGTTTGAGGGAATTGAATTCTGGGCTTGGGCACTGTCCCTGAACTCTTCAACTCAAGGTGAGTGCTCTACCACTTGAGTGATAGTGCCACTTCTGGTTTTCTGATGGTTAAATGGAAATAAGTGTCTCAGGGTCTTTCTTACCAAGGCTGGTTTGAACCGTAGTCCTCAGATCTCAGCTTCCTGAGTAGCTAGGATTACAGCTGTGAAGAACTGGCCCCAGGTAAAAATGGGGGCTTTTTAGAAAAGAAAATCCACCTCTTCACCAGTGTCTAAACCTCAGATATTACTATTAGAACACTTTACCTTCACCTCATTTCATCAGACATTTGTAAATTTTCTTTTCCTTCATGTGGGAATACTGCAGTCAATATCAACTCAGCTGAGGGACTGGATCAATTGTATGGTAATTGCTAATACCTAATTTAAGAACTTTTACTTCAAAAGAAATGAAACCCTCATTTGGAATAATTGTTTTCTCTTTTTATTACAAAACTGTGCTTGATTACTTCCTAATGTGATATTGGACTTCCTAATAGAGTGATGAAATTTTCTTTCTTTTCAACGTTCTCCCACATGTGGTCAAATATTTAAGAATTCAAAGATTTGCACTGATAATTGATTAAGCTGACTTCTAAGAAAATGTGCATTTGTGGAATTTGGTTTTCTGTCTTGTTCTTACATGCACAAGCTTTCTATGATTTATTTGTTCTACAAGGAATTCTACTTTCCAATCTTTGTGTGACCAGTTTTAGTCTCTCTGATCAGTCTTTCTGATCCTCTCTTTGGAGTCTCATTTGAGTCTACCTCATAAAAAATATATTAGTTATCAGTTAAATGACTCTCAGCTTCTGTTTTTAGCCTGACTTCATGTAGGCTGTGATAGCAACCCTGCTTGTCTGTGCTTACTGGAGTGTGTGTGTGTGTGTGTGTGTGTGTGTGTGTGTGTGTGTGTGTGTGTGTGTGTTGTTTTAGATGTCTAGGTAGTAGTTTCTCTGGGCCCCTGTGATCCCCTGGCCTAGAGTCAATGAGTTTTTCTCCTAAAGAACAACTGACTAAATTCCTGTTAATTGTCTCAAAATGAGGCAATCAGGCATCCTTGCAAAGCCATCAATAATGCTTTGTAACCACTTACAGAAGTCGTCTATCAAGATGGCCTTTCAAGGTTGACTGTGAAAAATGTTCATTTCCAAGTAGGCACCATAAAGCAGATCACATTCCTGGGATCAGACTTTTGGAAGGAAGGTTCCCCTTCCTTCCTTCTCTTATGATAGATCAAACCATAATATTCTTCAGTTGTGGCCAACCTGGAGCACATATTCCCAAGAATATTCTGTAGTGTAAAACAGTACCAACTTTCAAAATAATGGTAATAAATACTTGTCTACTACAGACTGATTTATCTTGCTTTTATCTGTTGTTATTTTCATTACTTCAAACACATGGATAATTTATATTGGGATTAGACAAAGGATTAAAGGAATAAACATTTAGTTTACTTTCATAGATCCAATATAATACACTTAACCCGTAATGGACAAATAAATCCAACTCTAGAAACAATGTCATGAATATAAAATAAGCCTTAATACGTATAATCTGGCACACACACACCATCATCTACTCAAAAATTCAGTCTCTCTGTAAATATTTATTTGGTATGAAATAATAAAAATTTAATTAATGAATTTGACTTTTAAGTATTATCTGAAATAGTCCTCATGTATATAATTGCAAATAATTTTATAGATGTCACCTAGAAAAGAATTTAACATGCATGTAGAAATTAAATTTCCACAATTTAAGTTATATGAGAGGGGTCATACCCTCGTGTACTATGTGGTGTGAATTTTACCAAAGTGATGAACCCTTCCACCTAATACCAAGAGTCATGTGTGATAATTTATTATTTGATGTTAAGATGAGTGCTAAGTGTAGAATACACTTTGAATTATTACATAAACTCACAGAAATGAAGCAATAATGATATATTATTTGTTTAAATTCTAATGCTTCTCAATTTTACAATTCATTAAATAGATTATTAAAATTATTTTCACTTTCTTCTTTTCTATTGCTGCTGAAATTAAAATTATATATTAAACATTCAATATTAAGAAATCAATAATAAATAAACTATTATTAAAATAACATACTATTAAGCTGTGATTTGAATTATACTTCTAACAAATTGTGATGTAAACAAGTCAATAGAATTAAGGGTGATCATTTTTAAACTTAGCAGCTTGTTATTTATTTATTTTATTTTTTGGGTCTGATCATGGGGCCTCAACTCTGGACTGGGCGCTGTGACTCAGCATTTCAGCTCAAGGCTAGTGCTCCACCACTTGAGACACAGCACCACTTCTGGCTTTTTTCTTTTTGCTTATGTGGTGCTGAGGAATCAAACCCAGGGCCTCAGGCATGCAAGGCAAGCACTCTACCACTGAGCCACCTTCCCAGCCCAGCAGCTTGTTATTTGTTTCCTAATTGTGTCATTTGTTATTCTTGGTTCAAGTCATCTCTTCATCTTAATTGTTTAGTTTTCTATTTTATCTCTGTTGATTTGCTGATTGTGCATTTTGTTTTCCCTTTTTAATGATTGACATGAGGCTGAAAATCTGTATGCTAGTTTATTACTTGCTATGTTAATGTAAAATTACTGCTTTCCACAGCTGTTCTACACTACGATACTACAGTATTTCCCCCACTCCCATCTCCTGTATTGCTGCTCTCATATATTTTATTTTATTTTTTATTTAAATTTTATTGTCAAGGTAATGTACAGATAGAATATAGTTACATAGGTAAGGTAATTAATTTATTTCTTTTCTAAATTGTTACCCTTTCCCCTATTTTTCTCCCACTTCACTCCCAAAGCCCCCCCCCCCCCGAGATTACTTACAAAATATTGTCTTGTGAGTACTACTGTTGCATAGGTTCCCCCTTTGTCCTTTGTCTCACCATTTTGTTTTTTTTTTCCTTTCCCTTCCCTAGTTCAGATGAACATATTTAAAATACCCAGGGTATCAAAATCCAATACAGTGACTACAGGGGATTAACCATAGGTGGGGAAAACACAAAAGGATAAAAAGAAATCACATAGTCCATTAAGAACAACAACAACAAAGAACATGTCTTGGAGTTCATTTCACTTGGAATCACCTTATACGATCATATGTACATAGCTATTTTTTGAGCTATTCTGCTCATCTACTAAGATTATCCTTTATGTACACAATAATGCTCCCCTATTACCCAGTAATCCCATTTCTGGGCATATAACCAGGTGATCACAAACAAGGCCACAGTAAAGCTACTACTGTGTATCACAGTAATATTTACCAAAAGTCACATACACACACACGTACAGATAAACACACGTGGAAAAATACGCTTGCATCACAAAGAATGTGACCACGTCATTTGTAAGGAAATGGAAGATCTCTGAAAAAAATCATATTAAGTGAAGTAAGCCAGACTTAAAGAAACATAGGTCCCATGGTTTCCCTCATTTGTAATTATTAGTTTACATCAAGGATAATCTCATGTATGTTAATTTGACATTTTGTTCTACGTTGAGCATGCAACATTATTGCTATATTGTTTGTTATTATTTCTGAAAATAGGCAGGTATACTTAAAGAATTACCTTCATCTCATCCATTATTGAAGGAAGAACAACTAAAAGAGTAACCACTACTGGGAAGAACAACTCCTACTTACTTAGCTTCATTCCTATGTAAGGCCAGTGTTGTCCCCTGTATCCTCCTGTTGTACATTACAACTTTATACCTTGTCATAATGTATGTCTAGTATCTTATGCATTTTGAACTAAATGCCCCAGAAGTTCCACTTTGCTTTACTTTTTTTTTTTTAATTCTGTCTTAATGTTTGAGGATGGTGTGTGTGTGTGTGTGTGTGTGTGTGTGTGTGTGTTTACAAAGATCAGAACATAACATTTTTCTTCATTTTGAATACATCTTTCACGTCATTGTAAGTTGTGGCTTACTGTATTTTAAGAATTCAAGAATGAAAAAATTCACATATAATCACTCCAAAATGCTTTAAAGCTAGGAGATGATAAAACACGCCTCTGTAAAGTAAATTTTCTTCTACTTTTAAAATTATTCTGAAAGCCTTGTGCTGGTTTGTCACACCTGTAATCCTAACTACTCAAGATACCAACTCAAGAGCCTAACATCTGTGGATAACATTTGGAAGCCAATCAGGGCAAAATAAATTCATGAGATTAATTTTCAAAAATTTTAATGAACTAGCAAAGGGCCAGGAACGGAGATTTAGCTCATATAGTAGCTCACCAATCTAGAGAGCAAGATGTAGCGAGACGTTGAAGCCCTGATTTCAAACTCTGAGCATGCCAACACGCAGGAATGCACACACACTCACTTTTTCAAAATATCTTCATATCAGTGTTTTGCATTCATTTCTTTGTTAATGATATTATATGGGTAAAATATGCACATATATTTATATATGTATATTTATTTATATATGCATATATGTGTATATAGGCCCATATATGTACACATGAATGTTACTATACACACAAATACACACATACATACACAGATGTACACATGCACAAATGGAGAAAGACACATAGATATAGCCAACAAAAGTTTCACTAGTTGTTAAATATGCCTTTGACAGAATGCTTCGTAACAAATGTGTTGAAGATATATTTGTCTCTAAGAGTTCTTTTACCACTCCTCTTATCTCTTACAACTGGTAGGTTTAGAGAGATTCGACTTGAAAAATGCAGGACAAGTGATAGCAAGTCACTTGGAAATCTCAATAAGTATAGGTCATATGGTGTCTCCCTGCTCCCCAAGGAATGCTTGCTCTTGTAGACACTCTCAACATCCAAAGTAGTAGGACAATATCCTTGTTAAGAATAAAGGTATAAGGCTTTAAATGGCATCCTTCCTTGGGCTCTTTCCACAGCCAGCATCAATTCCTAAGCAGATGAGTGACTCCCCAGAAGACTGGAGCACAGGTCAAAATTTAACTAACCCATATGAAAAGTCTAAAGTGAGAAATGGTGACTGAGGTCGTGCTGATGTCCTGGCCACGAAAATGAGAAAAAAAGAAAGTTTTTTTATGTATTAAATTTAAGAAAAATTTGTAACCTGTCAATAAATGTGTAGAACACAATTATACCAACTGACAAAAGATGATGTGCATTTCATTTATGTGCTTTTGTACTTGGAAAGTATTTTTAAGTGTGTCTACCCAAGTAGAATCAACATGAAACAAGCCAGCATTTCTTCATTTAAAATGCAAGGAAAGGATACACCTTGTCCCATTGTAACAATGAGATTTGCAAGATACTATTAGAGGGGGGTGGATGGAGGTGTTGGGGATGTGTGAAGGTAAGGAATAGTAGGGGAAAAACAAAGGAGGTAGTAACAATGCTCAATAAGAAATGTACTCATTACCTTACTTATGTAATTGTAACCCCTCTGTACAGTATCTTTACGATAAAATATATATTAAAAACATACAAGGAAAACTGTACATATAGCAAGTTGTATTTGTCACTCAATATAAATAAAGTATTGGCTTTAGGGCCACAGACATACTAAAATTTTGGATGCTCAAATTCTCTACATAAACACAGTATATTATTTTCATTAGAATCTGCCAACAACCTAGTGCAGTGTAATTTCTGTGAAAATTTTTACTACATTCTATGTTTGTAATGGAAAATAAAATATATTCACTATAAACAGATACAAATTTATTTCAGATATTTTTTGTCTGCATTTTGCGGATGGAATTGCGAGAGCTAATTTGAAAAGCACAAATTTAATCAGCAAGAGCTGTCTTCAAGATGTACAAAAGATCTAATACAGCATCATTGAATGGTATGGGACTCTAAGGAGAAGTACTTGAATTGAAACATTATCAGAAAGTGTAAGCAAGCACAGACTATTTAGAAATGCAGCTGCTAGATTTCTCATGGAGAGCTTTTATAACATTTTGTGAAACACAAGTCAGAACCTCATGGAAGTGTAGACAATTTTCCTTCACTTTTCTGTCAATCTTGGTCATTGTCAATCATAATATAACTAATCTAGAATAATCCTGTAATAAGAAAATATTTATGAGAAGTGGGGGAAGATGGTGGAGGAGAACCTGGAGGCTAAACTATCTCTCACATAGAAAGCAGTTTTAGTGTTCCAGTGATCAGTACTAGGATAGAGTATCACAATAAGTGTGCCATCACAGTAAACAGTTTGGCTAGAGAGGGAAAATCCAGGGAAGCAGACACATCTGAGCAGTTGCTGTAGCCATGGCTGAGGCAGCTTTGGTGGTGGCCATAGCCACCCCGCCATACCTACAACAGAGAGGGTCCAGAACAAAGGCACCAGACACAATGGGTGAGCAGATTCAACTCAACACCAGCAACAACTGAAAAGGAGCAAATGAGTTAAACCATCTTAACAGGCCCATATCAAGCATTGAAATAGAAAAAGCAGTAAGAGTCCTCCATTCTTAGAAAAGCCCAGAACCACATGGATTTACAGCGGAATTCTACAAGGTTTTCAAAGCAGAGCTCATACCAATACTCCTCCAACTCTTCAATGAAATTGAAAGAGAAAGTTCACGACCAAACTAATTCTATGAAGCCATCATAACCCTCATCCCAAAACCAGGCTGGAACTCATCAAAGAAAGAGAATTATACACCCATTACTTAGATGAATGTTGATGCCAAACTTCTCAACAAAATTTTCGCCAAACAATTCAACAATTCATCCAAAACTTTACATACCATGATCAAACAGGATTCAGTTCAGGGATGCAAAGCTGGTTCAATGTACACAAATCAATTAATTAACACCACTTTATGATGAAGTTTCTGGATAAACTAGGAATCCAGGGAATATTCCTCAATAAAATAAAGGCTGTATATGACAAACCTGCAGCCAGAAACGAGACAAGGATGGCCACTCTCTCCACTTCTCTTCAATTTACTATTAGCATGCCTAGCTACATCAATAAGAAAAGACAAAAACATAAAAGGGATCCAAACAGGGGAAGATGAAGTAAAACTCTCCCTCTTTGCAGATGACATGATCTTGTATTTAAAGAATCCTATGGACTACAATCCCAAATTACTCATTCTGATTCAAAACTATGGCAATGTATCAGGGTATAAAATTAACCCTCAAAAATCAATGGCTTTTCTGCATGCCAACAATGAGAAAAGATTTTCTGAAATCAGAAAAGCAACTCCATTCTTAATAACCCCACAAAAAATAGAATAGCAATGAATTAACAAAAGAAGTAAAGGATCTTCAAGATGAAAAGTTTAAAAACCTGAAAAAAGAAATCAAAACAGAACTTAGAAAGTGAAAAAACTCCTTTGATCCTGGATTGGAAGGATTAACATCGTGAAAATAGCAATAATTCCCAAGGCTATCTGCAAATTCAATGCAATACCAATCAATATTTCAACCTCATTCTTCAAGGAAATAGAAGAGGCAATCCAAAAATTCATATGGAATGATAATAGGCAATGGATAGCATAAAAAATCCTTAACAGAAAAAACAGTGCTGGAGTAATATCAATACCAAATTTCAAACTCTACTACAAAGCATTAGCAAGCAAAACAGCTTGGTACTGACACAAGAACAGACCTAAGGACCAATGGAATAGAATTGAAAACCCAGAAATGAGCCTACAGACCAATAGGCACCTAATCTTTGATAAAGGAGATAAAAAATAGAATGGTAGAAAGCCTCTTCAGTAAAAGTGCTTGCAAAATGGGTTAATCACTCATAGAAAACTAAAGTTAGATCCTTATCTATCATCCTGTACCGAATCAGAAAAAAATGAAAAGAATACTTAAAAAGGACCAAAAGTTCAGAAGAGATAAACACACACACACACACACACACACACACACACACACACACGTATACACCTAAAATAAAAACTATGGGAGGAAAATAAGATTAATAGAAAACAATTTTAAAAATTAAAAAAAATTTTTAAAGGTTCAAATAAGAGTTCTTTGATTGCAACAATGAGTTGTACAATTCATTATGTCGAAAAACGAACTTAACACCTTTGGTGGGGGGTGGGGGAGGATCGGTGGAGGGAGGGGAGAAGTATGGGAAGGGATGGGAAGGTGAAACAACAAGGAGGCAACAATGCTTGATAAGAAATATACTCGTTATCTTGCCCATGTAATTGTAACTCCTCTGTACTGTATTCTCAAAATAAAAAATTAAATTAAATTTTAAAAAAGAGTTCTTTGATTATTTTTTGGTGGGGGGGATGGGGGCAATGTTACGATTGTGTATCTCCGTGTCCATAACCAGTCTCTTGATGGAGTCTCTGGTCTGCTTGTGGTGTTTGGTTTTCCTGTGGCTTGATTTTTTTCTTAAGTCAGTTTGTTTGAACAGTCAGAAAAATGCTTTGCCTAACCCATTGTTTTGTGATCCTCCTCCCAGGCTAGTTCAGTGGGAGGTAGATTTGCTTTGAGTATCCCAAAAGAGGGAGATGGGAGTTTCCTCTAGTTTGGAGATGCTGTGATAAGATTAGGTTATGTGTAGAGTTGAGGCCTTTCAGCAATCAGTAGCTTTTACTTGCTGGGCTAGCTCCTGAGACTCTCAGAGTGCCCAGCTTGGAGTCATTCTCAGGGTTTATGTTTACTGAGTTTCAATTGTTTGTCTAGGCTGCTGTAGGGAGAGGCAGCCTCTGGCTCTGCTTACCCAGTGATGAAAGTCACTCCTCATGGGGCAGATTTTTCTCTGTCTGGGTTGGTTGACTTTCCCCTGGGTGGAGCTGAGCCTGCAGGTCAGAGCAAGTTCCTGTGACCTGCTAAATGACTCTTGTTTTCCTCCAAGGCCAGTGTTGGAGCTAGTTGCTCAGCCAGGCCTTCCAGTCATAGGGGACATGCAGCCTTCCCTCCTCTGATCCCTGAGCAGGAATGAGGAGATCAGGGTTCTACTCCTACCAGCGTCTTCTTCCTGGGCAGTTTCTGATCTGTGATCTACAGGATGAAGATATCTGCTCCTTGTCAGTTCTTGCTTGCGTTGGGTAGAATCTGCTTGCCCGCCACATCTGGCGCCTTTGTCCATGATTCTCTCTGTAGTTATGGCTGCCAAGAGTGTCTCTGCTACCAACTCTGCCACTGCAGCCATGGCTAGCTGCAAGTGTCCAGATCTGTTTCCTTGCTTGGATTTTTCCTCTCTGTCCAAACTCTCTGTATTGAGATGAAACACTTGGTGTGACTCTGTAGCCTAAGACTGTTCACTGGAATATTAAAATGCTTTCTATGGGAGAGTTTGTTTAGCCTTCAGCTTCTCCTCTGCCATCTTCCCCAGAATCTCATGATTTTTTCATGAGTGTTTTTTTAAGGGAAAAATGTCATTGGTGTTTATATTTTGTGTTGGCATAAAATGAGTCTACTATTGTCTTAATTTAATAAAATAAAACTCAGTGGATGGGCACTGGTGGCTCATGCTTGTAATCCTAGCTACTCAAAAGGCTGAGATATGAGGACCTCAGTTCAAAGACAGCCCAGGCAGGAAAGTCGGTGAGACTCTTATCTCAAATAAGCCACTAGAAAACCAGAAATGGCACTGTGGCTCAAGTGGTAGAGAGCTCACCTTGAGCTGAAGAGTTTATGACCAGTGCCGAGGCCCAGAGTTCAAGCCCCATGAATTATCAAATAAAACAAAAAAACAACAACAAAAACTCTCTATTTCTATGACAGCAAAAATTTTGTGGGTAATGGTTAAGACCAGGTTGCCATTCTAAAAAATTATATATCACCCCCCCAAAAAAGAGGAACAATAGGAAATATATAGCAGGAAACTTATAAATCTTAATGGACGAACAGTCTGTCAGTTTGTTTTGACTTTTTATCAAAAATGAAAGTAATACTTGATAATATTTTCTTAAGGCATTTAAATTTCTTTGACCTTGACATTTAAGATTCATTTTAAAAAGAAATTCAACAGGTGACAGTGTTTTCTCCTTACTTTTCCAAAGAAATGATTATTTCATCATTATAGTGTATAACACAATATAACCTGAAAGCATTTGTTAAGGGGAAAAAAATTCCCATTCTTTGTTTTGCTTGTCTGTATTTAAAGCTGCATACCACATCCTACCCACCCTATTGTCTGTCTTCTCATTTGAAACATTTCAATAAAAGTGCCAGCCAGTAATGTTTTACAAAATAGCCTGCTTTCATTCATTGTGCTTTCCAAAATATATCTCATAAATGCCAACAACAAAACACAACTGGAAACATCTGTGGATTTTTCTATTTATGGTGCAAAGTAATCACTTTTCATAATCCTTAGAACCAGCTCTTCACAGGCATTAAATGCTCTTTCACTTCCATGCTTTAGAACAGCAACATGTAACAATGGTGTACATGTTAATTTGTTCACCACATCTGGTTTGTTTACAGCAAGGACTGACTTCATGGAAGATTGTAATAGATGAGTTGAGCAATTATGTAGTTTAAAAGGGCTCTGAGTTGGGGATAAAGAATATCCATTTATGTGACTAAATATTTAAATTAAATCCTATAATGTATACTCCTTCAATTTTCTGGCTAACATGTTCTACAATCTACGTATTTTTAAAAGAAATATTGTACGTTGTTTCCTTGGTGACAACGTAATTGGAAGACTTAAAATTTTCCTATACCATGGCCATCTGAAATGAGATGCATATACTTAGGTTAGCATAAAGAAATTTTGGGACAGCATTAATGTTTGAATCTTGGATGGGATTTGATTGGGAATAGTGACAGGCTTTCATAATATGAGAAGAAAAACCAAAGGCCATACTAATACTTTTATCTGCCACATTGTTTTATTAGTTTATTCAAACACACACATATAAACACACAGATACACATTATGAAGACCCAGTCAGTCTGCAAGAAAATATTTTGATAGGAATTCCATAAAATATTTAGTCTGCTGAGATCTGATTAGACTTTACAGAAATATTTAGTGGCATCCACCCCTAGACAAGTTATTATCATTGGTGAAGATGTTGCCATTTGATTTTAGAATGCCCCAGAAAGACCTATGTGTTAAAGAAAAATGACATTCCAATTCCTCCCAGACTGTGGAGCATACCTGAATAGTTCTTCTGGAGATTAAGTTCTTCAGAGTGAAACTCATGAGAAAATAGACTTTCATCTTCTTACTTCTTCTTTTAATCATTCTAGGTAAAAAATATTTCTCTTTGACATACTCCCCTCCTTGACATTGTCTTGTCACTGGCCCCCAAAGCAATAAAATCAGCTGAACATACACTTAACCATTCAATCTTGTACATCTGAGTAAGCCTTTCTGCTTAATAAATGGACAATATCACTTATTATGGTAGGTTATAAAGCTAACCCAAAGTTCTAGTCTTTCTAACAATGTGAAGTATATTAAAATGTGCTTCATTATAAAATATCTAACTCCCTGTTGTATATTGTGTCTTTTTTTCTGTTGATCCTAGCGCTTACAATCAGGGCATAACTGTAAAACGGTTTACAATAAATAATCACATTACTTTTATGATTCCATAATTTTACTTGTTTTCCTACAAATTTATAGAATAGTGTAGCTATGGAAAATCAATAAATATTGAATTTTGATATCGGATTACTTATCATTGCAAGTGTTGTAAAAATTTATGTACACTGAAATGATTGCCATTGATATCTTTCTCAAGATTCCAAATGTTTTTACTTTCAGCTGAGCTTTTACAATACTAGTAGATAAAAGTCAATTATGAATGTATGTTTTTCTGAGACTCTGATTTATTTATTTCTTTAATCTAATTTGTATGATTTCTATCTACTAGTTTTTGAATTGGCTTGTTCCTGTTTTTCAAGGACCTAGTGGTGCATTATTAGTGCTGATTTAAAATTGTTCTAATTTGTTGATGTACATATTCAAAGCTATAAATTTTCCTGAGTATTGCCTGTGTTCTTGTTCCCCAGAAGAGGTAGTATTTTGTCTGTTCACTTCCACTGAATTACATAAACGTTGGAACTTCCCTCCATATGTCTTCAGTGACTCACTGATGATTTAGCAATGTGTTCTTCAGTCTCTGTGAGTTTCAGAATTTTTTGTGATGCTTTTTGATATTGAGATCTAATTTGGTCCCATTGTGGCCTGACAGGATACAAGGAGTAATTTCATTTTTATTTTTGAATTTTCACAGATTTTCTTTCTGATCTAAGATATGATCTATTTTGGAAAGCTTGTCAAACCAGGTATTTGGTTGTGATTTTTTTGCTAGATTTTGACCTAGACGGCCTGTCCAGAGGTAAGAATGATGTGTTTAAGCAACCAGCAATGTGTTTGGATGTATACATGTTTTTATGGCAAGTAGTATTTGTCTGATGAATTTGAGAGATCTAGGATTCAGGGCATTGATATTTAGCATTGTTATATCCACCTGATTGAGACTTTCCTTTACCAACATTTAATGTACTTTTTAGTCTCTTTTTACTTTTATACCAATTTTAATTTAAAGCCAATCTTATCTAATATTAATATAACTATTCTGGCCTGTTTATGAGGTCCATTTTTAATTTGTAAAGATGATGTACACGAGGAATCCAATTACATAAGTCAGATAATGAGCACATTTCTTTTTCAACAGTGTCACCTCTTCCCTCATGTTCTCCCAGTTTTTCCCTTTCATCCTCCCTCCCCCATAAATTGTATAGTTCATTTACAAGGTAGTGTTTATTGAGTGGCACTGCTACATTTGTTGACCCTGTGTCCCACCATTTCTGTGTTTCCCCTTCCCCTTCCAAACTTATATATAAGACCAAAGGTGCAGAAATTAAAACAAAATAACAGCATCCGAATTCAGATGGAAAAAGCAAAATAATAAAAAAAAACTCTCAATATCATTTCTTGGAGATCAATTTGATGAACATTATATTATATGATAATATTCATATAGCTATTGAGCCTTTGTGATGCTCTCCAAAGTGCATCCTCCTTTGATCTCACTGTACAAATGTTTAGAATCCCATGTAATTTATCATGTCCAAATGTAATGTTTTCTCTTTTACCATCCAAGTGTGTTAGGCTGTAGAATTAGAGGCACATTCTAATACAACAAATGAGGGAAATCGGGCAACCTATATTTCTTTGAATCTGACTTTCTTCACTTAATATAGGTTTATTCCAAGTCTTTCCATTTCCTTATGAATGGTGTAATATCATTTTTTCTGGGTGAATAGAGTTGCATCATACTGAAGTGTTTCTTCATGGCAAAGGAAAAAGTTAGCAGGATATATAGAAAGAGAATAGAATGGAAGAAGATATTTACTAACTAAGTATTAGACGAGGGTTTACATAACTAACCCATATTTACAGATCAACTAAACCCTCAAATAAACAAGAGCCCAATTAATATATGGGATAATGACTTAAAGAGAACATCTTAGAAGAAAAGTAACAATGACAAATAGACATATCTCTCTCCATGAAAGAAATGCCAATCCAAACAACACTGAGAGTCTTCTCACCCCTGTTACAATGTCATTATGAAAAAACGAACAATCACAGATACTGATAGGGATGTGGTCCAAAGGAAACTCTATTTGATTGTTGGTGGAAATGTGATCTTGTTCAACGACTTTGGAAAACACTATGGAGGTTCCTCACAAAACTGAAATGAAAGCTCTCTATGATCCAGCAATTCCACTTATGTGCATTTACCCAATAGAGCAAAAACAAGGCCACACTGAAGCTGCTAGCACAATCATGTTCAATGTTGCATTATTTTCTATAGCCAACATATGGAATCAGCCCAGATACCTCTCAATGCAAAAATGGGATGAAGAATTGTGTGCGTGTGTGTATATGAATTATATATATATATATATATATATAATTTCATTGATATCTATTTACAAATATGTATGTATATATACATACATAATCAAATTTTATTAATCAATCAGAAAGAATCATATTGCACCATTCTTTTTTGGGAGGCAGGGGGTCCAGTCGTGGGACCTGAGATCTAAGGCTTGGTCGCTGTCCCTCAGCTCTTCAGCTCAAGGCTAGCGCTGTACCACTAGAGCCACAGTGCCACTTCCGGATTCTTTCTTTTTGCTTATGTGGTGCTGAGAAATCAAACCCAGGGCCTCATGCATGCAAGGCAAGCGCTCTACCACTGAGCCACCTTCCCAGCCCCTATTGCACCATATTAAGAAAAATGAAAGACTTAGAAATAATCATATTAAGTGAAATTAACTGGACCCAGAGAAAGTTAGGTTGTATGACTTTCCTTATGTTTGGTAGACAGAAGGTGCTTATAAATGTAAAATTAAATATACTGGATGCTATGTAAGGAGGTAAATGAATTATCTGAAGTGTCAGAGTCCATGGAAAGTGAAAATAGTATATTTTTCTTAAAAGATTAAGTCAAAACCCAACAAAATAAATACCAGTAAATGGGGATTACAAGAGAGGACAGAGGGGGTAAGGTGAGAGGGGTAGGAAATTGAAAAGGATACAGTACAGGCAAAAATCTATTGCATACTTGCCAGAATTGAAATATACAAAGTAATGTGTAGTGTGAAATGGGAGTTAAGATTTTGAAGTGGTAACACAATTCCAGGTGTATTGTATACACAAAATGATTTGTTAAATGGCAAGTAATTCCCTACATAACATATTATTGAGATAACTATGGACTTGGTTGTTTGGGAGGAGTGGATGAGAATGTTGAATGGGGTGACATTAATCAAGATGAACTGTATTCATAAACAGCTTCAGTGAATGGCAACTCTTTTGTACAAATACTTAAAGACAATAAAAGTATTCAAAAGGTTGATTATAATAGTTAAATTGAGCGTTGAACCTCAATTCAATTCCCATTTAATAATATTTGTAACCTGGAGGTTTGGAGAATAAAGTTTAAATAATAAAACATTATGAATAGTTTTTTTCAAAAATTTGAAATTTAAATCAAAACTACTTTGCTTTTTGTCCACTATGGGCTGTTATAAGAAAATACTTCAAAATAAGTGGATTAATAACATCAGGACTATATTACCCATACTCTAGAAGCTTGAACATTGATTATAAAAATGATTATTCAAAACAAATCTTTGTATTATGGGGGTCAACATTCTGGTTCATTATAATCTGTTTGCTGGACATTCACATGGCAGAATAGTTATATTTGGCTTCTTTTATCAGGATCATTATTGCAGGGTCATCTCTGAAAGGCTGATTCTAATGTCACCAGACAGGGGAATAGAATTTCAATATGTGTAATTGGAAGGAGTTACAGTATCCAATATATTTTGCAGCTTTTTCTTTAACTCAGTGTAGTGTATCAATTTGGATATTATTTCATAGAAAATAATAACTTAAGGACAAACCTATATCGTGTAAATTATGTGAATGATTCTTCTTATGATGGGAATAATAGTAGTGATGACAGAGTGAAGTATGATTGTTTTGTGGCTCTTGAATCACATCATAGGTAATCATGTAAACATGTTCAGCCTTTCGAAGGCCTTTCTGGTGTATTTGAACAATCTTCAATGAGTTAACTGCTTTCAGAAATACAGATCTCCTTAGATTTTAATTGCTGTCTGCTATTAAGTCTCCCACAGAGACCAAAATCAGAGTATGCTAATTTCTCTGATAAAACATATAATATAAATTGTATAATTAATATAATATGAAGACTGTATAATTAATAGCATTATAAATACTAGTGTTCACATTATATAATATATTGACATCCTTTGGTTACATCAATTTTTAAAATATTTATAACAATGTAAATAGTTTGCAAATAGTTATTTGATGATGTATAGAAAATGAGAAAAAGATTTGTGTACATATTTACTTGAGATGCAAACATATTCATCTGGTTATATCTGATCCTTCCTTTGTTGGTTTCATTCATGCATGGAGAACATGCAGAGAAGTGACAATTGTAACCTTGCGTTTACAAAAGGGTTAACTTACGTGAAGTTTATGTTGGGCTAAATAACAGATTTTATAAATTAAATTGGTTTTGTCCCTTCTTTCCTTTCTTCCTTCCTTCCTTTCTTGTTTCTTCCTTCCTTCCTTCCTGCTGTCCTTCCTTCCTCATTCCTTCCCTCCATCCCTACCTCTCTCTTTTGCTCTCTTTTTTCTTTCTTTCTTTCTTTCTTTCGTCCTTTTTCTCTCTTTCTTTCTTGCTTTTCTTCTATTCTTCCTTTCATTCTTTTACTCATAATATTTCTTAAGTGTATACATAAAATACCAATGTTTTATATGCAATTATAAATATTAACTAGATTAATATTAATTTTAATGAACTATGTTATATCTTAAATCAAATTGTACTAAAAACCACTTCATAATATTTGCAGGATATGAAACAAATTTTACACTTCATGAAATTGTTTATTTCTTCAAACTAAAATAAGAATCTAGACATAATATGCATGTGTGTGCATGTGGGTGTGTGTTACTCTTGTGATTTGAACTCAAGGCCTATGCCTTAGTTTTTTTCACTCAAGGCTAGTTTCACCCACAACTCCACTTCTGGCTTTGTGTGTGTGTGTGTGTGTGTGTGTGTGTGTGTGTGTGTGTGTGTGTGGTTATTTGAGATGTGTCTCACAAACTTTCTTGCCAAATCTGGCTTTGGTCCCCAGCTTCCTGAGTAGCAAGGATTACAAACTTTAGACACTCATATTCAGGATAGATATATCAACTCCCACTCATGATAACCAAGGGACAGAACAGATAATGAATAATCCAGAGGAGAGTTCCCAAATAGCTCTACAAACACTGCTGGCAAACATGATAAATGAAAAGATTGAAAACATACAAAGGACTCTGTATGAGCGTGATCGGGAGAGAATGGAGGCAATCCAAAGGTTTATACAGGAATATTCTGAGTGTGAGGAAGCTACTCAAGAACTGATACAGGATTTTGGTGAGCAGCTTGAGAATACTCAAAGAGAATGGCAGGAATGGTGTAAACAGGCTGAGAACACTCAAAGAGAACTACAGGAATGACATGAACGGGAGGAAGCTAAGCAAAAAGTAATACAGGAATTGAGAAAGCAGGATGAGAATACACAAAGATCACTAAAGGCATTCATGGGGTCTATTAACAAAGAGCTGAAGGAAGTCAGGGAGACCACAAAGGGAATGCTGAATGGAACCCAACAGAAGAAATGGGAGTCCAAGGAAACCATAACCAATCAACTAAGTGATTTGAGAATAAACACTGAACACCAAATTAAGGAGGTAAAGAAGTTCATACAAGATCTAAAACAAAGCTTCAACAAAAAATTTGAAGCCATCAAAGCTGATTATTCAGAAAGAAAAGAAATAAAAAACAAAGTAGAAAGTCTTGACAGCAGGTTAGACCATGCAGAAGATCGAATCTCGGGAATTGAAGACAGCCTAGATATTATAGAGAAAGAACATACAACCATCCAGGACAAGTCCAAGAAATATGATAGATTTATCCAACACTTGGAAGACACCATCAGAAGGCCTAATCTAATGATAATGGGTGTAGAGGAGCACCTAGAAACAGAAGTTAATGGCCTAGGAAATTTATTTAACAGGATCCTAGGAGATAACTTCCCAAACATACAAAAAGATAGGCCTATTCAGATACAAGAAGCTTTTAGAACTCCAAATAGACCAGACCAGGATAAGACATCTCATCGTCACATTATAAGCCACACAGGATCAATTCAGACCAAGGAAAAGATCCATAAAGCTGTCAAGGAGAAAAGATTAATCATCTATAAAGGGAAACCAATTAGAATCACCTCAGATTTCTCAGCAGAGACAATCAAAGCAAGAAAAGCCTGGAATGATGCATGCCATGCCCTAAAAACAAACAACTATCAACCAAGAATACTGTACCCAGCTAAACTCTCCTTCATAACTGAAGGCCAAAAACAAAACCTTCCATAGCAAAGAAAAATTGAAACAATACATCTCCACCAAACCAACCTTACAAAAGATTCTTAAAGATGTCCTACATATAGAAAACCAACAAGATAAAATAAAGGCCAAGAAACTGCACCCAAACTGAGAATCCAAGAACCATAGGAAGAACCCAGTTTTCGTAGCCCCAAAGAAGGTGGATAACATGGCATGAACTCCCAAATACCTCTCAGGCCTATCTATCAACATTAACTTAACTCTTCAATTAAGCGACATAGACTGTCTAGATGGAATAAAAAACAAGATTGTTCAACTGCTGCCTTCAGGAGTCACATCTTGCCCATAAAAACAAACACATTTTCAATGATAAAGGCTGGAACAAAATCTACCAAGCAAATGGCCCCCATAAACAGACGAGAGTTGCAAGCCTAATATCAGATAACATAGACTTCAAATTAGAATTTGTGAGAAGAAATAAAGAATCTCTCCTTCAGGAGGATATTACAATTCTAAATATCTATTCGCCAAACAACGGAGCACGCAAAATTTATCCAAGAAACAATACTTTCCCTCAAATCCCACATAGATCCAAAGAAATTAATTGTTGGGATTTTAACACACCACTCTCCCCTCTAGATAGATCAACTCGGCAAAAACTCAACAGAGAAACCACAGACCTAAACAGCTGTATAGATCAACTAGATTTAACAAACATCTACCGAATAACTAACCCAGCAGCATCACAATACACGTTTTTCTCAGCAGCACATGGAACATTTTCAAATAGACCACATTTTAGGCCACAAAGCAAATGTGTCCAAATTCAGAAACACTGAAATTAAACCTTACATTCTCTCAGACCACAAGGGGATAAAATTAGAACTGAACACCAAACGCCACCAAAGAAATCCGTTAACACATGGAGGCTGAACAACACACTGCTGAATCAGGAGTGGGTCATGGAAGAGATTAGAAAGGAAATTCAAATGTTCATGCTATTCAACAAAAATGAGCACACAGATTACCAGCTCCTCTGGGTCACAGCAAAAGCAATACTCAGAGGCAAGTTCATAGCTCTGAGCTCCTACATCAACATATTGGAGAGATCTGAAACCAACAATTTAATGAGACATCTGAACCTCCTTGAAAAAGAGCAGCAAGATAAACTCCAATTCTGTAGACAGAAAGAAATGATTAAAATTAAAACAGAATTAAATGAATTAGAATCCAAAAAAACTATAGAAAGAATCAACAGAGTTGATTCTTCGAAAATATTAACAAAATTGACAGACCCTTAACAAATCTTATGAGAAAAAGAAGAGAACACATCCAGATAAATAAACTCACAGATGAGAATGGAAACATCACCACAGAAACAACCAAGATTCAGAACATTTTAAGGGAATACTTCTCAAAACTTTATGCTAATAAGTTTGAGAACTTGGCAGAAATGGACCTTTTCCTAGCAAATATTGACATGCTAAAAATAAACCAAGAAGAGTGAAACCATCTTAACAGGCCCATATCAAGAATTGAAATAGAAACAGCAATAAGAGACCTCCAAGATAAGAAAAATCCAGGACAAGATGGTTTTAGAGCAGAATTCTACAAGGCTTTCAAAGCATAGTTCACACCAATACTCCTCCAAACTCTTCAATGAAATTGAAAGACAAAGTTCACTACTGAAAACATTCTATGAAGCCATCATAACCCTCATCCCAAAAACACGCAGGGACTGATCAAAGAAAGAGAACTATAGTAAATGGTGCTGGCAAAATTGGTTAACTACTTGTAGAAAACTAAAGCTAGATCCTTAGATATCATCCTGCACCAGAATCAACTCCAAATGGATCAAAGACCTCGAAGTTAAAGCAGACAATCTGAAAACATTGCAGGGTGGAATAGGATAAACCCTAGGTCTCCTTGGCACAGGCTTAAATTTTCTTAATAGAGACCTGGAAACACAACAAATCAAAGAAAGTTTGGACAAATGGGATTGCATGAAGTTGCAGAGTTTCTGAATGGCAAAGGAAATAGCCAGCAAGATCAATAGAAAGCCCACGGATTGGGAGAATATCTTCACTAGCTATACAATGGACAAGGGTCTCATATCTAAAATATATTTGGAACTCAAAAAATTAAATCCCACAACAACAAATCCTCAAACAACTGCTGAATAAATAAGGGGGTTAAAGACTTAAAGAGAAACTTCTCTGAAGAAGAAAGAAGGATGGCCAATAGACACATGAAGAAATGCTCAACCTCCCTAGCCATAAAAGAAATGCAAATCAAAACAACATTGAGATACCACCTCACACCAGTTAGAATGGCAAAAATCAAGAACTCTAAGATGCTGGAGGGGATGTGGACAGAAGGGAATCTTACTTCATTGCTGGTGGGAGTGTAAACTTGTTCAACCACTTTGGAAAGCAGTGTGGAGGTTCCTAAAAAGACTTCACATAGAGTTCCCCTATGACCCAGCAATCCCACTTTTGGGCATTTATCCAAATGTTTACAAACAAGACCACACTAAAGCTACCAGGACAACTATGTTTATTGAAGCATTATTTACCATAGCTAAAATATGGAACCAACCGATATGCCCCTCAGTAGATGAATGGATCAAGAAAATGTGGTATAATCACACAATGGAATTCTAAGCCTCCATCAGAAAGAATGACATTGCCCCATTTGTTAGGAAATGGAAAGGCTTGGAAAAAATTATATTAACTGAAGTAAGCCAACCCCAAAGAAACATAGGTTCCATGATTTCCCTTATTTGCAATATCTAGTATATGTGTGAGTCAAGCAGAAAAGGTCAGATAATGTGATGTTAAGAACACTTAGTTATGTATTTAAATGTTCTTTTTTTCTTTCATGCATTTGTTTCTAATGCATTTATAAGATTATTTCTTTGTAGCTTTGTATGTCCCTCCCCCCACAGTATAATCCCTGCTTTCACCATATTTGGTGTGTGTATAATTTGTGAAGGAGAAAGGGGAAAACAAGTCGTTTAAAGATACAGGGGGACCCGTTGCAACAATGAGAAGTACAAGTTGTCATGTCCAAAACGAAGTTTACAACTTTGGTGGTGGGGGGTGGGGGAGACTGGGAAGGGATGTGAAGGGTAAACAAAGGAGGAGGGTGCAATGCTTGATAAGAAATGTACTCATTATCTTCCCATGTCATTGTAACCCCTCTGTACAGTATGTTCACAATAAAAAAAGAGAAAAAAATTACAATCTAGAAAGTGTATCTGTAATGTAAGTTGTGTCAAGTCACCATCGGCAGCAATCGTTTTTAGATCTCACTATGTCCTGTCTAATGTCAGATAATATTTCATTAATTTATTTAATTTTTTCTAACAAAATTCATTATGAATGGCAACATCACAATTTTCTAGTGAGCATCAACACATCTTCAACATATTTATTTCAACAAACAGCATTTTGCATTTTGTTTTTGTTGTTTAATTTTGCCAGCGCTGGGGCTTGAAATCAGGGCCTGGGCCCTCTCCCTGAGCTTCTTTGATCCAGACTTGCACTCTACCAATTGAGCCACAGTACCAATTCCAATTTTTCTGCTTATGTCATACTGAGGAATCACATCAAGTGCTTCATGCATGGGAGCCCAGCACTCTACCACTAACCACATTCCCAGTTATTGGGACTTGTTGTTGTTGTTGCTTTAAGATAGCCTTTTACTATGTGTCCTTCTGTTGGCCAAAACATAGGCTGGTCTCAAGCTAACTTCTTAATCTTCCTCTCAAGTTCAGAGATTACAAACATTGACCACCATATTCGGCTCAGGATTCTTTGTGAGAAAATACTCTTAGATATAGAAAGAGTTATTCTGTCTTCCATGGACTCTATGGTTTTTGCATTCAGCATTTTAATCACACTCTTGTACTGGTGTGTTTCCACTTCTAGATCAATAGAACTATTTCAGGTTCTGAACTTGAAGCTGATCCCTGCCACCCAATAATATCACATTCTTGTGAATAGCAATAGCTGGCCTCATGAGCATAGCAGCCAGCTGGAGCTCAGCTATCTGAAGGCCTTGGGCTCCAACAATGCAATCATTTCTGTGCACAGACTGAAAACTATCATAGGTAATTATGATTTACTCCATTCTATTCTCAGCTAAATTCTATTCTCAGCTTTGTATGCTTTAAAATCTCTTGAATATTAATTACATTTTCCTACATTCTCAAAAGTAACATATGTCTTACTCTAAAATTCATTCAAACATGCAAAAATATTAATGTAGTGCTGTCCAACTATGGCTCAAATTTTAAAACCTGGATAATTTAGAGATAAAAATCGGAGGATCCTGGTTTAAAGCAGCCTATGCAGAAAAATCTGAGATATTTCTCCAATTGAGAAACCAAAATCCAGAAGTGGAGATGTTGCTCTCGTGGGAGAGTGTCAGCTTTGAGCAAAAAGGCTAAACAAGAATATTAGGACTACTTCTGACTCCGTTGCCTCATTTGATTTTGCTTCACAAGTTACAAAATATTTTGACATAATTTTGGTTTGGTGTTTGACATAATTTTGGTTGGCTTTTGAAGTACTAGGGGGCCAGTACTCAGGCTTGAACTGAGGTTCTGGAGCTCTTGCTTAGATTGCTTTGCTCAATGCTGTCACTGTGCCCCTCGAACCACATCTCCACTTCTGACTTTTTCTACTTAATTGAAGATAAGAATTTGAGGATTTATTAGCTTGGGTTGGCATCAAACTGTGATCCTCAGATCCCATCATTGTGAACAGCTAAGATTACAACAATGATCCAGAGGCTGAATATATTGTGCTCCCTATGAAACCTAAACAAGGGCAAGTGTGTAAAATGCATTTCTCTGTACAGTGTTTTCACAATAAAAAAGAAAATTAGTTAGAAAATATAGCCCTTATATGTGTGTATACATTATATAAATGTGCAGAGGGAAATGAGGATGTATCTGCTGATTTTGAGGAAAGATTTCAACTATGAGTTTTCACAGACTGGGCTACGCTGTATAGAATGCTTGAGACTAACGGTGAGGTAATTGATGTCATCATCCCATTCATCTACATCCCTTGTTAACATGTGCACTTTATACTGTGTTGTAATCATGATTATTTTGTGTATGAGAGGCAGTACTGGGGTTGAATTCAGGACCTATGTACTGTTGCTTAGCTTTTATATGCAATGCTAACACTCTACCATTTGAAGCACAGCTCAGCTTTCTGTATTTACTGTTTAAATGGAGGTAAGATTCTTTTTTGCTCAGTTGGCATTGAACTGAGTTCCTCATAGCTCAGGTTTCAGAGTAGCTAGTTTTACAGGCCTGAGGTTGCAAAGCCTAGCTTTTCATTATTACTTTTACAAGCTATCTGCTCACACACATTCCTTGCATTCAAAAGTCTCACTGTTCAGGATGATAAGATGTAAGGAAAGATGGTTGAGTGGATAAGTTACCAAATTGGTCTCTAGCCCCAGTAACATCATTCTGGCAGTAAGTTACATTTCAGTCAGTGAGCACATATTTCCAATTTCACTCTGCCTTTTTAAAATGCCTTTTTGAACTGTCTTTGATACATCTTTTAAACATTATCTCCCAAACAGGAGATATTATGTGAATGTATTTGATAATATTTCAAATAGGGGTGTTGTTGTGTGTCTTCATGTCTGTTGTCAAAGGCTGTCCATCTGGGCTTCAGGAACAGAGCTAATGTTTCCTGTCTGCTGGTTGCAGACAGGAAGGTTTTTCCTGGCCAGGCTTTGACTTGGGATCCATTCATCTTAGATTTCTAAGTAGCTAGGATAACAAGAATGAACCACCAACAACTAGCTTGTTTTAGAAGCATTGCTTTTCATTCATTGATTTTTTTTTTTCCTGGAAGGTTGATCTAGACAGACTGCTTGTACCTCATGATAATGTGATTTGAATAACACCCTTTGCCTCTGGCATTTCTGAAACTGATTTCCACAGTTCTAGACAAATGGAATTGTTCTAAAGCCAATAGCATTTTCCTTCTGAGATGTTAGGTCGCTTATTTAAATCTCTTATCATTTCCTTTGGCAAAACGATCAGGGTTTTTCTGTAAAACCCTATTTCTTGAGATTATTAGAGATAGAAGGTATCATGTACACACTTTCTAATAGTCTTTCCTTTTATAAACATATGTTACAAGATTGGATGGAAGAATGATGACTATTGAATTAATTTGATAACCACTCTAGAATTTTTAAGCTTTAATCCTTATTAACTCAAAGGAAGATTATAAACATTCAGAATAGTGGAATGTGTCTACTACTCATTAGTTGTATGTGGAAAGATGATCAGAATTCTTATGATTAATAAAATATATCTTCAAATTTCCAATGGTTGACTGCTATGCTAATTGGGAGGAGACATTGGTGCTGCCTGGGGTTTGAAAGTTGGTAATGAAGCAAAATATCCTGGGAGAGAATTTGCTAAGGATATAATTTCCAAGACTCATACCAAATACATTGAACTAGAATGCTAAGTGATGAATGACTGAGCACCAAATTTTATTTGTTGGCTTCTTGGTTTTTGACGTCCTGGGATTTGGACCTAAGGACTGGGTGCTGTTTCTTAGTTTTTTCCTCAAGGCTAGTGATCTTCCACTTTAACCATAGGTTCATATCCATATTTTTGGTGTTTAATTGGACATGTCTTTGGGCTTCCTTAAAACTGATCCTCAGTTATCAGCCTCCTGAGTAAGTAGGATTCCAAATGTAAGCCACCAGAGCCCAGCTAAAATCACATTTTAGAAGTATTCTTTTGGTGAATCAGATGTGTCTGACTGCTATTTTAGCACTTTGGTTCCAGTGGGTCATGTCAGTTTTATACTAAAATCAAAACCTTTCTTCTTGTAATACACATATCCCGTATCTACTTTATTCCTATCTTCATTTCTGACCTCTTTTTGCTTCTTTGTACATTTCCATTCTTACTTCACAAGCAAGCATGTCAGTGCAGTTTTCCTTTTCTGAAGCAAGTCAGGTCCATTCCGATCAATGGGGGATGTACTTGCTGTTCTTACTGCCTGGAGTACCTGCTCCTAGATAATTGCCTGGATGATGGCTCACATATCAGCTATCTCTTGTTCAGGGTTGTCTCATCCCATCCTCACTGTGAAGTTGTTGCTACAAAATCACGAATATCATGTCTCTGAATAATAGGAATTATCATTATGATTTCTGATTTTCGTTTCAGCATGAAATTGGTGAAGACAGAGCCACATTCACTTCTGTTTCTCCAATACCTATAATAGTGTCTAATCCTTAGTGTTCAGGTGTCTTACATGGAGATCAGCCTTCTCCAGTTCAATTTATTCTAGCTTCTGGTCAGGACAGCTCTTCAAGCTGAAGTCTGATAGCTAGTAAGTCATTCCCTCTCATTATTTGTGCCTGTTGGTGTTGTTGAGTCTACTTCAGGTCAAAACCAGTGCCTGACACCTATTTGTTGTTATGGCAAAGGTGGCTGTGACATCATAGAAATTATAGCCATTATTTTGTGAAGCTGTGTGAGGACATTCACCCCCACATAATTTCTTCCATATATGTGTCTCCTTTGCCTAGGAGTGCATTCAACAATTCAACAACCAAACTCTCACCCAGGTCTTGATACACTCAGAATATGTTTCCATTTCCTTTAAAAAAAATTCAAAACATGCTTTGGTGATTTGTAATTGAATTACTGAAACAGAGTATATAATTTTATGTATTTGTAAGTCTTTGTCTATCTCTCTTGAGCCCTTGCCATATTTCTATGAGTTTGCAGCTTGGGAAGGGAAATAAGGTTTAACTCAGTATAGTCAGAGATTATAGTTCAGAAGGCTCTTTTTAGATCCTTTTGGAGGGAATGCCTACTTTCTATCTGATGTTCTACAGATGGACATCTTGGTACAGAAACTGAGTAGAGTGTCATAAGAGGCTTGTCCTGATTTCTACTGACTTTCTTCTGAGTTTGGGGAGTGTGATCCCACTGCATATATGTCTCTTTGCTACACTGAAGGGCCCAGGCCTCTTCTGAAAATTTAAGGCCTAAACCTCATAACCCAGCTTCCCACATCTCTAGGATTACAGGCTTGAGTCTCATGGACTCAACTCATAGCTGCATTTTTATACATAGTGTAGTCAGTTTCATTATATTCACTTCATAGACAGATATATACAAATATATGTATATGTTTATTCATCTATTTATAATAAGTGTTAGATATAGAAACACACGAATATATATTCATATAATCATATAATTATAATCAAATTATAGCTGTATTTACCCAAAAATATTTTACACTAATATTTTGTTAAATAATTACTCAAGAATAAAAATTTAAATACCTGTATAGTTTGAAAAATCATATTCAATTTTATGTATTATATAATATACTATATATAACATCAAGAATATAACATGTATTTACATACAGCTAATTAAATTATGTTATTTTCCTTCCGGATTTTGTGTTTGTTCATCTATGTAAGCCTTCTTTCTTCTATTGATGATGGTTTTTACTTTCTAGTATATATATTTCCTATATATTTTGTCAAATATTAACCATAAGTAGATTTTTATATTATTGGATCCAAATTTTTCTTCCATATTTACCCAAAGCAAAAAGAAAATGTATACACATTTGAACTCACTGTTGGAAGTGTGTCCCACATACCACTATAAGTATTGTGTCATTTGTCCCAATTGAGAGAATAGCTTTCTAGGCCATTTTATCTGCTGTCCAAGACCTTTTCTCTCCCCCTTATCAACACAGCCAGGGATGGCCCGGCTTCTTTGCCGCTCCCTGAGCATTTAACAGTTCCCTTTATACACAGTAGGCTCTTTTGTTCAGCCCCCTGTCACTCTGTGTTTTCCCTCCAATAGCACATGTATGCACGATGCTTCAGATTGTAGGCTTAAAAAGAAACATATTTAGGATTCATGAGTCTACAATATATCTAAAACATTGACATTTTAATAAAGTTAGAAAAATAAATAGAATTAACACTTTACAACAATCAGAACAAAAATAAAAATAAAGACTTTTCCAGCAAGGGGGAATGGAATCTCTAAATCTAGCTTGGCCTCTAAGTTGCCTTCAGACATAAATTCTGCCTCTGAGTCCTCAAAGGAATTTACTTCCTCATTAAAGACAGGATTTTCTTCCTGAATCCAGGGAGGGGCAGATTCTAATTTCTTAATTGCAATTTGGATCCCCTGCAGGAGGACAGATTGGTCTGGATATTCTGTGAGGAAAGATTCTCTTTCCTCAACTGAATCTAGATTTTGGACCTCTCTTATTGGTTTTCCTGAACATAGACTGGGGTCATTTTCCTTTAGCACACATTTACCCTGCACACCAAAACGAGTCTTTTTGACTGGTTTGGCGCCGATCTAGGTGGATTGTGAATATCAATGGGAGACATTCTGGATCATCTTCTTCCTTGGTTGTATGTGCAGGTGCATCTGCATCACATGTGGTGTTCAGAACCAGTGAGATGTCCACAAGACTCAAAGCTTGCTTGGGCCTTTCTACAAATTAAAAAAAAAAAAAGCCCTCTTTATATTCACATGCTTTCTGGAGATTAGTGATGGCTTCCGATGTCTATCAGTCACCATAGATAACATCACTGATGGGTTCTTTATCTGGAGTTCTGCAGGAGTTTTTCTACGGTGATGCAAACCTGAGCATGGAAATAGGTTCAGGAGACTTAGAACTATAGAAGTTAAGGTGTGACTAAACTTTCATGATGATCTAATGGGGGAAGCTTTAGAACTTGAGTTTGGACTGAACACTGATAAGTAGGGAGGGTGTTTCTAATGAGTGATTACGTCCAAGTTCTTTCAAAAGGATAACAGATATTACCTGGCAAAGAATATCAATAAAAGGACATTTTGTCAAGCTGGGGCATACAAAGGGCTGTTGGTCAATCAGGCACAGACCTAGAGACCCAGGTTCTAACCGTACTCACTAGATCTGAGGCATCTAAACAAGGACTTCTTCCTCTTTTTCTTGGTCTCAAGGATCATGCGTTCCTTCAGCTGCTTCAGAAGAATATGTGAGCAGAAGAGCAAGTCTGAAGAGGGCATGTTGAGCTTGACATACTGTGTAAATTCTTTCATGGTGTCATGGTACGTGTACTCATAGAAATCATCATAGTAGAAGTCCATCCACATAGGAAAGATGGAACAAACCATGCTGTGAGCAGACGAGGAAAATGAGAGCCCACCCTCCACATCCTGACCTATATAGTTTTTGTGGCAGGATATGCATGTTGGGAGACGGGAAGAGACTCTTGCAAGCAGGCTGCTCCTCACAATTTCTGAAAAACAATACTCTAAAATTCTCCTTGTGATAGGGGAGAAATTTGTTTCCCCACTGAATCTGACTTGTTATGCACAGACCTCTTTGTCATCCATGAGAGTCCAAAACAGCAACCACATCCATGATGTGTAATCTGCTATCCACTGAAATGCTAAGCCTCAACCCCCTGGTGAAAACCACAACTGGTGTGCAAAGAAGAATGTAGACTTTGAATCAAAAAGCTCAGAGATACCAATTTTTCAAGGACAGAACTTCTCTTTGTCCCAACGTCCACTTTCTTTTTCATCTTGTTCATCTTCCTCCCAGTTACGGTAGAAGGATCTGCACCAATGGGAGGAGAGAAGGAGAACAACCCTGTGCTTCTCCTTGTTCTGAACTAACAGGACACACATGGTCCTAGTTAAATCCCACAGAGTAATGTAAACATGACAGAAAAAACTGGAGATATGTCTACACAATTTCAAGGAAATTCTGTGAGACTGCTTATAAGCATCTGTCCAAATAAATGCACAATGGCTCATGCCTCTAATCCTACTAACCAGGAGAGTGAGATCTGAGGATCACAGTTTGAAACAGTCTAATTTGTAAAATTCTAAAGATACTTCAATTAACCGGCCAAAGGTCAGACCTGGACGTGGGGCTCAATTAGCAAAGTGCTACGAACAGGACAGCACTCAGGCCCCGAATTCAAGCTCAAGTTGCATTCTTTCTTCTGTCTATATTCATTCAAAAGCCTCCAAGATAGTGGTTTCCTAGGTGAGGGTGGACGTTGGGTGCCACTGGCTCATTCCTTTAATCCTAGTCTCAGCAAACAAACTGCTAAGGCTCCCCTAGCTTCTGAGGCAAATGAAATGTTCTGGCAGACCAGTCCTAAGGAGTTAGCCATGGAGTGAACTTCTTTGTCTCAAGACAAGCTCCTGTGATCAGACCCCAGTGAAACAGTCTCAGAGAGGTACCAAGTATTCCAATCATCTGCCAGGGTGTTTCATCAGCTCTGTTTGAGGGAGGAGCACTCAATTTTTAAACAATATCCAGCAACTGCTCCATTGTCTCCTACTCTATAGTGGTGAAGGATGTTTTTAACATAGAAAAGATCACCTTTCTTGTAATCAGGGACGAGGTCCATTACCAGCATTTCCAACAAGCCTGAGTCCAAACTCCCTATATTATAAGGCACATTCAGGGTTTGGGCTGACTCATTGTCACACTGAGGTGGTAAAAAGAATGGATTTTTGACACATGGAATTGGGAGTATACTTCAAAATGAGTAATAGAGTGGACTGAAAAGTACACAGTAAATATTTTCTCATTATACATATATAAAAGCATACAAGAAGGTTGTACTGTGGGCTGTCATAGTTATACCTGGCCTAAGTTGCCTTCTGATTTCCTTGGTTTCTTCTTATAAAAAGGCCTGAGAATATGGATTCGTGTTTTTTCACTGATCCAATGTCTGCAGCATTGTGTGAGGCACTCACATCTCTCATGCCTAAGACCTGAGTCTCTTGAACTTTGAAAACAACACAGGAACATCTTTCTTGATCCTGAGCCACAGGCCACTTGAGCTGGCATGAGCTGACTGTCAGTTACTGTCGCCTGACTCTCAGAGTTCCATATTCTATTCCATTGTGAGGTAGAGAGTGTCATCTCTCAGAGCCCAATGATCTAAGCTGCTTGCTCACATAAGATCGTCCCATAGACATACTGGAGACTGAAATCTCCCCTCCCACATCATTCTATACACATGTGAACATTTTCAAATCCCGACATCCTCAGCTAGGCCTGGGAATCAGCATGCTCTCAACCTCAAGGAACACTTCCTAGATCAGATCCATGCCTTATTTGTCACTTTTCCTCTCATACTGCAGAAATCATTTTGCCTCTCAGGGCCCTCTCAGCCTGCCATGTACTTCTTGCATCTATTTCTGACATCTACATCCTAGGACTTTGTTGGTTGTTTGTTTCCTAAACTTGTTTACCCTTGAATCCCCAGTGTGCTGTCATCTGGAAAAAAGGTAAGTACTTAGAGGTGGGAAAATCATACAAGTATTGAAAAATAAACCTTACACATATTGTCAGACATTTTTAGAGATGTACATGCTTGTAAGATAAGGGAGTATTTTTGAAATTTTTTTCATATTTTATGACAGAAGGGAAGGGGGGAGGGAAGAGGTGCTGCATTATCTTCTGATAATTCAGTGATTATTATAGAAAAATACTATAGTTGAACGAATGTAAGCTTTAAATATAAAAACGTTGCTCCTGTTTTTTTTTATAATAAGCTAGTCGTTTATAAAGAATTCCTCACTAAATCTTGTCATCTTTGTCCCATAAACTATCCTCCTCCTTAAAATAATCAGGAAAAAAACCTTCACAAATGAGTGGGCTGTTGCCCAATCTCTGGATAAGTATTTAAGATACAACATTGCCAGAGCATCTGTGTGTGTACATGTGTGTTGGTGTTTGTGTGTGTGTGTGTGTGTGTGTGTGTGTGTGTGTATGTGAGGTTATGTTGTGCATATCTATGTTTTAGGTCTTGAATTCAGGGGCTATATGACAAGGCTGAGTATCTTTCTGGTGACTGTAGTGATCTACCAATTGTGCCACAGTTCCACTGCAAGAATTCTGCAGTGAACTGGAGAGGAGAGACTCATAAATTTCATGTTCAGGCTGTCTGAACTAAATCTCAGGTCTCAAACGCCTGATTATTTAGAATTATAATTATCAGCATCCATAACCAGGTTATAAAACAGTGTTAATGGAGGAAATGGGGTTCAAAGTTTCAGTCTAGCTTCACAACAGTCTATATCATAAAACAACAACAGTAGAACCCTATATAAAATACAATAAAAAGATGTAATTAGAATATAATTTAATGATCTAATCTGTTAGCATACATTTCAGGAAACCATGGTCTTAATGATTCAGCATCACAAATCCAAACAAAATGAGATAATTTCAGTAGACTCTACAAATTTTTAATTCCATCATATAATAATTTCAAATCATTATAATAAACAGGAAAACATGCATACTTATAATGTAAAAAGATGTAAAAAGATGAAGATGGCAGATTATGAAATGGGAAATTCTACACTGCAGGAAAATTATTGTCATGGTGAATATATGGTGGTATTGTCATGGTGAATATATGAAAATATTCTTCAGAGGAACAATAGATAAATATATATGTACTACACATAGTCTAACTTGTCTCTAACCCTATCAACTTCCAATATTCTACACATTGTCACTGTGTTTGTGTTTATGAAACATTGCAAAATAGCTAGCAGAGTCAGGAGGTTACCAAAATACATTAGCTTGAATGTTTTAGGAGATAAACCTGCTAATTATATTGACTACTTTAGATATTTAACATGTAGTGTGTAATCATTGTACTCTCTAAGCATATACATAAGCTATTCAAAGTGAAATGGAATATAACATTGTTTTGCCTGTAAAGGTAGGTATTTGGGACATCAGTTCCAGACCAGTGTAGAGTTACCTGCAATGCTCCCCAACCCCTGGCTATGTGTGATGGAATACTTCTATCATCCCTGGCCCATGGGGAGCTGAGAACAGGAGGATTTCAAATCCATGCCATTCTAGGAAAGATCGTCCACATAGCTCCATCTCAACCAAAGAAAGTGCAACACGGGCTAGCACTTATCACACCCACCTAGGTGAAAATAAAAATAAGAGCATTGTAGTAAAAGTAACAAAATATTAAAACATGGCAATACAAACCGTCATGAACAATACTTAACTAGTGTTTGTTTCTCATAACTATAATCCTAACTATAGCTAGGATTATATATGTGAGCCAGAGGCACCAAGCAGTTCATTTTAAAAAATGACTATTTGAAGCCAGGTGCCAGTCTCTCATGCTTGTAATCCCAGTTAGTCATAAGGCTGATTTCTAAGGATCGCAGTTCAAAGCCAGCCCAGGAAGAAAAGTCCCCATAAGACTCTTATCTAAAATTAACAACTCAAAAAACAGAAGTGACTCTGTGGCTTAATTGGTGGAATTCTAAGTAACTTGAGCACAGAGTCTCAAGGACAGTGCCCAGGCCTTGAGTCCAAGACCCACAACTGTCAAAGAAAAAATAAACATTTTAAAGTCTGAATTTTTTGTAAATTAAAATGACAGCTGTGGTATACAATTCCACAGACTACTACAGATTTCATTATATTTGTAGTTAGAAAAAGTAGCAGCAGTTGAATAAAGGACACTTTTTCATAAACTCGGGCAGATTGGTCTCTAATTCGAGGAAATTGGACTCATACATAATATTTTTTGGTGGCTTTTTGTTTTCTTTTTAGAACACGATGAGAAACCTTATTTCTACCAATGGCTATTTGGATGTGTCTAACATCATTCCAAGCCATGCAAAATTAAACAGTAAAGACAGGACGCAGTCTTTGTTTTGTTTTTTTGTGAGGCCTGAACTCTGGGCCTGGGCGATGTCTCTCAGCTCTTCAGCTCAAGGCTAGTGCTCTACCACTTGAGCCACAGCGTCACTTCCAGCTTTTTTTTGCTTATGTGGTTCTGGGGAATCGAACCCAGGGCCTCAGGCATGCAAGGCAAGTGCTCTAACACTGAGCCACCTTCCCAGCCCTGACAGGACGCAGTCAACTGGCAATAAATTACTTGTCTTTATGCCATGTTCCAAATGATTTGTTTAGCTTATACGTCCCTATGGCCTATAGTTTCCTATTCCTGCCTTCCTCAAAATACAAGCATGTTCCACCAATTCAGATTTGAGCCAGGCAATATGTAGTATTAGTGCCAAAAGTAGAGGAAAATTGTAACACAACTAGGGAAGCATGAAACCAACACGTTAGTAGCTGGACACAGGGGACTCAGGCCTATAAACCCAGCTACTCAGGAGGCTAATGATCACAGTTCAAAGACAGCAGGAGTGAGAAAATCTGTGACTCTTCTCTCCAATTAACAACCAAAAAGTCATAAAGGAAGCTGGGACTCCAGAGGTAGAGTAGCCTTGATTACAAAAACTCAGGTGCAGCAACCAATCCTGAGTTGAAGCTGAAGGTTAGGCACAAAAACAAAAACAAACAACAGCAACAAAACAAACAGAAACTGGGAGAAAGCTCAGGAAAGGATGGCATTGTCTAAAGCAAATGTACACATTACATGAATTGTGATATGGTAAACACACTCTACACACCTGAGTAACAATTACATTTAAAAAAAAGAATCTGAGAAATCCCAAAGCTATGGACCTTTTGATGTGCATCTGCTTTCTAGTATTTCAAAGTCCCATCATCTGACCTGGTAGCACACAGGTTGTAGCCCAGGGTGATTAGAAAATATGAAGGCAGATGCTGATCGAAGATGGAGACGGGGCAGTAGGGAAACGCCACAGCTCTCTCCAACCAAAAAGAGAGTTCGAGTTCCAACGTTTAATCTCCCCAAGAGACCGACAACAACAAAAAGACGAACACTCAGAGAAAAACCAGAGGTGGAAAATAACAAAAAAAGAAAGAGAGGAAAAGAAGAATTTCAGAACAGAGAAGAGCGAAGACCCCTCCCCCAACCTTTACTGGCCGCGCGGCAGTGAGCCAAGCCGCCGGCCAGCCGGCCCGGCGGGGGCTGCCGGAGCCACAGAGACACAGGGGGCGGCTTGCAGATCACCAGGTACCGGATTGCAGAACAGCGGATCGCCAGGAACAGAGAAACCTAACAGCCGGGAGTCTCCACAAGGATCCCACCCCCACCCATCACTCTCCACCGGAGCGGAGAGGCTCCATCCCGCCAAAGCCGCCCAGCACCAGCAGCGCGACAAAGGGACCTGTCGGCAGACCACCCGCCCAATCGCCATTGCAGCAACCCGGCGGGGGGCCGCCCAACCCAGCCCGCAACCACCCCAACTGAACTCGGATTGCAACAACAACTGACGACCTACAGGGTGAGTACCCAACAGGGGACAGTGAATCCCTCAAGGGAGACCAGAGCTGGAGGGAATCCCCAGACCCTGACCTAGACTCCCTACCCCAACACCCGGACCACAGGACCCACTAAAACTGGGAACTGTTCGAGAGCTCCACCAGCCGGTGGAGCACACTCTGCTGGCCAGGCCAGAGCAAGAGCGCCCCTGGAAGGGAGCTTAAATGCCCAAGCCAGGAACAGCGCCCTGGGTCAAGACTACCAACAGTAGAAGAAATTTGAACTGTGTCCTCCAGGCTGCATAACCTAGGTGGTATACACATTAGCACAGGCCTAACGAGCACGCTCCAGGCTGGGGCCGGAACCAGGCCTGGGGACCGGCACCTGAACAAAGCAAAAAGGGTCAGAAGTGGGCCTGTGACTCAAATGGTAGGGTGCCAGCCTTGAGCTGAAGAGCTGAGGGACAGCACCCAAACATAGAGTTCAAGCCCACAACCAGCCCAAAACAAACAAACAAAAACACATCAGGAGCCCATAGCAGACTCCAGTATTTGGGAGAGTGCATCCAGAGCATCTGATCTTCCCAAGAGCACCCGCAGGAGCAAACACAAGCAGTCTAGGCTGCTCAACCCTTCCAAAGGTGGGAATTGCTACAGCAGAGAGCTGAGAATCCTAAGTAAGTCAGAATAGCAGCTGGAAATAGGCTCCCAACAGAATCCAGATCAGGCACAGACTCTCTCTACCAATACAGAATCAGCAACCAAGCAAAGACAGACACACCAAAACAAGATTGAAGAGCAGTCTCCTGAACCCCCATGCGAAAATCACAGAGAAAAATCACAAGGTTTACCACTACCCAGGACAGCAAGCTCACCTCAAAAGCCAGCAGCCACACAGGGGAGAGCCCCAGTGGGAGCAAAGCAGGAATGGAAGACAAAAACTACATCCAAGGGTTGCTGGAGGCAATGACTCAAGAAATAAAGCGAGAAATGGATCAGAAATTGAAAGAGCACAAGGATGAACTATCAAAAGATATACAGGACATCAAACAAAAGTTGGATGCAAAAATAGAAGCTGCACAAACCTCAGTAAGAAGTGAGATAAACGCCAAATTAGAGGTAATGCATACTGATCTCACCTCATTGAGAGGTGAGATCAGTACTCTGAGAACCAACATTGAATCCATAAAGGGATGCATTTCCACCATGCAAACCACAATAGAAGCCACGGTCAACAGAGTGAATGAAATGGAAGGTAGAGTGTCAGATACAGAAGACAGAATACACCAACTGGACCAAAAAGTGACAGATATGGAAAAATCACTCAAATTAAATCAAAGGGAAATTCAAGAGCAAGCAGATAATGCTAAAAAATTTAACCTTCGCATAATCGGAGTGGACGAAGGTGAGGAATTCCAGAGCAAGGGAATGCAACACCTATTTAACAAGATAGTCAATGAAAATTTTCCCCACCTCAAAAACGACCATCTTAACTACATCACAAAAGCTTATTGAACACCCAACAAGCAAGATCCCAGGAGAAACATTTCTAGGCACATTATAGTAACAATGATGGATCTGAATAATAAGGAAACAATCCTGCATGCAGCAAAAATGAAGAAGGAGCTATACTACAACGGGAAAAAAAATTAGAATCACTGCAGATCTCTCCACACAAACAATGAATGCAAGTAAAGCCTGGGAAAGCACCATACGAGCCCTGAGAGCCAATAACTGCCAACCCAGACTGATATACCCGGCAAAACTAGCATTCACATTTGATGGAGAACTGAAAACTTTTAATAGCAAAGAAAAACTAAATGAATACATAAACATTAAGCCAGCATTACAAAGAATTCTAAGAGGGGGGACACAACCTGAAGAAAGCAACCAGGAACTGGGACCTGCCCCAAACAGGCATTACTCAAAGTCTAACTGAGCAAGCACAGGAGGAAAGGAAAAAAGAAAAACTTAGGAAAACGGAATGGCAGGGACAACAATGCATCTCTCTATACTTTCTCTTAATATAAATGGGCTGAATTCGCCAATTAAAAGAAAACGAACTGAGGACTGGATCAGAAAACAAGACCCATCCATCTGTTGCCTTCAGGAGACCCACCTCTCAGCCAAACATACAAACAAACTCAGAGTGAAGAGGTGGAAAAGGATCTACCAATCAAATGCCCCCAATAAGAAAGCAGGTGTAGCTATCCTGATATCTGACAAAATAAACTTTTCATTAAAATCAGTACAGAAAGACAAGGACGGACACTACATATTAATAAAGGGAACAATCCAAGAGGAGGATATAACCATCATCAACTTATATGCCCCAAATATCGGTGCACCCAGATATGTTAAACAAATGCTCTCAAACTTACAGAATAAAATAGATCCCAATACGATAATACTAGGAGACTTTAACACGCCACTCTCACCAAAGGACAGGTCTACCAACCAGAGGATTGGCAAAGAAGCTACCGAATTAAGTGAGGCCATACTTCAAGCGGAATTAACTGACATCTACCGAGTATTTCACCCTAAAACAACACAGTACACATTCTTCTCAGCAGCTCATAGAACTTTCTCCAAAATAGACCATATCATAGTTCATGCAAGGAACTTAAGCAAATACAAAGGGATCGACATAATCCCCTGTATCCTATCTGACCACAGTGGAATCAAGCTAGCTCTCAATAACAAAGCATACCGCAGAAATTTCTCTAATACATGGAAATTGAACAGCACACTCCTTAACAAGGCCTGGGTAACAGAAGAGATCAGAGAAGAAATAAAGCATTTCCTACAACTCAATGAAAATGAAAACACCTCACAAAGAAACTTGTGGGACACAGCAAAAGCAGTCCTGAGGGGCAAATTTATTGCCCTCAGTGCCCACATCAAGAGAATGGAGACAGACCAAGTAAATAATCTCATGTTGCAACTAAAACAGCTAGAAAAACAAGAAAAAATGGGACCTAAAGCTACTAGACGAAGGCAGATAACCAAATTGAGAGCAGAGATTAACGAATTAGAAAATCAGAAAACCATAACCAAAATAAACCAAATAAAAAGCTGGTTCTTTGAAAAAATAAACAAAATTGATGGCCTGTTGGAAAGATTAATTAAAAAAAGAAGAGAGGAAACCCATATTAATAGGATTAGGGATGCCACGGGAAACATCACAACACGTACCCAAGATATCCAAACAATTCTAACAGACTACTTTCAAAAGCTATACTCTCTAAAGGAAGAAAATCTGGCGGAAATGGATGCATTTTTAGAGAAATACAAGTTACCCAAACTGAGCAAAGAAGAAGTTAACCAATTAAATAAGCCAATATCCTATAATGAGATACAGGAAGCTATCAAAAGTCTTCCAACAAAAAAAAGCCCAGGACCAGATGGATTCACAGCAGAATTCTATAAGACCTTTAAAGAAGAACTAATACCCATACTCCTCAAGCTCTTCAGAGAAACAGAGAAGGAGGGAGCTATCCCAAACTCATTCTACGAAGCCAATATCACACTCATCCCCAAACCAGGCAAAGACCCAACCAAAAAGGAGAATTACAGGCCAATCTCCTTGATGAACACAGATGCAAAGATCCTTAACAAGATTCTAGCTAACAGAATCCAGAAACACATTAAAAAAATAATACACTATGATCAGGTAGGCTTCATCCCAGAGACACAGGGATGGTTTAACATACGTAAGTCAATAAATGTAATCCAGCATATCAACAGAGCCAAGGTCAAGAGTCACATGATTATCGCCACAGATGCAGAAAAGGCCTTTGATAAAATTCAACATTCATTCATGCTAAAAGCTCTGGAGAAAATAGGAATAGAAGGAACATTTCTAAAAACAATAAAAGCCATTTATGACAGACCAATAGCCAATATTATACTTAATGGGGAAAAGCTACAACCAATCCTCCTAAAAACAGGAACAAGGCAAGGATGTCCACTGTCTCCACTCCTCTTCAACATAGTCCTAGAACCCTTAGCCAGGGCAATAAGGCAAGAAAAAAACATTAAAGGGATCCGCATAGGGAAAGAAGAAGTTAAACTATCCCTTTTTGCAGACGACATGATACTATACCTCCACGATCCCAAAAACTCCATCCCCAAACTTTTAGAAATCATAAGTCACTTCGGCAAAATAGCAGGATACAAAATAAACCCACAAAAATCAGTTGCCTTCCTATACACTGATAATGCACAGGAAGAGAGGGAAATAAAGGGAGCAACCCCATTCACAATAACCTCCCAAAAAATAAAATATTTAGGAATTAACCTAACCAAAGATGTAAAAGAACTATTTAATGAGAACTATAAAAAGTTAAAGAAAGAAATTGCAGAAGACACTAGGAAATGGAAAGACCTCCCATGCTCCTGGATAGGCCGACTTAATATAGTAAAGATGGTGATACTTCCAAAACTAATATACAAATTCAATGCAATTCCTATTAAAATCCCAATGACGTACATCACTGAAATACAGAAAACAGTCCAAAAATTTATATGGAACAACAAAAGACCTAGAATAGCCAAAACAATTCTAGGGGATAAAGACAATATGGGAGGGCTATCCATGCCGAACTTCAAACTCTACTACAGAGCTATAATCACAAAGACAGCATGGTACTGGCACAAAAACAGACCCGAAGACCAATGGAACAGAATAGAAGATCCAGATATAAATCCACAGGCCTACAGCCAGCTGATATTCGACAAAGGAGCCAAAGACATACAATGGAAGAAACACAGCCTCTTCAACCGCTGGTGCTGGGAAAACTGGGCAGCCACATGCAGAAAACTAAAAGCGGACCCCAGCCTATCACCATGCACCAACATCAACTCAAAATGGATTAAAGACCTTAACATTAAACCTGAATCTCTGAAACTACTACAGGACAGAGTAGGAGAGACACTTGAACTAATAGGCACAGGAAGGAACTTCCTGAACAGAGTCCCAGGGTCACAACAAGTTGGAGAGAGACTCGACAAATGGGACTACCTTAAAATAAAAAGCTTCTGCACAGCTAAATCTATCGCAACTAAGCTAGAAAGACAACCAACTAATTGGGAAAAAATATTTACCAGCAATATATCAGACAAGGGGTTAACATCCTGTATATACAGGGAACTCAAGAAACTAATCCCTCCCAAACCTAACAAACCAATTACTAAATGGGCAAGGAAACTAAAGAGGGACTTCTCAAATGAAGAAATAAAAATGGCAAAGAAACACATGAGGAAATGTTCATCATCCCTGGTGGTGAAGGAAATGCAAATAAAGACAACCCTGAGATACCACCTTACCCCAGTCAGAATGTCCCACATCCACAAATCAGCCAACGACAAATGCTGGAGGGGATGTGGAGAAAGAGGAACCCTGTTACACTGCTGGTGGGAATGTACACTTATACAACCACTTTGGAAAGCAGTCTGGAGGGTCCTTAGAAAGCTAAAGATTGACCTCCCTTACGACCCAGTCATACCACTTCTAGGCATCTACCCTGAACAACAGGAACCAATATACAAGGACACGTGCACCTCCATGTTTATTGCAGCACTGTTCGCAATAGCCAGGATATGGAAACAACCTAGATGCCCCACCACAGATGAATGGATCCAAAAATTGTGGTATCTATACACAATGGAATATTATGCAGCCATTAGAAATGACAAAATAATGGCATTTGCAGGGAAATGGATGGAGCTAGAAGGAATCATGTTGAGCGAGGTAAGCCAAGAACGAAGAGACAAACGGTACATGGTCTCCCTGATAAGTGGATGCTAAATCCAAAAGGTTAGGTGATACGATAAAACTAACAGGACTTAAGAAACAAAGAACTCCCGCTCATCTGGTTGAACCACTACTAAATATCCCCATGCTGCTGATCACAAATATGGTATATAACATGTGAACACTGTTATATATTACAGACTGTGGTAGACAATTTGCTCCAGGGAAGTTAGAATGAACTTGTGACTTTGAAATTATGTAATCATTTAATCACAATCAAAAAAAAAAAAAAGAACCTCGGGGAAGGGAGGGAGGGAGGGGATTGTAGGGGGAAAACAATGGAGGGGGTAACAATGTTCAAGAGGAAGTGTACTCATAACCTCACTCATGTAACTGTAACCCTCTGTATAGTAGCTTTACAATAAAAAAAAAAAGAGTAGATATGGAACACATGCTTAATCCCACTGATTCTACTATATCCATCAGGAAAAAGTAGGAGGCAAGTCCGGATAAGTCATTGCGGATGCTATACATAGGACCCATGGACCACTGTGAAAACCTGGGTTACTCTGAGAGAAATGGGGAGCCACTGGAGATTTTTTAGGCAGGAGAAGATATTATCAGGGATCAAAATCATAAGAAGATTTAAAGATTGAATAAAACAATTCAAGGAAAGTACTAAACACTATGGCTTGTCTATTAATGGTGCTCAATGAGTGGCAATTATGACTGTAATCATCATTTTCAAGGAATGCTATTAGAGCAGTAGTACTCTTTGCCAAGACTGAATCAGGAAGATAGAGAAAATGTGAATGGTGCTTTCACTAGTGTGGTGGGCTTAGTAACCAAGCACCTCTCAATAAGGAAAAACCATGGACCATATGGTAAAATCTACCTAACATGCAAAAAAGAATTAGCACCTAACTCCACAAACTCTCCCAGTGTTGCAAAGTAGAAAACTCTTCTTAATCTACTGTAAGATGTCAGCATTATCTTTATGGTGAAGTCAAACACACAACAAAAATAAAAATAAAGATCAATAAAGGTTCTTGATTATTATTAATCTAAAATGTCCTCTATAAGACACTAACAAAAATTTCACCTGTTAAAAGTGGGATTTGTGCCTGGCGTCAGTGGCTCACACCTGTAATCCTAGCTACTCAGGTGGCTGAGATCTGAGGATCACGGTTCAAAGCCAGCCCAAGAAAGAAACTCCATGAGACTCTTATCTCCAATAAACCATTCAGAAAACTGGAAGTGGTGCTGTGGCTCAAGTGGTAGAGTGTTCGCCTTGAGCTGAAGAGCTGAGGGATAGTGCACAGGCCTAGAGTTCAAGCCCCACAACTGACAAAAAAAGTAGGATTTGTTTCAGCCAGGGTAACTGTTGTATATAATAGTTAATCCATTTATGTATTAGATTAACTACTATTTGTTATATATATTAACATCTAGAACATACAAAGAACTGCTGCAATTCAATAATAAACAACTTGATTAAAAAAAAAAAAAAGAAAGAAAATATGAAGGCAGAGATCTTTTCAGAGTGTCCCACCAAATCTTTGATTACTTTATGCTAAAAACAAAACAAAGCAAAGAAAACAAAATAGACTTTAAGGTTAATTAGGCTGCTATTAAAAATTCAGATGTTGGTAGTGTTTGTGGAGTGGAAGGGAAAAAATAAATTATGTAAATAAGGATACAGGTGGATCCATAGCAACAATGAGATGTACAACACATTATGTCAAAAAACGAACTTTACACCTTTGGAGGAGGAAGTGGGAGATGGGAAGGGATGAAAAGGAGAAACAAAGGAGGAGGCACCACTGCTTAATAAGACATGTACTCTTTATCTTGCAAATGTAATTGCAACTCCTCTGTATATTATTTTCAAAATTAAAAAATTGAATAAAAAGATTCCAGGCAAAATTATACTGTCAAATGATAGTTAGTACATATGTTTTGTAGATACTGATCTCACATGTGTCAGAAAAATATCCATGAATTCATAACTAGAAACTCTGAAGTGTAAGGTGTATTAATTAGGTAAGTTTCATGAGGTAGCCAATGAAGAGATCACCACATGTTATTCAGTCAGGTAAAGTAGTTTATTTACTGAACTGCTGCCCATGCCATATATGATGGAGAGGCATGTGAAATAAGGGGGTTGACTCAACCTTGGGCCAGGACATATCTAGGCCAAGGACCTGGTTGAGATATGGCCTAGTCGGGGAAAATTCTGGCCACACTGGATGTGAGCTCAGGGCCTGGGAATCTCCTCTGGTCAAATGGAAAGTGTGACCAGAGGCTGACCAGGTTGTGACTTAGTAGGAGGGGGAGGTGTCTGCCTCCAGGCATGCCAGATACCTAGGTAACACATAAAGGATGGAAACTTAGCCAAGAAGAGTGGAAGGGTCTGCATAGGGTCTGCATGGCTTGGGCAGACCTAATACCAAATACAGGTAGAACCTCTGCCATGTAACTCCTGACTCTAAACCGTTCATTCTCAATCACTTATCGTTCTTTCCTTTATTCTTCCTTCCTTCCTTCCTTTCTTTCTTTTTTCTTTTTTACTTTCTTTCTTTCTATCTTTCTGTCTGTCTTTCCTTCCTTCCTTCTTACCTTCCTTCCTTCCTTCCTTCCTTCTTTTCTTTCTTCCTTTCTTTCTTTCTTCCTGCCTACCTTCCTTCCTTCCTTTCTGTTCTCTCTCCCTCTATCTATCACTCCTCTCTTTCACTCACCCTCCCTCTCTCCCCTACCTCAGTATTCTCAACTCTCAAAAAATGGACACTTGGTGAGTTGAACTCACAGGCTGTGAAGAACAGCTCAATTGGCAAATGTGAAATTTAATTTACTGTTACCTTACACCTCTACCACAGGTCACTGGAATCAAATAATGAGCACTCAGCATCATGGCATCTGAAGCCATTTGGAGGAGGAAAGCCTGCACATTCACTGCATTCTGGAGGTCCAACCTGGGAATGTGGAGGAGACTCCTCCGTCCTCTTGGTTAAATCTCAGCCTAGTTTCTGCATCAGGACAGGTGACTGCCTCCAAGTGAGCCAGTTACCTAAGTGACACAGGTACTGGGCAGAGACTTAGCCTCTTGTGGTGTTGAGATTAATGGCATGATTCAACATGATCCACTAGTTTGTTGAGATTGAGACTTCCTAACTTTTTGGTTAGGCTATGTTCAAATTGTGATCTATTTATTTCTGATTGCTAACCATGATTATAGATGTGAACCAGCACATCAGACCATTCAAAGATCTTTACCATGCATGGAATACATTAAGTTTATTTTACCAAATGACATACAAGTTGACAGACAGCAAACTAAGTCCTGAATTCTGGTCGAGATATTTTTTAATGTGAAGCAAAATTTTCTTAGCAAAATATCTGACTACTGTGATTATACTTTCAAACTTACCCTACATTTTAATATCAAATCACCTATGAGCCAATGATTCACTCAAATTACCTGTAATCATTTATTTCTCTCATATCCTCTAAAGGTAGGCAGAACTGGAGCACACACTATTAACTAAAGGGGTAGAAATTTGAGAGGATCACAGTTCTGAATCAGTCTAGGAAGGAAAGTATCACCCATATCAACCTACTAGGTAGGTATATTAGAAAGAAATCATGGTCCCTGCTTTTGGGGCTGGGTGCAAAAATTGCTACTCTATGAGTGATGTAACTTAAACAAGAAAGGATTGGTGGAGTGACTCCAGTGGTGGAGTACCTGTCTGGCAAGCACTACATCAAAACTGAAATCAATTTCCTAAAGATAAAATAAGAAAAGGAAAGAAAGTGCAACTCATACTGAACATGTGTTCAATGTAAAGATTTACACTAACTTATTGTAGTTATAATGCCATCATTTATTTCTAGGGCAATCACATTTTGTGTCAAGCCTAAATGAAAAAAATAACACACTATATACAAAGTTTTGGTAAAACACAGGTCTGGCTTACAATTGTGAACACTTAAGTTTGCATGTGCAGTGGTGTTGCAAGGTAGTTAAGGTTTATGGAAGTCCATCCTTTTGATGAACTTGACATGATGAAATTGCATAGCCATACAGTTCACTGGACAGATATTGCTGATATATACATAAATATATATATATATATTTTATAATTTCACGTACATATGGCCTTACACTTAGATTTCACTCATCTTTCAATAATACCTATGAGAAGGAGAAAATGAAGGATCATTCTGTTATTTGGGAGCTTCTGTTATTAATCACTCCAATAAATATTATGAAAATGAAACTCTGAAATTATTTAGAGAAATGACTTGAAAGTTTCCTTTCTACACACTCATGCTACTCCCTCAACTAAATCATAGAACTTAAAATAAGTTACATTTTAGCTGGGAGCCAGTGGTTCATGCCGGTAATCCTAGCTATGCAAGAGCTGAGATCTGAAGATGGTAGTTCAAAGCTAGCCCTTGCAGGAAATCTGTGACACTCTTGCCTCCAATTAAACACCAGAAAACTGGAAGTGGCACTGTGGCTCAAGTGGTAAAGTGCTAGCATTGATCTAAAGAACTTAGGGAGAGCACCCAGGCCTGGAGTTCAAGCCCCATGACCAACAAAAATAAAAAAGGAAAAAAGTGAGGGAAAGCAACATTTTAATAGTAATGTGCACATATACACAAAAATTGTATAGAAATAAAATTATAACAGTCCCTGAACTGGCAAAAAAAAGATTAAAGTGAAATTACTTCAATCATTCATTTAGATAATCTATACTGAGGGCAAGCTATTGGAGCTCACATCACGAACTAAAGGGGTAGAATTTGAGATGATCACACTTCAGAACCAGTGTACCAGGAAAGTAATATGATTCTCATATTATCTTAAAGCCTGGCAAGTTGGAATGCATTTGTGATCCCAGTTACTTGGCAGACATAGTTGAGCAACTTAGCCTCTGTTCAGCCTTCACCAAAATTGATAACCTATGAGCAAAGTAACTAAATTAAAAAAGGATTGTTCTAATGGTATAATATTTGTTCAACAAACAAAATATCTAAATTCATACTCATTTCATAAAAGAGAAAAGAAAAGGGAAGAAAGAAAGAAAGAAAGAAAAAGAAAGAGAAAGAAAAGAAAGCAGAGAAGGAGAAGGAGAGAAGGAGGAGAGAAGGGAATGAAGAAAGGAAGAAAGGAAGGAAGGAAGGAAGGAAGGAAGGAAGGAAGGAAGGAAGGAAGGAAAGAAGCAAGGAAGGAAGCAAGGAAGCAAGGTATCAAGCAAGGAAGGAGATAAGGAAGAAAAGAAGGAAGGACAGAAGGAAGGAAATAAGGAAAGAAGGACAAAATGAAGGAAGGAAGGGAAAGAAAGAAACAAAGAAAGAAGGAAAGAAAGAAACAAAGAAAAAAAGAGAGAAAGGAAGGAAGGAAGAAAGAAAGAAAGAAAGAAAAGAAAAGAAAGAAAGAGAAAGGAAAAGAAAAGAAAGAAAGGGAGGAAGAAAGAACGGGTGAAAGTGAGGTATAAATAAAAACCTCAGCATGTGTTAGATGTTAATAATTACCCTAAATCATTTAAACTATAAATGCCATCATTCAAATCTCTGGGCAGAGACATTTTATATCAAGCTTGTTGTACGGACTTGGGACTCCCAAAAGACCATCAGATACTACGACCAATGCAAACAGCAAAAGTCATTTATTTGCAAGCTCAAGCTTGGTCCTCCACGCACTGGTAACCCGTGACAGTAAGAGTCCCCAAGCACAGAATCAACACAACTTTTATAATATTGAACAAATAAGTTTAGGGAATTTCCACACAAGCAGTTACATGATTGGTTTGAGCCCACCCTAAACATACTGCCTTTTTTCTGAACTGTTGGTATGTTCTGTTCCTGGAACACTTGGGCAACTGTTCTGCTTTCTTAAGGGTGGGCAGGGTTGGTGGCAACCTGTGTTTTTTTCCTCTCTCTTGGGCTTACTCTGAGGGCAGCCTAGCAAAAGATGGTGGGGTTAATCTCAAGTTGGAGTTACTTTGGCTCTTCATTCCCTCCTCTTCTAGAGCATCAGGGACCAATCATGTTCCCCTAATTGGCACAGTGTTCTATATTTACAGTTTGGTATTTGGATCTCAGAACTAATAGATGGACTGTGCTGATCCTCTCTTTTACAAAGGACACCAGTCTACAAGGTCCGATTGTGAGTAACAAAATTAACAGTACCAAAGGCCCTGACATTTTCTTCTAGCAATCTTGACTCTGTATATAACAGCTAACTTAATTTTATACCAGCTATACTCGTAAGCTCCAATTTTAAGACATACTCATACCATTTGTTACATACTTAAACTTTCTGAGGTTTGTCTTCTTTACAAATATTTTAAGACAATCCTTACTTTTTAAATCCTTTCTCATCCTGAGGATACCAATTTTCCCCCAGTTCCTTTCCTAAGGCTTACTGTACTACCCTCCTCTTCTTTACAATTCCTTGAGCTTTTTTGTGGTGAGAGTTTAAAACCGCCCATTTTTTCTTTGACTTGTGGAACCAAGTTATCTCAGAAAGCCTCAAGGCACAGTAGGATGAAAAGTTTGCTAGATTTTTTTGGGGGGGGGGGGGTCCGTTCGTAGGGCCTCAACTCTGGGCCTGGGCACTATCCCTCAGTTCAAGGCTCAAGACTAGTGCTCTGCCACTTGAGTCACAGTGCCAGTTTCGGCTTTTTTCTTTTTGCTTATGTGGTGCTGAGAAATCAATCCAAGGACTTGAGGCATGCAAGGCAAGCACTCTACCACTGAGCCACCTTCCCAGCCCAAGCTTACTAGATTTTAAGGCTAAGATTAGGGCTGGGACTCATTCCTCGTACTAACTCCGTTGATTAAAAAAATCTCTCGTTTATCTTTAAAACACACCCAGGAGGAAGCAGGTTATTACCATACCAGAACCAAACTAGGCTGTGACCCTGTAGTGCCTAAGGCAAGCCAGTGATATTCTCGTTCCCAATATCTGTGGGAGTATAAAGGGTTACTGCATATTACCAAGAGAATGTCCCACACGATCTTAGTTGTAGCAGCTTTCAACCGGGAAGCATTTTCAGGTGATGGAATCAGTCAGGAGTGCAGTCTACTTTTACCATGGTGGAGGTGGTCTGGGTCTTGATGTAGATTTCCTCCAGGTAAGTGTCAGGCTGTTGTTGAACTTTACCCATTAGGGTGTGCAGCAGTAGCAGCAGTAGCAGTAGCAGTGTCTCTCAGTGGCTCCAAGGGATTGTCACACCTAATGTTGGACTGCAAATTCCTACATTGACTGGTAAGAATACATTGCATACACTTGGCAGGCTGTGAACCCACTAGTTTTTAAGACAATTTATACAATAGCCCAGGACAATTTACCAAGATGATAACTTTTTAAACAAATAGTTCTTTTAATAAGGCTAGAATTTTCTAAGCAGATATAGAGGGCTCAGACCTGTACTATTATTTCCCATGCCTTTCCTTCTGTCTATTTTGCCACATTTTTTTAAAAAGTGAATATTTTCCCTTGTTCTTAAAAGGGGATGATGGGCAAAGATTCATCTTCTATCACTTCTTCAAGCTGACTCAGGAGTGTTGATCCTACCTAGCCAGGAACCTATAAACTTAGCCTATTTTACAAAGAGTTTACCAGGGTTAAATGTCATTAAGAATAATATTTTTACTTTTGACAAAATGCACAGACCATTTTTCTGGCTACAGCAGTGGAGCTTATTTATCCTTCTGGTTTGCAAAAGGATCTTTATGGATGGCTTAAGAACCTGATATATAGTAATCCTAGCAATATCTGAGATACCTATGCAGGCCTTCAGACAGATATCAATAGACACACACTCTCAGGTTTACACACTTTTCCTGAGCAGATGAATTTCATGTAGCTGGTGTCAGCTCAAAAATTCACCGCCAATTAGAGCTTTTGGCACATACAGGGGTTGGGATTTAAACTATCCTCCACATTTTAAAACCTTAGCTTTTTACTACTATCACAGATGACTGACAAGTTCCTGTCCCTTACAGTCATAGACATTAGGCATGCTTACAAACTATCTTCCCATGACCTCCTGGCTCTGACCAATTTTTGAAGGGCCATGCAGAAATGATGCAAGGATCTGACATTATTTCTGCCATCTAAGCAGTGGCTTATGGTCTCTGGATGCTCCTCCATTACTTTCGTCCAAAGAGTGTCTTCTCCACACTGGGAACAATGCCTCATTGGCAATTCCCTTAGTTTGTTGCTAGACTTGAACTTGGGGCCTGGGTGCTGTCCCTCAGCTCTACAGCTCAAGGCTAGCACTCTGCCACACTGAATCCAAAAGCAGTTCTGCTTGCTCTTTCTGCCTTCTGCTGGCTGAGTAGAGGTGACATTCTCACAGGGACATTTATCTGCCCAGGCTGGATTCGAACCAGTTTTCAGATCAATGAGTCTCATAAAAGGCCATTTTACTCCAATTAAAAGCAACAAGTCAGGGGAGGATTGGGTGGGGGGGTGGAGGGGAAGCTGGGAAGGGATGTGAAGGGTAAACAAAGGAGGAGGCTGCAATGCTTGATAAGAAATGTACGCATTAACCTGCCCATGTAATTGTAACCCCTCTGTACAGTGTGTTCACAAAAAATAAATTAAAAAAAATGTTTTTCACATTAAAAAAAAAAGCAACAAGGCAGTCAACATAGAAGTAGCTTTTAAGCATATTCTTACCTGAAACTTATTAAGAGCCAAAGTTACATCTGACAAACTTACAAGAATCCTCACTCCTTTTTGTGGATCTGCTGGGAATGGTTACAAAAAAAGCAAAAACAAAAACAAAAACAAAAAAAACAAAACAACAGCAACAACAAAAAACCTATGAGACCAAACTGAAATAGGAATTAAGCAATAACTTTGGTAATCCTAATTTTCCCTTTTTGTACTTTGAGGCAAATGTATAGAACAATTATACTTTTAAACTTTATATACAGAAATCGATTCTTAATTTGTAAGCCTCCCATTCATCTCTGTTTTAATATTCTATACTTTAGTTTTTAGTTGCATTTTGAAAAACCTCTTAAACTCACCTTTAGCTGCTTGTTTTAAAACAGATACACATGAATTTTAACACATCCATGGGGCAGTTTTAGCAATGTTAATCAGATCTTCACATCACTCATTTTTACCATTAGGTTTCCAGTGTCTATCTGTAGGGAAAAGGGGCAGAATAAATATGGGCCACTTGGCCCTTCCAGTGGAATGGGTACACACCCAATCCTACTCTTTAGGGCTAGTTGAACTGTGTTTGTGCCAGCTTGCCCTCTTTCACCATGAGTGGACTCCTCCCATGGCCTGTTCCACCATGCATGACCAGCTGAACTGCACTTCTGCCTGTTCACCCTTCCCTCCAAAAGATAGGTCTTCTGTTGGCTTCAAAATTTCTCCTTTTTGCTAAGCCAGATATATTGATTACAGTGTAAAAAGCCTTATGCATTCTAAAGTACCAGATTTTCTAATGTTTAACTTAAAGAATCGTTAAGCCATTTCAAACAATGTGAAAATGCTTTAAAAATTTTTTGGTAATGATCAAATCTTATAACCTTTTGAACTTTAAACTCAGCCAATTGTTACAGCATGCTGACAATTTCTATCATGAACATGTTCACAAACACATACAAAACACACTCAGATTTTTAAGCACCCAAAAACCAAAACCAGTTATATGTACATTTTAAAGTTTTGAAAGAAAAATTTAAGACAGTATTTATTTTAATCTAAGTAACTTGGTTGAACTTCATTTTCCCAGGGCTTGCTTATTTAGCAAGGCATTTCAAAATTTGGTCTTTTGAATCCCTTCTTTTGGAGGAAGGCTGGGGGGGAGGGGGAAGTCACCTGAAATTAAACTGGCCTGATTTTTATCCAGTTTTAGTCAAGAGCACTTTACATTGTCAGGACTAGCTGAAAAGTCAAAACCAGGCACAAATCCTTCTCTGTGACTGAGCCCAGCTGGAGGCTGGAACTTTTATTTCCCCAGATATGTTCAAAATCACATTTGTAATAAAAGTTGCTAGATGAGACCTTCATGGATGAGGTAGTATGGGGTTTCTGGTGGAGATCTGTATGGTTTAAGGGAGGAGTTGGTATTCGCACAACCTGTATGGTGGAACAGGACAGGGCTTTGAGGGTGAAGGCCAGGCTGTGTAGGGCTTTGAGACATCAAGGAGGAAACAGGAAGGACTTGACTTGTTAGGGGAGGGGTCTCGTGGAGTAGGTGGGATTTAGGATGAAGGCTGGCAGGCAGACAGGTTTTCAGTGGAAAAAAGTGGGGTCACTAGGAAGGAGGCTGTTTGGGGCAGGGCTTTGAGAAGGAAGAACAAGGCTACAAAGGAAGAGGTTACTTAGAGGAGGAGATCTGGTGGAACACTGTGAGCCCTTGTGGGATATATTGGGTGAGGTTTCCCCTAAGGCAGGGCAGGGAATGGAGGCAAGAGGTTGACAGAAGGTAGGGATTCTGGAGCAGGAATGCGGAGCTATGAGGGAGCGGCTTTTCAGGGTGTGGTTTTGAGAGGGCAGGGTGGTACTAGAAAGACATAGGCTAGTAAGGGGCGGGGTTTCTCATGGAGAATGGCAGGCCTTTGGCAAGTGTGTTAGGGTGAAGGTGGGGTTTCCAGCAGAGCAGGATGTAGTCACAATGTATGGATGCGTTTTTCAGGACCAGGGCTTTGTGAGAGCAGTGATAAGATCCAGTGCACTAGACTAGTTAGGATGGGGTTTCTGGTGTATCCAGTCACCACTTGGAAATGAGGAGTAAGGTTGGATGGGTATTTCAGTGTTGTAATGCAGGACATGGACTATGGACAGGATTTCCAGCAGGGGAAAACAACCTTCCAAAAAGGACTATGGAGGGACTGGGATTTACATTTGCGTATAGTGAGGCTTCCAGAGGGAGGCTAACTGGTGCAGTGGTTTCCAGTGAAGCAATGTGGGTGTCGAGAGATGGGAGAGTGTGGTGGAGGTTTTCTAGGCTTCCCGAAGGAGGCCAACTGGAACAGTGGCTTCCAGTGGAGCAATGTGGGTGTCCAGAAATGGCATAGTGTGTTGGGGGTTTTCTAGTGGGATTTTTCAGGAGCAAGGCAGGGTTTAGAGCCATGGGGCTAGTTGGAGGAGGGGCTTTGAGAAGGAGTGGAAGAGCTATAATAGTGTAGAATAATTGTGGGCAGAGTATCTGGTGGAGTAGGATGTGGAACTGAGGGAGGAGCCATAGGGGGCGGGTTTATCTGGAGAGCAAGGCAGGGCATTGAAAGAGTAGATGTGGGAGGTAGGGAGACTTGTGGTGGAGCAGGGATGTCTTTCCAGGCAGGAGATGGGCTATGTGAAAAGCTCCTGGCCAAGGAAGGCAGGGCTTCAAGGGCCGTTATAGGAAGGTGAAGGGTTTTTGGTATAGCATGATGGGCTTTGTGGGAAGAGGTAGGTTCTGTGCTGTGTTTGAGAGGTTAAGCCTCTTACAAGTAGGCTAGTTATGGGCAGAGTTTCTGATGAAACCTGGGGGGGCTGGAGTGAGAAGGCTGGTTGGGGGTGGGGTATAAAAGGGAAGGGAGAAGTTTGGAGGTACTAGGATATGGGAACAGTGCGACTATGAGGGACTAGAGTAGGTAGGGGCGGACCTCATCTGGTGGATGAGGTGGGGATTTGAGGGAGAAGCCTGGTGTAGGCGGGGTTCTATTGCAGCAAGGTGGGAAATAGAAGGAGATATGGATGTGGCCTGGTTTCTGGTGCTGCAGAGCAGGGATTCCAGGATGGGGTGGAGTGGAAGAGGGATTTCCATAAGGCAGAGGAGGGCTTTCAGGAAGGAGTATGGTTGCAGTCAGGCCTTTGAAAATTTTTAGCAGGGCTACCAGGGGATAGGTTAGTTAAGGTTGAGCTTTTTAAGGAAGAGGCTGACTAGTAGGGGGTTTCCAGTTGATCTAGTCAAGTTTTATGGGAAGGAGGGATAGCAAATGAGCAAGAGTTTGTGAAGAGTGGAGCTACTAAAAATAAGAAGTTACTACTAATAATATAAGAACACCGTTTTCTGTCAGTGTAGAATTATACAACTTTTATGTGTGTGAGAGATACTGGAGAAAGTAACCAAGTGTTAATTCCTTCCTAGGGAAATTTTTCTTTATTCCAGTTGATTGAAAATAAAACCATAGGTCATATCAGGCTCAGAAGCACACAGTAGACTAAGACACATGAAGCCAAGAAGTTGATTCCCCAGTACCACCATTAAGGACCACAAATAAAAAGTTTAAAATATCTCACTTGGTCATAATGGACAATATTGTCTCAAAAACAGCAATCAAAAGGCTGAGAGCTCTGCTCTCAAAGGTCAGTCAAGGGAAGACAGGGGTATGAGCTATTACCTCAAGAGTATTTAAATTTGAGCTGTTGTACACTAAAAGATTAAGACTTTGGAGACAAGATGGATGTCTGTGTTATGGATTTAATGACTATTGCTCCCTTCTGCTCCCTAACAATAAGGGATTCAATTATCACTATGTATACAAACAATACCTCATGTTAATAGTTGTAACCAAAGCTAGATTAATGCCTTAGTTTGTGGACACACTGACCACCCACCCGCCCCCCTTGTAATAGAAGGAATATAAACATGTTAAGCAGGATTTGGTGATCCAGAAGCTGGCAATGAGGCTTTGGGTCCTCTGGTGTCTTCTTTCCTATCACTTCCTGTGATTTCTCAGTTCTATGGCCAGGTATCCCATCATCTTTCCTGTCCCATGGTTGCGGTTAGTGACAGTACTGATTTTCTAAACATCTCAAAAAAAATATGGAAAAACACTTCCTCAAAAAAGATTGAAGAAGATTGAGCACCTGGAAAGGTACCAAACGTTAGCAGTGACCCTGTGATCCTCTAGCAAGTAAGTACAATTCAGGAGTATCTTTACTTCTGATATTATGAGATGGATAATTGTCCCTTTTGTATATTTGGTATTTGGTATTACATGCATTTTCAGAAACACATGCATTGTGAAATAATGTTATTTATTTCACAGGTCACAGACCATGTCACTGAAGTGATGACCCTAATTTCTTATCTCAGTTGCCTGATTCAAACTTAGATGAGTGTGAATTGCCTAATTATGAAGATTTCTCCATGAAACTCAGCAACACAGAATGAAGTGTTAAGGTCAGGCCATTCCATACCTGTAAGGATTTTTACATATATTAGAGTAATATACACCTACACTGCTCAGCACTCATGGCACAGTGGTATGTTATAATTGTCCTCCAATCAGAAATATGCTACAGCTTAAAGTAGAAGGATGGGCTATTCATTTACAACGCAAGAGTAATGATCACCCCCTGAAATTATTCTCAGTGGAGAATCCTTCCTATACATTTTACTGACTTAGCTTCTACTCTCTGTTTACCATTATCAGGAAGGGTCACACTGTATCGAGCTACAATACTCCAGCAATTTAGCTGCCTTTGAATTTTACCTCCAATCTTGATACCAAGGTCAACTCTGCAACTCTAGTGACATAGTTAGTGGACACCCGAACTTTTCAAGCCTAGTTAAAAATTCAACTATCACTGCTCATACCCAGTGTTAAAGAACTCACTCCTTTAGATGTATTATGTATCTTCTTTATTTCCAACACTGACTTAGATGTTGGTTTTTGAAGTAGAGCTTTTAGTTTGCATTTGATTTATGGAGGTGTTAGTGATGCCAGTTGATAGTAACTTGACGTTTTGACATTGAGGGTATTGAGGAAGTGAATACACATCACTCACAAAAGTTTCTTTATGTGTATATGTATTGCTATATTGTGAACTTCCTAAAAGCCAGCCATGGGAGCACACATCCCTAATCCCATCATTTATGTCACTGAGACAAGCCTTGAAGGGTCCAGACCACTTGGCACTTTATAGTGAGAACCTTTCTACAAAGAAATGGGAGAGAATAGCAAAAAAAAAAACAACAACAACAACAAATGAATCTTCCAACAGTTTTGTTACATATTCTTTACACTTAGCCATTAAGAGCACCATAATAGTATTGTTTATGACTTCTTACCTACTTTTTTCCTGTTCTGAGCTGTTTTATTTATGGATCTCTAAGAAGTCACATAAGAATCACATAAGGAATCTATATAAATCATATAAAAATCATAAAAAAGAGTTTGTTAGGGATATATAATCCAAAGGTAATAATTTCAGGAAAATATTAAGCACATAAAATGTAATACATTGACTATTGAAAACTTCAGCAGTTGTAGTTTATTTACTCTTTTTTTTTAATTTTTATTTACTTTTTATTGTGAAAATACTGTACAGAGGGGTTACAATTACATGGGCAAGATAATGAGTATATTTCTTATCAAGAATTGTAGCCTCCTCCTTTGTTTCCCCTTCTCATCCCTTCCCAGACTCCCCCGGGGCCCCCACCCAATACTCCACCCCCCACCAAAGTTATAAAGTTCATTTTTGACATGACAACTTGTACTTCTCATTGTTGCAATGGGTCCACCTGTATCCTTATTTAAACGACTTGTTTTTCCCCTTCCCCTCCACAAATTATACCAACATCAAATACAGTGAAAGCAGGGGTTATACTGTGGGTAAGGAACATACAAAGCAACAAAGAAATAACCTTAGAAATGCATTAGAAGCAATAGCATGAAAGAAAAAAAACCTTAAATACATATCTTTGGGTTCATTTCCCTAACATCACCTTATCTGACCCTTTCTGCTTGACTCAGACATATACTAAATATTGCAAATAAGGGAAACCATGGGACAAATGTTACTTTGGGCTTGGCTTACTTCACTTAATATAATTTTTTCCAAGTAGAAAACTAAAGCTAGATCCTTATATATCACCCTGCACTAGAATCAACTCCAAATACATCATAGACCTCGGAGTCAAAGCAGACACTCTGAAAACATTGCAGGATGGAATAGGAGAAACCCTAAGTCTCTTTGACCCAGGCTGAAATTTCCTTAATAGAGACCCAGAAACATAACAAATCAAAGAAAGGTTGGACAAATGGGATTGCATGAAGTTGCAGAACTTCTGCATGGCAAAGGACATAGCTAGCAAGATCAATAGAAAGCCCACGGATTAGGAGAAGATCTTCACTAACCATACAATGGACAAGGGTCTCATACCTAAAATATACTTGGAACTCAAAAAATTAAATCCCCGAGAGTTCCAGGAAGATGGCAGAGGAGAAGCTAGAGGCTAAACAAGCTCTCACATCGAAAGCATTTTTAGAGTTCCAGTGAACAGTCCTAAGACAGAGAATGACACCAAGTGTGCCTTCACAGGACACAGAGTTAGGCCATAGAGAGAAAATACAGGCAAGGAGACAGCTCTGAGCACTTGCCAGCAGCTGCCGCGGTAGAGTGCTCACCTTGAGCTGTAGAGTGTACGACAAGCGCCTAAGCCCAGTCAAGCCCCATGACCGACCAAAAAAACAAGACAACAACAAAAAAACCCCAAAAACTCTCTGATTATATGACAGCATAATGTAGGTAATGGTTAAGACCAGGTTGCCATTCTAAAAAATATATATATCACCACCCAAAAAAGAGGAACAAAAGGAAATATAGAGCAGGAAACTTATAAATGTAAATGGACTAACAGTCTGTCAGTTTGTGTTAACTTTTTATCAAAAAAAAGTAATACTTGATAATATTTTATTATGGCATTTAAATTTCTTTGACCTTGACATTTTAGATTCACTTTAAAAAGAAATTCAATAGGTGACAGTGTTTTCTCCTTACTTTTCCATAGAAATGATTATTTCATCATTATAGTGTATAGCACAATATAACCAGAAAGCATTTGTTAAGGAAAAAAAAAATTCCCATTCTTTGTTTTTCTTGTCTGTATTTAAAGCTGCATACTACATCTTACCCACCCTATTGTCTGTCTTCTCATTTGAAACATTTCAATAAAAGAGTCAGCCAGCAAAGTTTTACAAAATAGCCTGCTTTCATTCATTGTGCTTTCCAAAATATATCTCATAAATGCCAACAACAAAACACAACTGGAAACATCTGTGGATTTTTCTATTTATGGTGCAAAGTAATCACTTTTCATAATCCTTAGAACCAGCTCTTCACAGGCATTAAATGCACTTTCACTTCCATGCTTTAGAAGAGCAGCATGTTACAATGGTGCATATGTTAATTTGTTCACCACATCTGGTTTGTTTACAGCAAGGACTGACTTCATGGAAGATGGTAATAGATGAGTTGAGCAATTATGTAGTTTAAAAGGGCTCTGAGTTGGGGATAAAGAATATCCATTTATGTGACTAAATATTTAAATTAAATCCTATAATGTATACTCCTTCAATTTTCTGGTTAACATGTTCTACAATCTACGTATTTTTAAAAGAAATATTGTAGTTGTTCCTTGGTGATAACGTAATTGGAAGACTTAAAATTTTCCTATACCATGGTCATCTGAAATGAGATGCATATACTTAGGTTAGCATAAAGAAATTTTGGGACAGCATTAATGTTTGAATCTTGGATGGGATTTGATTGGGAATTGTGACAGGCTTTCATAATATGAGAAGAAAAACCAAAGGCCATACTAATACTTTTATCTGCCACATTGTTTTATTAGTTTATTCAAACACACACATATAAACACACAGATACACATTATGAAGACCCAGTCAGTCTGCAAGAAAATATTTTAATAAGAATTCCATAAAATATTTAGTCTGTTGAGATCTGATTAGAATTTATAGAAATATCTAGTGGCTTCCACCCCTGGACAAGTTATTATCATTGGTGAAGATGTTGCCATTTGATTTTAGAATGCCCCAGAAAGACCTATGTGTTAAAGAAAAATGACGGTGCTCAGCTCTGCCCTTCCCTCTGCTGCCCCACAGCCACTGGGTGAAGACAGCAAAGCCACAGGATGATGCAAAGAGCCCCGGGGCTGCCTGTGCGCCAGGGGAGGGTGGAGGGCGGGCAGCCGGGGAATGGGGCACCGTGTCACTGTCTTGGAGGGGTTGCCTGTCTCCCAGGCAACCTGTATCTTTCTCCAGCTGGCATTCCTATAGGATCTTCCCCCGGGGGCCTGAGCCGGGAAGTGGGCCCTGTGGGCAGCCCGGCCCCACCCCACCTCCCACAGAGGCCCTGGACTGTGGAGCATACCTGAATAGTTCTTCTGGAGATTAAGTTCTTCAGAGTGAAACCCATTAGAAAATAGATTCCCATCTTCTTTCTTCTTTTATCTTTTAATCATTCTAGGTAAAAATCATTTCTCTTTGACATACTCCCCTCCTTGACATTGTCTTGTCACTGGCCCCCAAAGCAATAAAACTAGCTGAACATACACTGAACCATTCAATCTTGTAAGTCTGAGTAAGCCTTTTTGCTTAATAAATGGCAATATCACTTCTTATGGTAGATTATAAAGCTAACCCAAAGTTCTAGTCTTTCTAACAATGTAGAGTATATTAAAATGTGCTTCATTATAAAATACCTAACTCAATGTTTTATATTGTGTTTTTTTTTCTATTGATCCTAGCACTTACAATCAGGGTCTAACTGTAGAACTCTTCGCAATAAATAATCACATTACTTTTATGATTCCTTAATTTAACTTGTTTTCCTACAAATTTATGGAATAGTGTAGCTATGGAAAATCAATAAATATTAAATTTTGATATAAGATTACCTATCACTGCAAGTGTTGTCAAAATTTATCTACACTGAAATGATTGCCATTGATATCTTTCTCAAGATTCCAAATGTTTATAATTTCAGCTGATCTTTTTCAAAACTCATACCACAAACATAATTTTTATTTTGTCCATGCAGTCATAGGTCCATAAATATATGGCACAAAATGTTAATTAACTTTATCTGCTGTCATTAATGGAGTACACCTAATAGAATTAAGTACATACCTTCAGGGAAATAAGATACTTCCTTCTAAGTCCAGACTTGCAAGCAGACAGACAGACACCCACACCCACACACATACACACAACCACACACTCACACACACACACACACACACACACACACACACACACACACTTACCACTCTGACTCAGGTTAGGTTCTAGACATTGGGTATTAGATAATGATCTATTAATCAAATTTTCTTGTCCAGACATAAAAAACATTCATAATTCCACACATACAAAAACACCACATCATTCAAAATAATGAGAATATTTAACAGAATCACCCTGCTCTGAGCCATCTACTCCCTGATTTCATTCATACATGTCGATGCATTTTTCATATCATAATTAAAAATCTTTTTGTATCTCTCTGAATAACAGATAATATGTCATCATATAAGAGAAAATGTAGGTAAAATTACTTTTTGCATATGAAATAATGACATTCCTGAGGATAAACCATGCCTGTTTTTCAATTTGGTTGCCAAAATGGAATTATTAGACCTTTTGAATATTTAACTTTAAATCTGAACCTTCAAGTTTCAGTAGGATTTGAATTGTGTTACTTACAACATTAATGTAAAATAAAAGCATTACTAAATAGAAAGAAAATTATAAGTTTATCACACCTTAATCCCTGAATTGACTTTATGATAAAAACAATTACATTTATATAACATGATAAACATCCTGAAACAAACTATGAGGTATGGAAACAGAATACTCCATTTTTTGGTTAGTGTATGTTGTTGTTAATTTATAGTTTGTGATGATTCTGTCTTCTTTACCTTATGCATGGTATATTCATTCTACGTCTTCAGGAAGGTGTGGGTGGGCAAAGAGCTTTAGGGAAAGGATGAAAAAATGAAGCAGTGGATTTCCTTGAACATTGATAGAAGTGGACTGTTTAACACATGGGTGGGGAAAGAAGGGAGGGAATGGGAAAATATGAGGGAATTGAAGACATTTCATAAAAGGAAATGTACTCATTACCTTACTCATGTAATTGTAATCCATCTATAAATCAACTTAATAACAGAGTAAATTTATTTTAAAAAGGCAAACAAAACATTGTTCCTTAGAATCTTACAAGTATGTTTTGTTCACTGGTTTGAGCTGGTTGAGTCTATCTCTGAAAATAGCTACATTTACATTTATTGGGCGAATTTTTGAGGTACTAGTAGATAAAAGTCAATTATGATTGTATGTTTTTCTGAGGCTCTGATTCATTTATTTCTTTAATCTAATTTGTATAATTTCTATCTACCAGTTTTTGAATTGGCTTGTTCCTGTTTTTCAAGGACATAGTGGTGCATTATTAGTGCTGATTTAAAATTGTTCTAATTTGTTGATGTACATACTCAAAGCTATAAATTTTCCTGAGTATTGCCTGTGTTCTTGTGTCCCAGAGGAGGTAGTATTTTGTCTGTTCACTTCCACTGAATTCCATAAACTTTGGAACTTCCCTCCATATGTCTTCAGTGACTCACTGATGATTTAGCAATGTGTTATTTAGTCTCTGTGAGTTTCAGAACTTTTTTTTTTTTTAAATTTTTTTTTATTTTATTTGAGAACATACTGTACAGAGGGGTTACAATTACATGGGCAGGATAATGCATACATTTCTTGCCAAGCATTGCAGCCTCCTCCTTTGTTTACCCTTCACCTCCCTTCCCAGCCTCCCCCCTCCCTCCCACCCAGTCATACCCCCCCTCCGCCCCCCCCCACCGACACTGTAAAGCTGGTTTTGACATGACATTTTGTACTTCTCATTGTTGCAACAGGTCCACCTGAATCCTTAAACGACTTGTTTGTCCCCATCTCCTCCACAAGTTATACTGACATCAAATATAGTGAAAGCGGGGGTTACACTGTGGGGGAGGGACATACAAAGCAACAAAGAAATAATCTTACTTTTGATGTTGATATCTAATTTGGTCCCATTGTGGTCTGACAGGATACAAGAGGTAATTTCATTTTTTTTTTTTTTTGGTCCGGTCGTGGGGCCTGAACTCTGGGCCTGGGCGCTGTCCCTCAGCTCTTCAGCTCAAGGCTAGCGCTCTACCACTTGAGCCACAGCGCCACTTCCGGCTTTTTTCTTTCTGCTTATGTGGTGCTGAGGAATTGAACCCAGAGCCTCGAGCATGCAAGGCAAGTGCTCTACCACTGAGCCACCTTCCCAGCCCCGGTAATTTCATTTTTATTTTTGAATTTTCACAGATTTTCTTTCTGATCTAAGATATGATCTATTTTGGAAAACGTTCCATGGGCTGTTAGGTATAGCTTATCAAACTAGGTATTTGGTTGTGATTTTTTTTCGAGATTTTGACCTGGATGGCCTGTCCAGAGGTAAGAATGATGTGTTCAAGCAACCAACAATGTGATTGGATGTATGCATATTTTTATGGCAAGTAGTATTTGTCTGATGAATTTGAGAGATCTAGGATTCAGGGCATTGATATTTACCATTGTTATATCCACCTGATTCAGACTTTCCTTTACCAACATTTAATGTTCTTTTTACTCTCTTTTTACTTTTATACCAATTTTAATTTAAAGCCAATCTTATCTAATATTAATATAACTATTCTCGCCTGTTTATGAGGTCCATTTTTAATTTGTAAAGATGATGTACAGAAGGAATCCAATTACATAAGTCAGATGATGAGCACATTTCTTTTTCAACAGTGTCACCTCTTCCCTCATGTTCTCCCAGTTTTTCTCTTTCAACCTCCCTCCCCCATAAATTGTATAGTTCATTTACAAGGTAATGTCTATTGTGTGGAACTGCCACATTTGTTCACCCTTTCCCAACATTTCTGTGTTTCCCCTTGCCCTTTCTAAACTTACATATAAGACCAAAGGTGCAGAAATTAAAACAAAATTACAGCATCCGAATTCAGATGGAAAAAGCAAAATAATAAAAAAACTCTCATTATCATTTCTTGGAGATCAATTTGATGAACATTATATTATATGATAATATTCATATAGCTATTGAGCCTTTGTGATCCTCTCCAAAGTGCATCCTCCTTTGATCACACTGTATAAATGTTTAGAATACCATGTGATTTATCATATCCAAATGTAATATTTTCTCTTTTATCATCCAAGTGTGCCAAGGTGTAGAATTAGAGGCACATTCTAATACAAGAATTGAGGGAAATCGGGCAACCTATATTTCTTTGAGTATTACTTTCTTCCCTTAATATAGGTTTGTTCCAAGTCTTTTCATTTCCTTATGAATGGTGTAATATCATTTTTTTTCTGGGTGAATAGAGTTGCATTATACTAAAGAGTTTCTTCATGGCAAAGGAAAAAGTTAGCAGGGTATATAGAAAGAGAACAGAAAGGAAGAAGATTTTTACTAACTAAGCATTAGACAAGGATTTACATAACTAACCCATATTTACAGATCAAATAAACCCTCAAATAAACAAGAGCCCAATTAATATATGGGATAATGACTTAAAGAGAACTTCTTAGAAGAAAAGTAACATTGACAAATAGACATACCTGTCTCCATGAAAGAAATGCAATTCCAAACAACACTGAGATTCTTTTCACCCCTGTTACAATGTCATTATGAAAAAACCAACAATCACAGATACTGATAGGGATGTGGTCCAAAGGAAACTCTATTTCATTGTTGGTGGAAATGTAATCTTGTTCAACGACTATGGAAAACACGATGGAGGTTGTTCACAAAACTGAATAGAGAGCTCCCTGTGATCCAGCAATTCCACTTATGGGCATTTATCCAATAGAGCAGAAACAAGGCCACACTGAAGCTGCCAGCACAATCATGTTCATTGTTGCATTATTTTCTGTAGCCAACATATGGAATCAGCCCAGATGCCTCTCACTGACAAAAGCGATCAAGAATTGTGTGCTCGTGTATATGAATTATATATATATAATTTCATTGATCTCTATTTACAAGTATGTATGTATATATACATACATAATCAAATTTTATTAATCAATCAGAAAGAATCATATTGCACCATTCTTTTTTGGGGGGCGGGGGATCCAGTTGTGGGGCCTGAGCTCTGGGGCTCTAGTGCTGTCCCTCAGCTCTTCACCTCAAGGCTAGTGCTCTACCACTAGAGCCACAGTGCCACTTCCGGATTCTTTCTTTTTGCTTAGGTGGTGCTGAGAAATCGAACCCAGGGCCTCATGCATGCAAGGCTAGTTCTCTACCACTAGAGCCACAGTGCCACTTCTGGATTCTTTCTTTTTGCTTAGGTTGTGCTGAAAAATCGAACCCAGGGCCTCATGCATGCAAGGCAAGCGCTCTACCACTGAGCCACCTTCCCAGGCCCTATTGCACCATTCTTAATGAAAATGAAAGACTTAGAAATAGTCATATTAAGTAAAATTAACTGGACCCAGAGAAAGTTAGGTTGTATGATTTTCTTTATGTTTGGTAGACAGAAGGTGCCTATTAATGTAAAAGTAAATACACTGGATGATATGCAAGGAGGTAAATTAATTATCTGAAGTGTCAGAGTCCATGGAAAGTGAAAATAGTATAGTTCTCTTAAAAGATTAAATCAAAACCCAACAAAATAAATACCAGTCAATGTGTACTACGAGAGGACAGTGGGGGGTAAGGTGAGAGGGGTAGGAAATTGAAAACTATAGAATACAGGCAAGAATCCATTGTATACTTCCCAGAATTGATATATACAAAGCAATGTGTAGTGTGAAATGGGGGTGAAGATGTTGAAGTGGTAATACAATTCCAGGTGTATTGTATACATAAAATGTTTTGTTACATGGCAAGTAATTCGATACATAACATAATATTGAGTTAAGTAAGGACTGGGTTGAATGGGAGGGGTGGATGAGAATGTGGGAAGGGGTGGCATTAATCAAGATGCACTGTATCCATACACTGTTTCAGTGAATGGCAACTCCTTTGTACAAATACGTAAAGATAATAAAAACATTCAAAAGGTTAATTATGGTAGTTGAATAGAGCATTGAACCTCAATTCAATTCTCATTTAATAATATTTGCAACCTGGAGGTTTGGAGAATAAAGGCTAAATAATAAAACATTATGAATAGTTTTTTTTCAAAAATTGGAAATTTAAATCAATTCCACTTTGCTTTTTGTCCACTATTGGGCTGTTCTAAGAAAATATTTCAAATAAGTGCATTAAAAACATCAGGACTATATTACCCGTACTCTAGAAGCTTGAACATTGATTATAAAAATGGTTATTCAAAGCAAATCTTTGTCTTATGGCGGTCTACTTTCTGGTTAATTATAATCTGTTTGCTGGACATTCACATGACAGACTAGTTATATTGGGCTTCTTTTATCAGGATCATTATTGCAGGGTCATCTCTGAAAGGCTGATTCTAATGTCACCAGAAAGTGGAATAGAATTTCAATATGTGTAATTGGAAGGAGTTAGAGTGTCCAATACATTTTGCAACTTTTTCTTTAACTCAGTGAAGTGTATCATTTGGATATTATGTCATAGAAAATAATAACTTAAGGACAAACATATATCGTGTAAATTATGTGAATGATTCTACTTACAATGGGAATAATTGTAGTGATGACAAAGTTAAGTATGATTGTTTTAACGCTGTTGAATCACATCATAGGTAATCATGTAAACATGTTCAGCCTTTCTAAGGCCCTTCTGATATATTTGAACAATCTCCAATGAGTTAACTGCTTTCAGAAATACATATCTCCTTAGATTTTAATTGCTGTCTGCTATTAAGACTCCCACAGACACCAAAATTAGAGGATGCTAATTTCTCTGGTAAAACATATAATTGTTATAATTAATATAATATGAAGACTGTAACATTAATATCATTATAAATTCTAGTGTTCACATTATATAATATATTGACATCCTTTGGTTACATCAATTTTCAGAATATTTATAACAATGTAAATAGTTTGCAAATACTTATTTGATGATGTATAGAAAATGAGAAAAAGATTTGTTTACATATTTACTAGAGATGCAAACAGATTCGTCTGGTTATATTTGATCCTTCCTTTGTTGGTTTCATTCATGCATGGAGAACATGCAGAGAAGTGACAATTGGAACCTTGTTTACAAAAGGGTTAACTTACATGAAGTTTATGTTGGGCTAAATAACAGATTTTATAAATTAAAGTGTTTTTGTCACTTCCTTCCTTCCTTCCTTCCTTCCTTCCTTCCTTCCTTCCTTCCTTCCTTCCTTCCTTCCTTCCTTCCTTCCGTCTTTCCTTCCTCCCTCCTTCCCTCCATCCCTACCTCTCTCTTTTACTCTCTTCTTTTTTCTTTCCTTCTTTCCTCCTTTCTTTCTTTCTTTCTCTTTCTTTCTTTCTTTTCTTCTATTCTTCCTTTCTTTCTTTTACTCATAATATTTCTTAAGTGTATACATAAAATACCAATGTTTTATATGCAATTATAAATATTAACTAGATTAATATTAATTTTAATGACATGTTATATCTTAAAGCAAATTGTACTCAAAACCACTTCACAAAAGTTGCAGGATATGAAACAAATATTACTATTCATGATATTGTTTCTTTCTTCAAACTAAAATAAGAATTTAGATATAATGTGCATGTGTGTGCATGTGGGTGGGTGTTATTCTTGTGATTTGAACTCAAGGTCTATGCCTTAGTTTTTTTCACTCAAGGATAGTGTCCTAACGTTTGATCCACAACTCCACTTCTAGCTGTGTGTGTGTGTGTGTGTGTGTGTGTGTGTGTGTGTGTGTGTGTGTGTGTGTGATTGAGATGTGTCTCACAAACTTTCTTGCCAAAGCTGGCTTTGGACCCCAGCTTCCTGAGTAGTAAGGATTACAAGCTTGAGACACTCATATTCAGCATAGATATAATATATCTAAGAATAAAATAAATTTATGATTTGAATTCTAGAGGCTCAATTTAATAAATTAACATTTAGATATTTATTTAGTTGTTAAATCTGAACCTGCACTGTGGAAAAATACTTTTCATTTTTATGAAAAAAATATACACTTGAAGGTTTAAATGACAGAATCTGGGCAAATTGAAATACTCTATTATTCAAAAGCGACAAAGGGATTATTAATCAAATTTCTAATGTAAGATAAAATCAATAGGCTCTGTCAGGATGAATGAAGCAATTTGTCATTAACTTTGATTATTATCTAGAGGAGTTACATGATTTTCTCTACATTTTACCATAATTTTTTGACATGAAAATGCAGATTCATACATTTTTGAGTATACAGAAATCATAGTTAATGGTCATGTATTTCTCAGGTTGGAGTACCAAGTCATTTCAGAGAAAAATTGAATTTCATGTATTTTATGTCAACAGTGATTTTGAGAAATTGAATCAATCTTAATATGAGCTAACTCAAGCAAGATATTCCATGACTTTTCCAATTATTCCTATAGACTTGAATATAACTTATTATTGAATGGCAGGAAATTCATATTATACCAACTCTCTATAGAATAATTAAGAAATAAATGACCGTGATAGCATTCATTTTTCTTTCACTAGAAAAAATGAACCTTGCTATAGGCGACAAAATACTTCTATGGAAATGCCATAAAATTATGAAAAGTTCAAGTCACTATAAGTTGAATGAAATAGTTATTTTCGAAGGTCACAAAATGAAATCTCTTGAAGCTTCTTTATCTGTTAAATAAAATGTATTTGCATTTAAAATATTTCATTCATCTCTCCTACAGTGGTATAACCAAACCAACTCCATGCCAAATAGTTTATCTGATTAATTCAAGTAAATATTTAGGAACAGAAGTTATCACACTTGTATAGACATATTTATCCACCATTCTAGAAATTAAATCTGAAATCATATAGAATTGGGATTAATAATTAGCTTTCACTATGTTGCCATAAATAGGTGGTGAACCTTTTCAAGTGGGCTCAGTTGTAGAGGTATGGTCACTGAGAACTTGTGATCAAAGAAGATGTTAAGATCAAAGTCCTTTCCTCCTCTTCCTTCTTTTCCTTCTCTGTCTCCTTCTCCTTTTCCTTCTCCCTCTCCCTCTTCCCCTCCTCCTCTTTCTCTCTCTCCCACTCCTATTCCTCCTCTTCTTTACTTTCTGTCTTCCATGAATACACATGCTCAATCACATGTTCCTGACATTGGGTTCTGTGCCACCACCAAACCCAAGCAATGAGGATAAGAAACATAAACTGAAATGTGTAAAATCAGATGCCAAGATTAATCTTTCCCCCTTATTAATTAATTTTATAAAATATTTTGTCATATTAATAGGAGACTGACACAGCATGCTCTCATTTATTATAAGGGATAGGATTTACTGGAAAACAATCTGACTAACATCACCCTAATGAAATGATTGATCAAATTAATATTATATTAGGACAAATCTACTTTAAAATATCAGATATATTTCAACAAGAGGCAAAAAATTCGCCTCTATGGTTTGCTATGAAAAGACAACAGAATTCAATCTGTTCCTCAAGGAAATTGACCTATAATTGGCAGTATTGTCAATTTCATAAATGATTTAAGAAGACTGAAGAACAAATTTCAACTCTACCTAAGAGATAAAATTTACTTTGTCCCTGTAAACAACCTTTGTATTCTATCTATGTTTGGTCTACGAAATGACTTGTATTCTATTTTAGTCATATTTTTCATTGACTTTAAGTAGTAGCATGGGAGTTGCTGTTTGACCATGCAGTTTATGAACAGTTTTTAGTGAATTATTTTGTTTTCTTTCTTCTCTCCTGAGGTTTGAACTCTGGGTCTGGGCGCTGTGCATGACCTCCTTTCGATGCACACTAGAACTCTATCACTTGAGGCACAGCAGGACTTTCAGATTTTTCTGACATTTAATTGGGGATAAGAATCTCACAGACTTTCCTACCTGGGCTGGCTTCAAACCTCATTCCTCAGCCTCTTGAATATCTAGGATTACAGGAATGAGCCGTTAGTGCCTATCTTAATAAAATGCATCTTTTTCTTTTTGACCAGTCCTGGGGCTTGAACTCAGGGCCTTGGCAATGTCCAAGAACTTCTTTTCCTCACACTGGCACTTTACGACTTCTGTCACAGTGCCAATTCCAGCTTTTTCCGTTAATGTAGAACTGAGGAATCAAACACAGGGCTTCACATTATTCCCCTAAGACTACCACTAAGCCACATTGCCAGCTCAATACAATGCATCTGTTTTTTAATTTTTATTTTTTGTTAACAAACTCTACAGAGGGGTTACAATTACATGGGCAAGATTATGAGTACATTTCTTATCAAGCATTGCAGCCTCCTCCTTTGTTTACCCTTCACATCCCTTCCCAGCCTCCCCCCGTCCCCCCACCTAATCCCCGCCCCCCACCAAAGTTGTAAAGATCGTTTTTGACATGACAACTTGTACTTCTCATAGTTGCATCGAGTCTACTTGTATCCTTAAACGACTTGGTTTTCCCCATCTCCTCCACAAATTATACCAACATCAAATATAGTGAAAGCAGGGGTTATACTGTGGGGAAGGGATACAAAGCTCCAAAGAAATAATCTTATAAATGAGTTAGAAACAAATGCATGAAAGAAAAAAAAACATTTAAATACATATCTAAGGGATCATTTTCCTAACATCACATTATCTGACCTTTCCTGCTTGACTCACACATATACTAGATATTGAAAATTAGGGAAACCATGGGACCTATGTTTCTTTGGGCTTGGCTTACTTCACTTAATATAACTTTTTCCAAGCTTTTCCATTTCCTAACAAATGGGGAAATGTCATTCTTTCTGATGGAGGCATAGAATTCCATTGTGTATATATACCACATTTTCTTGATCCATTCATTTACTGAGGGGCATCTGGGTTGGTTCCATATCTTAGCTATTGTAAATAATGTTGCAATAAACATAGTTGTGCTGTTAGCTTTAGTGTGGTCTTGTTTGTAAACATTTGGGCAAATGCCCAAAAGTGGGATTGCTGGGTCATAGGGGAGGTCTACGTGAAGTCTTTTCAAGAACCTCCATACTGCTTTCCAAAGTGGTTGAACAAGTTTACACTCCCACCAACAATGAAGTAAGGTTCCCTTCTGTCCACATCCCCTCCAGCATCTGTTGTTGTTAGAGTTCTTGATTATAGCCATTCTAACTGGTGTGAAGTGGTATCTCAATGTTGTTTTGATTTGCATTTCTTTTATGGCTAGGGAGGTTGAGCATTTCTTCATGTGTCTATTGGCCATCCTTCTTTCTTCTTCAGAGAAGTTTCAATACAATGCATCTTGATGATCATTATCCCTCATTCTTTTCAGTCCTATCTCATTCCTCAATTTACATAATTTTGTATTCACTGACTTGCAATGTCATATACAGTCACTCAGAGGATATATCACAGATCATATTTTATTGATAGTCTTATTCATCAATATATTATACGTGTGCATTATAGAATTCTGTGATTTTTAAATTTTAAATTATCACTCATATTCACCCATTACAATTCTAAAATTTTTCTTAAGGTTAATGCAAATGCAATATGTAATTCTTCGATAAAGTACAATGATTAAAGATTTGGAGTATGAATATCACCTTCAGTTCTAGAATATTTTATCATCACTACCCTCTCAAAATACTCCAATATCTATTATTAATCACTTCCTGTCATCATTTCAACCTACCCTTCACTTGACCAACCATTACTTCATAGTCTACCACCACGGCTGTGTCCATTTTAAAAAGCTCATGTAATTAGAAATTGAATTCTATTTTATCCATTCCTCCCAAGTAAAATTTGTTTCCAAACCAAGTCCATATAAATTTTTCCCAGGGATATACCATATTTATTTGTATGTGTGTGTATAATTCTATAATGCCCTCAATGGGCATTTCAATATTTTATTATATGTTATTATAAAAGGTTTTCTTATGTATATAATTGTACATGTGTTTCATTGGACATATGTTGAAATATATTTTGTATATAAAATTATGATTCAAAATGCTGGATCATAGAGGTAACTCTATGTGTAGTATCTTAGATTGCCAATATGTTTAACAAACTGACTCTGTCACTTTAAGTGCCAAGCACCAATATATAAGGATTCCAATTTCTACATATTGGTTTGCACTGATATTCTATTGTTTTTCTATTTCCACTAATCTCTATATGTATGCAATGTATAGGTATGGTATGATTTTTCCATATATTCTTTGGATTTTGGTATATTATTATAAAAATATGTATTTGGATTTTTAATAACATATTCAGGATAGTTAAAGCTTTTCATAGGCAGGATGGTTAAAGTTTTTCATAGGCATTAATATATTTCTTATTAAAGTCTCTTTAAATAAATGTATATGTATACACACTATGTACATATGCATATATTCATACTTATATGTGTACATACACAAATACCTATATATGTATACATATATATGAATATATGGATGTGTATATACATGTATATAGACATAAATGGTTATTATTATTTTCATTTGTCTGTAAGTTAGCATTGTACTTTATTTGCCAAACTTGTCCTTTATTGACTATACTTTATTTTATTTTATTGTTAAAATGTTGTACCGAAGGGTTACAGTTACATGAGTAAGGCAATGAGTACATTATTTGTTGATCATTATTACCACTTTCCTTTCTTGTTGTAGTACCACTATCCCTTCCCTCCCCCAGCTCTCACATTCCTTTCTCCCCACTCTTCGCAGCATGAAGTGGTAAGGTTCATTTCCAATATAGTCTTATTGGTATCTGTGTTGCAATGGGTCATCCTGTGTCCTTATTTCAGCATTTTGTAATTCCCTTTACCCTCCCCAGATTAGACATGTATATACAAGATGCAAGGTATCAAAATCGAGTACAGTGACAACAGGGGATATTCCATAGGGGAAAGAACATACTAAGGACACAACAACAACAAAAATGAATAAAATGATATTGTACATTTACAACAGTAACAATAGAGACAGAACTCCCAAACATGTCCCTTATTACCAAGCTAGTTATTGTAATTCATGTCCTTATCATTTTTGGAACTTCACTAAAATGTTTTGTAGCCTTCCATGTGGACTTATATGTTCAATTTTTCCTAAATCTATCTACTCATAAGATACCAGCCAGCTCTCTTCTGAAGCCAAAAAGGCAGCCTTCTACAGCTTGGTTCCAAATCACTTGTATTTTTCTTTGTTCTAAGAATACTGATTCAAGCCCAGTGCAGATGGCTCATTTTATAATTGTAGCCAGCTTGAGCAGAAAAAGTCCATGAGACTCGTATCTCCAATAAACCACCAGAAAAACGAAGTGGCGCTATGGCTTACGTGGTAGAGATCTAGCCTTGAGCCGAATAGATGAGGGACAGCGCCCAGGCCCAGAGTTCAAGGCCCAAGCCCACCACCAGCAACAACAACAACAATAAAGAGAATACTTACTAAAAAGGCAATAGCATTAAGCAGTCTTAAAGATAAGCTCAAGTTTAACATTTTAGTCTTATCTTAGATACCAAGGGCCTTCTATTCTAATGAGCCATGAGCCCTCAGAATGTTGACCAAATTTCTTAGTTTATTTACACAATTACTATAAGTATGTATTTTCTCATCTATCTTTCAATTCACCACAACATCTGTATTTATCCTTTATGACATACTCGAATATCAATGCCTTTGGAAGATATTTATTAATTGGTGTATATTAGTTGTACAAAGAAATCTTATTAAAATATTTTACACACTCACATATTGATCAAGGGCCTGTTTAACCCATTTCTGTCTTTCTCCGTTCCCATTACCCCTTATTTTTCAACTGTTCTCTGTGAATTTCTTTGTGCCATCTTCACACATCGTCAAAATGTATTAAAGTGTTGTTGACTCACCCTCATTGAACATTATGCAATGCTGAATATAAAAGCAAAAATCTAAGTAAATGGAGACATATACTTTTTATGGATTGGAGGATAAAATTGAGCAAACATATTAATTGTCCTCACCCCCCCCCCCTTTTTGGGGCTTATACATGGGGTTTGAAATCTGGGCCTGGGCACTGTTCCTCAGCTCTTCAGCTCAAAGTGAGTGCTCTACCCTTTGAGCAACTGTGCCACTTCTGGTTTTCTGGTGGTTAATTGGGGATAAGAGTCTCACAGACATTCATGTTCCAGCTGCCTTGAACCGCAATCCTCAGATCTCAGCCTCCTATCCAGCTAATGCAATAAGTGTGAGCTAACAGTGCCTAGCTTCACAGCTTTAGTTATAAGTATATGAAAATTCCTAAAAACACCTGACCATCACTCTTTGACTCATTGACAAAGGAAAATAAACTGGAATATATTTCTCTGTCCAATATTAAAGCTGTTACTGTAAAATTGTTATATTTGTAGAGGAAAGATTATATAGCTCAATGTGTCTGTAGGGCACCAGATTAGAGCCACATAATTACTATCAAGGAATATTTAATAAGAGTGTAAAACCAAACACTTGTGGAGTGACATTCTTTTAAATAAGTGGTGATAGGTTAGACAATATTGGGGAGAATTAAAAAGTGAACATTGACTTAACAATTTATTCAAATATTCACTTCAAGCATTCTTTGAAGGTGGCATATAAAACAAAAAGAGTGATGTAAATGTATAAGAGAAGATGCCTTGACAATTTTGGAGATGAAGCGTACTTAAATTTGGCATTAAAATTATAGGAAAGGAAAACTTAATATAGTAGAATTCAAAAAAGTATAACATAATTTAGTCTGTGAAAGCTCATATGCAACTAGTGAATAGAAGTTGAGAGCACGGGACTTATGTATCTCAACCTAACTACTTGGTAAGCTGTGATGTGAGTATTGCTGTTTGATGGCAGCCCACAAAATAAAGTCCCTGAAAACCTTATCTCTGATTAATCAGCAAAAAAGCCAGAAGTGAGGCATGACTGAAATGGTAAATTGTTAACGAATTGCAACTAATCTTACAGACTCTGTGTTCATGTCCCAGGACCATACCTACATGTACAAAACTAACAGTAGTAATAATAGTAGTGATGATGATGATGATGATGATGATGATGATGATGATGATGATGATGATTGTAGGGCACATGGGCAGCAAAGATGGTACTGAGAGGGAGTTGAGTGGTAAGAGCCAAATTTGCTTTACGTTCAGTGGGTAACCAGCCCGTGGAAGCTTAGGTTCATGATAGGGTGTGACCTTGACAGTGATTGGTTGCTCTTCCTCCCTTGCCATGCCACCTGCTCTTTTTTGCTTTAAAAAGGGCTCCTCTGTGTTAATAAAGGAGTTTCTTCCTGCTTGACTTCACTCCCTCCTGGATCTGATTGTTTCCCGGGCTGAGGGAGGCTGGGTAACAGGCGAGCGGCCACACTTACCTTTCCTCGGACCCCTTCTGTGTTTTGTGGGATGGACGAAGACCCACCAGATGATGATAATGATGATGATAATGATGATGAAGATAATGTTGATGAAGTGTACCCATATTCAAGGATAAAATATTTGCAAATCCTATACCTGAAGAATGCCTCAAATTAGACTCTACATAGAATTCTCAAAAAATTTGTTAAGAAGAACATCAATTAGAAACTAGCAAAATACATCTTGTGAAAAATAAGCCCAAGAAAGGCATCATCAGTCATCAAATAAACGCACATTAAAACAAAAAGGACATCATAAAACATGTATGAGAATTACTGCACATAATACAATATTGACCATACTAACTGCCATCAAGAAACAGAGAAACTGGATGCTGGCAGGAATCTCAAATGGTAAAGCCACTTCTGAAAACTTGTTGACAGGTTCCTAGAATATGAAATATGCAAACCACCTAGAGTATATCACAGGAATTGAGCTCTTCAAGCTTTGTCTCATAGAAATAAACCGTTACATTAACCCAAAGGCCAAAACACAGAGGATTATAGCAGCATTATTTCCTCTAGTTAAAGAAATGGAAATCAATTCAGGCTTTCTTCAGGTGAATGGGAAACAAATTGTGCTACATTCTGTAATAACAGAACCAAAAGGCTAATCGAGTGAATACAATACAATATTAAGGCACACAAAAACATTGAATAATCTACCATAGATTTGAAGGCAATCCTAAAAGCTTATTTATTGCATGATCTAGAAGTCGGAGAAAAAAAGTGTTTTGGTTTCCAAGATGAAACAGGTTTGGGATGGGACCAAGAGAAATAGTGGGTTTAATTATAGAAGGGAAGCATGAGACAGACTTCTTTTTGGTAAAGAAATGTGTAAAGAAACGTGTCTGTAACTATTCATATAGAATTGATAAAATTATATTGAACTTATTGTGTGCACAAAATAAAAAGATTGAAGTCTGCATAAGGTACTTGTGAAATATTAATGTCCTACTTTTAATGTCATACTATAAATATTTTAAGAAACTGAAAAACTATTCAAGGGATTTCTCTGTGTTCTTCTTATAACATCATAAAGATCCATACTAACCTCAATAGAATTTAATTATATCTAGAAAACAGAAGTCAATATTGAATGTTTACAATGAAAAATAGTATGGGTCCAAGCTTTAGATGAACTATGCCATGCCAATTAGACGGCAGAGATTTAGAAGACTGATATTGAGGGCCGGTTCTAACCAAAAAAATTCGTGACAAAGTACAAAAAAGAAAGCAAGATATAGGGTAATTTCCCTGTTATCTCTCGTTTGTAGAAGCCATAGGTAAGAGATTATTGCTCAAGCAAGGCTTGGCCAAAAAGTAATACCTCATCTGAAAAATAATATGAAGTGGTCAGAGCCTTAGAAACTTCAAGCACCAGTAGTGGCAAAGGAAAAAAGAAAAGAAGAAAACATGAAAGGAAAAGAAATGAGAGAAAAGGAAAACTATTTCCTCTTCATTCTTGTAGTTTCACATCATTGGATTCAAGAATTGAGGGTATTTTGTTTACTGTTTTCAGATTCAGGCCTCTCTAATATGAAAGCATTTATTTCAAGTAATTATTTTATTATTACTATTTATTAACTTATTATTAGATCTTCTTGGAGATTGAACCCATGGCTTTGTATATATTAGTCTAGTCCTCCAACTGAGCTTTACCCCAGCTCTCTTTTGTATAGTTTTGGTAATTGTTTATAAGTTCTTCAATTGATAGCTACTCTATTTTTCATCTTATCTTTTCTCTGCCACATTTTCCTCTATATATTATAGTTTATGTGTTCAAAACTTTCCTCAATTTTATCTTCTAAACTTAGAATTTTGCTTTTCCGTTTACAGAGAACTCAATTTCCTCAGGAATGTGGTAATGCCATTCTTTCCAACAGAAGCACAGATTTCCTCAATAGAACAGAAGTGAAGACTCAGAAATGAATCCACTCCTATAGACACATAATCTTTGATAAGGGAGCCAGAACCACAGGATGGAAGAAAGACAAATTCTTCAAAAACTTGTGCTGATGGAATTGTCTGTACACAGAAAACTGAAGTTAGATCCTTATATATCCTCCTGCACCAGAATCGATTCCAAATGGATTGAAGCCCTAAATGTAAGTCCAGATACCTTAGAATTTTACAGGAAGAGTTAGGGGAAACACGAGGGCTCCTTGGGACAGGTCAAAACTTCCAAAGTAAGGCTGGATAAATGGGATTACATCAAACCGAATCAATCATTTGTCAGACTCAAAAGAGACGAAAAATAAAGAGATATTGTAGCACATTTATTAGAGAGCAAACCTACAGATGAGAGCCTCAGCCAATGGTAAACCGTTAATCCCTTTTTGAAATAGTATATTTATAGTGAGTTTACATGAATATAAGAGTTTTCTGGTGGGGATTAGTAAGAAAACAACTAATACTAAGACAGAGATAGCATGTGAAAAGATTTGTAGATGGACAAAGGGAGAGATTAAGGCTGTGGTGTCTAGTTCAAAGCCTTGGCTTGGTGCCAGATTTGTAAGGTATAGGTGCACAAAGGAAAGGGTACAACAGGACCGGTTATTAACAAAAGGCTCACATATGTCTGAAGCCTCAAAATAAGGACCCAAGTCTGTGTGGACCAGACAGCATCTAATATAAGGTTTTATTTAAAATAGCAAGCAAAATTTTAGATTTTTGCACAATGGGATGGTACATAGTCAGTCACAGGCAATGTCTGCTATGTCAGGTAATCCAATCTACTCTTTCATGTTACCCAGTAGCCAGGTTTCAACACAAATGAGTACAATGAGATTGTACAAATGAGACTGTGATTTTTCCCTCTCCTGAATCAAAATTCTGTCAAATGATTTCTGTCTTCCAGCTGTTTATGCAATATTTCTCATGATCTTTTCTACTACTTTGTCTTCATTATTGATGTTCATAGTAGTTTTTATTGTTGTCTTATGTGTCTATGCCATTTTTAGGGCTTGAACTCAATGTTTAATTGTCTTCCTTGTACTTTTTGCTCATGGCTGATCACACTCTATCCTTTGACCCACATCCTCATATTCTCCTTCTTGCTGGACAATTGGAGATAAGTTTTCACATTTTTGTCTGTTTAGACTGACATTGAACCAAAATCTTCAGGTTTTAGCCTCCTGAGTTTCTAGGATTCTACACATGAGCCACTAACACCAAGCTTTGCTTTACTGTTATTTTAGTTATGTGGTAGAAGAAAGTGGAAGCATATTTGTGTTAAATGTGCAATTTTCAAATACAAGTTGGAATCAACTTGATATAATGTAACAGTTATCAAATTTAACAGTTAAATCAATGAATAGCTCACATTCCCACAGAAATATAATTGAAAACAAAAGGTGTAATTGTTTTCCTAAAACAAGTAATGGAACCATGAACTTCTCTCACCTAACAATTCATGTTTTCTATGAGTTTAATTAGCAGACTTCCAATCCTAAAAGTAAATATATTAATTTTATACCATAAGGAGCAAAGTGATTATAGTTAAGAATAGATATTTCATCACAGCCAAAAGATAACTTTTCGAGCAGTCTCACTAAAAAGAAATGTTACATATAGAAACTAATGGATATGATATAGCTTGATCATTACACATCATATAAATGAATGGGATTACAACTCCATACTTCATAAATGTGGAAAAAATAATTTTGTAGCTAGGGGCAAGTGGTTGATGCTTGTAATCCTAGTTACTAAGAGTCTGAGGGCTGAGAATCATGGTTCAAAGCCAGCCTAGGCAGGAAAGTCTGCGAGACTTGTTTGTTTAATTTTTGTCGATCGTCGGGCTTGAACTCTGGGCCTGGGCACTGTCCCTACGCTCTACAGCTCAAGGTGAGCATTCTACCACTTGAGCCACAGCACCACTTCGGATTTCTGGTGGTTTTATCGGAGACAAGAGTTTCACAGACTTTCCTGCCCCAGCTGGCTTTGAACCGCAATTCTCAGATCTCAGCCTCCTGAGTAGCTAGGATTACAGCCGTGAGCCACTGGCGCAGGTTTCTTGAGACTATCTTCAATGAGCCACCAGAAAACTGGCAGTGGCTCAAGTGGTAGAACACTAGCTGTGAGGTCAAGAACTGAGGGACAACGTCCAGGCCCAGATTTCAAGCCCCAAGACCGACAAAATTTAAAAATAAACTGTTAAAAATAAAGAAATATTTTGGCATAAATGTTAAAATATAATTCTAGAAATTTTTAAATCCTCACTAGATATAATAGTTTATATAAATGAGAAGTGTTTTCTGGTTTTGGTAACCATTGAGTCAATTGTGTAAGTCACAAATTTCTCAATCAACTCATATTTATGTATTTATATACTTATATGCCATAAGTATAATTAACCGATAATTGATAGGCAGTGCTGTTTTAGGAATCTCCCTTGGCTTTCTAACATTAACCTTCCTACCCTAAAATCAATATGCCCTCCAACCTTGTCAGAGATTTCATTGACAGTAAAATTACTCATCTCATTGGAGCAGAAAAGTATAAGCCATAATTATTGTTTGGAATAACTGTCACATTTACATGCATTTCACTTAGTTTAAGAACCATGCCAGTAAAATGTCTTCTGAGCTTTTCAGTCTCTTAAGAGATGAAAATCTTTAATTATATATCTATTTTTTTCTGCCTAACATCCTATATATTGGGAAGATCTTTTTGTGTAACACTGTTTTCCTGACTAGAAGAATGGAACAAAGGCAATAATGAAAATAGCCAAGGAAAATACTTGGAAACAATTTAAAAAGCAATGGCCTGTATTCATCGGTTTCAATGAGAATATACAATAAAGTATGTTTTTGTTATTTAAAGAGCAATAATTAAACTTTATTTAGCAGTGAAGAAGGGAACAGAAAACGGTGTTTGAGGACAGCTTGCCTTTGAAAAATTCAACAAAAGCATAATGGATTTTTCTTGTTTTTTATATAGTTGCCAAAATAATAGAGAGCAACACCCAAAGGCAGGAAAACACTTAAGCCAAAGCAGTAAACTTTTGTCTATAAAATAATTGTGAGTGTCTGACTCTTTCAAAGTCAGGATTGATAGGAGGAAAAGTGTATTTGCTTTAGTGTGAACAATGAAAAATATAAAAATCCTTTATTAATGTTTTACATATAATGACTAGGACTTCTCATGTTGGAGAAGAGGAAAGTTATGAAAAAGTTCAAAATTGTTTGACTATTCCCCAAGAGCATTCTTATTTATCACCTATGGCAACAGAAGTAGCCTTGGTTACTCTTAGTATCATGCTTGTTTATATTTAGAAGCATTATTTGTTGCTGGATTATAAGCTGCAATACCTTAAGTAGGAATAGAGTCGTTTTCTGAGAGAGGAAAGTTGCTGTGTAAACAAACCTAAAATATCAAAGACATAGCATAGTGGAAACTATTTTACAGCTATATCAAAATCTGTAGGTATAGATTTTGTTTCCCATTGTTCCAGGGGAACCATTTTTTTAACTTCTTTTTCACCATCTAATGATCCTATAAAATCCTATACAATCCTGGGATTGCTGTAACTTTACTGGATTCCCTAATTTCTGTTGGAAAGTTAGGAAAGATAGAAAATTGTGTTTCTGTTACTGTTTTACCTTATTTTTTTTATTACTTTAGAAACTGTAACTCAAAATGGCATAAATTATCTTTATAATATTAGGAGACAGATTTCATGTCCATCTTCTAACCCTAGCCTTCTACAAATCTTTGGTACTTAGTGATCCCCAAATGTGAAAATAAATATAGGGAGCATCTTATTTAAATATTGTTGAGAATTTCAAGACTTCCTTTATGTAAGGCCCTTAGAAGTACAGCATACATGTGTACAAAGCCAGTGACAACAGGAAAATATCACTAAGTTTCCCAAAAGGATTGATGAAGTCAGTAGTTATCTTCCCAAGCAGTTGAAAAAATGCTTCCAAAATAATTCAGTGCACCTACATTTGTGGAGTTATTTAAGTTATGGCTTCTTTGTTAGACATATTCTTTTCTTTTAAAAATTGTCAAATATTAGCTTTATAATAAGTTTTGTCTAGTATTTCTTGGTTCAAAACAGAAATCTTGATACAGTTGATGTCACTTGGCTTTCTTACTTTCTCAGTTCAAAGCCAACCCAAGCAGGAAAGTCTGTCACATTCTTATCTGTAACTAAACACCTAAAACGCCAGAAGTGGAGTTTTGGCTCAAGCAGTAGAGTACTAGCTTTGGGGGAAGTTGGCCAGGGAAGACATTTGTTCAGGGACATGGTCCAGCGTCTGAGTTAAAGCTCCAGAACTAGAACAAACTAAACATACAAACAAGCAAAAAAAAAAAAAAAAAAACGCACGTATTTCTTAGGGACCATCCTTAAAGCACTGGTTTGAGAACAGGCTCCTTTTGCTGATCATACTCACTCGATTCTGCTTTTTTGGAATACTAATTGCACTCCAGAATTCAGGACAAGATTAAAGGAATTAATAAGTTACTCCTGCAACAACAGAATCTTCTCAGTAGTGAAATATCCATGCATAAGACAATTTAAAACCTCCAAGTCGTTGTTTCCTTGCAATAGAACACTTTTAAAAGAACGTTATTTCCTTTTGTTCTATGCTGGCCTTCAAATAGCCCAATGTTTCCTTTTGTAATACTTTCAAGAAGTTTACAGACAATTTTTATGTGAATAAAGAACATACTCGAAAAAATTCAGGGACAGAGTTTCCTTCAAGCCTTGGATTCTTTTTTTTCTAACAATGAATATATATTTTTATAGTGAAAATAATGTACAGATGGGTTACAATTACATGGGCAAGATAATGAGTACATTTTTTATCAAGCATTGTAACCTACTCCTTGGTTTCCCCTTCCCATACCTTCTCATCCTCCCCTCTCCCACTCATTCAATCCCCCTCCCTCCACCAACAAAGTTGTAAAGTTCGTTTTCGACATAAGGACTTGTACATCTCATTGTTGCAATGGGTCAACCTGTATCCATATTTAAATGATTTGTTTTTTTCCGTTCCCCTCCACAAATCGTAATGACATCAAATACAGTGAAAGCAGGGGTTATCGTTATGCCGTGGGGAAGGGACATACAAAGCAACAAGGATATCATCTTATAAATGTGTTAGAAACAATCACATGAAAGAAAAAAAAACATTCAAATACATATCTTAGGGTTCATTTCCCTAACATCTACTTATCTGAACTTTTCTGTTTGACTCAGACATATACTAGATATTGCAAATAAGGAAAACCATGGGACCTATGTTTCTTTGGGCATGGCTTACTTCATTTAATATAATTTTTTCCAAGTCTTTCCATTTCCTAACAAATGGAGCAATGTCACTCTTTCTGATGGAGGCATAGGATTCCATTGTGTATATATACCACATTTTCTTGATCCATTCATCTACTGAGGGGCATCTGGGTTGGTTCCATACCTTAGCTATGGTAAATAAGGCTGCAATAAACATAGTCGTGCTGGTAACGCTAGTGTGGCCTTGTTTCTGAACATTTGGGTAAATGCCCAAAAGTGGGATTGGTGGGTCATAGGGGAGCTCTATGTGGAGTCTTTTGAGGAACCTCCATACTACTTTCCAAAGTGGTTGAACAAGTTTACACTCACACCAACAATGCAGTAAGGTTTCCTCTGTCCACCTCCCCTCCAGCATCTGTTGTTATTAGAGTTCTTGATTATAGCCATTCTAACTGGGGTGAGATGAAATCTCAATGTTGTTTTGATTTGAATTCCTTTTATGTTTAGGGAGGTTGAGCATTTCTTCATATGTCTTTGGAAATCCTTCTTTCCTCTTCAGAGAAGTTCCTCTTTAAGTATTTAGCCAACTTATTTATTGGGCAGTTGTTTCTTTGAAGATTTGTTTTTTGGGGATTTAATTTTTTGAGTTCCAGTTATATTTTAGATATGAGACCATTGTCTGTTGTGTGGCTAGTAATGATCCTCTCCCAGTCTGTGGGCTTTCAATTGATCTTGCTAGCTATGTCCTTTGCCAGGCAGAAGCTATGCAATTTCATGAAATCCCATTTGTCCAACCTTTCTTTGATTTGTTGTGTTTCTAGGTCTCTATTAAGAAAATTTCGGCCTGGGCCAAGGAGACCTAGTGTTTCTCCTATTCCATCTTGTAATGTTTTCAGGGTGTCTGCTTTGACTCTGAGGTCTTTGATCCATTTGGAGTTGATTTTAGTACAGGGTGATATATAAGGATCTAGCTTAATTTTCTACAAGTATTTAACCAATTTTGACAGCACCATTTACTGAAGAGGATGTCTTTCTTCTATTCTATTTTTTAGCTCCCTTATCGAAGTTTAGATGGCTATAGTTCTGCAGGTTCATTTCTGGGTTTTCAATTCTATTCCATTGGTCCTGAGGTCTGTTCTTGTGCCAGTACCAAGCTGTTTCGATTAATATGGCTTTGTAGTTGAATTCAAATTTGGTATTCATATTCCTCCAGCACTGTTCTTTCTGTTAAGGATCGTTTTAGACATTCAGGGTCTTTTATTGTTCCATATGAATTTTTGGATTGCCTTTTCTGTTTCCTTGAAGAATGAGGTTGGAATATTGATAGGTATCACATTGAATTTGTAGATAGCCTTGGAAAGTATTGCCATTTTCACGATGTTGATCTTTCCAATACAGGAGCATGGGAGTTTTTGCCACTTTCTAAGTTCTATTTTGATTTCCTTTTTCAAGTTTTTAAAGTTTTCATCATAGAGGTCCTTCACTTCTTTGGTTAAGTTAATTCCTAGGTATTTTTTTTTTGTGGGGCTATTCTGAATGGAGTTGCTTTCCTAATTTCAGCCAAACTTTTCTCATTGTTGGCATACAGAAAAGCCATTGATTTTGCGGGGTTAAATTTATACCCTGCTACTTTGCTAAAATTTTGAATCAGCTTGAATAATTTTGGAGTGGATTCTGTGGGATTCTTTAAATACAAGATCGTGTCATCTGCAAAGAGGGAGAGTTTTACTTCTTCTTTCCCTGTTTGCATCCATCTAATACTTGCATCTTGTCTTATTGCTGTAGCTAGGCATTCCAATACAAGTTTGAAGATAAATGGAGAGAGTGGACATCCTTGTCTGCTTCCTGAATTAAGTGGAAATGGCTTTAGTTTTTCACCATTAAGTATAATGTTGGCTGTAGGTTTGTCCTATATAGCCTTGATTGTGTTGAGGAATGTTCCATGGATTCCTAGTTTTTTCCAGAACCTTCACATAAAGGGGTGTTGGATCTTGTCAAATGCTTTTATTGCATCTGTTGAGATAACCTTGTGGTTCTTATCCTTGTTCCTGTTGATGTGATGAATTATAGTAATTGATTTGTGTATATTGAACCAGTTTTGCATCCCTGAAATGAATCCTGTTTGATCGTGGTGTATGATTTTTTGGATGAATTGTTGAAGTTGATTGGCCAAAATTTTGTTGAGAAGTTTTGCATCAATATTCATCAAAGAAATTGGTCTATAGTTCTCTTTCTTTGATGAGTCCCTTCCTGGTTTTGGGATGAGGGTTTTGATGGCTTCAAAGAATGAGTTCAGTAGTGAACTTTCTCTTTCCATTTCATTGAAGAGTTGGAGGAGTATTGATGTGAGCTCTGCTTTGAAGGCCTTATAGAATTCCGTTGTTAAAACATTTGGGCCTGGCCTTTTCTTAGGAGGGAGGTATCTTATTTCTTTTTCTATTTCAATGCTTGATACAGGCCCCTTAATATGTTTTAACTCATCTTGGTTTAGTTTCGGCATCTGAGTATTTCCTAGGAAAAGGTCTATTTTTGCCAAGTTCTCAAATTTATTAGCATAAAATTTTGAGAAGTATTCCCTTATAATGTTCTGAATCTTGGTTGTTTCTGTGGTGATGTGTCCTTTCTCCTCTCTGAGTTTATTTATTTGGGTGTGTTCTTTTCTTTTTCTATTATGATTTGCTAAGGGTTTGTCAATTTTGTTAATTTTTTCGAAGAACCAATTCTTTGTTTTGTGATTCTTTCTATAGTTTTTTGGATTCTAATTCATGTAAGTCTGATTTAATTTTAATTATTTCTTTCCATCTACTGTATTGAGGTTTATCTTGCTGGTATTTTTCAAGGAGGCTCAGATGTCTAATTAAATTGTTGGTTTCAGATCCCTCCAATTTGTTGATGAAGGAACTCAGAGCTATAAACTTGCCTCTGAGTACTGACTTTGCTGTGTCCCAGAGGAGCTGATAATCTCTGTGTTCATTTTTGTTGAATATTATGAACATTTGAATTTCCTTTCTAATCTCTTCCATAACCCACTCGTGATTCAGCAGTGTATTCTTCAACCTCCATGTGATACAGGTATTTCTGTGGTGGCTTTTTTGTTGAATTCTAATTTTATTCCCTTGTGGTCTGAGAGAATGCAAGGTATAACTTCAATGTTTCTGAATTTGGACAATGGATTCTTTTCTTATATAACAAAAAGGAACACACGAATTAACTTCCACTTTGTCATTTCTCTATGTTCAATTCCTCTTTTGGGATCAGTTTCCACCTGCAGTAACAGTTCCTTCCACTTATTTCCAATAACAATCTATGGCACTGCTCAAGGTAAAATGAATGTTTTCAGGCTTCATTGAACTAGCACAAAGACATTTTTGGACATGAGGTAACACGCCTTTCAGAGACAACTTAGTAAATACAAAATATAAAATTTAAATGGCTTATAAAAACATTATTAATGTACATATGACCATATAAGACAATGTTAAGTAAAATGAACCCCAAGATAGGGACACAACTTGTTTTTTTTTCTTTATTGAAATGGTTTTAAAATGTATCTACAATGTACTATATGATTTTTTCGTTTCTCCTCCATGTTCTTCCCCCATGATATAATTCCTGTTTTCACTGGATATGATGTTGATGCCCTACATCTTGCAAATGCATTTTTCTAGTGTGGGGAAACAAAGATTCAGGATGACCTATTGTAACAATGATATGAACAAGACACTATGTAGAAAACAAACTTTACAACTTGGGGAGGGGAGGGGGAATTGGGTAGATAGGGAGGGAACGGATAACACAGTAAAAAAAAGAGGATGTAACAATAGGAAATGTACTCATTACCTTACTTATGTAACTCTAAACCCTCTGTACACTATTTTTACTATAAAAACATAAAAGAAATCATTATCCAGGAGTACATTAAGTTCAAATTTCATAAGTGCTCTTAAATTAAACTGGGAGAAGATTCTCAGAAAAGTTTATTTGTGTGTGTGTGTTGTGCATTATTTCCTATGTGTACACAAGTTTACAGTAGAAGAAACAATAGGAATAATAAGAGAAAGAAAAGCTCTGTGTTTAAGTATAATGGTTCAATATACTATAGAATACTCTGAAAATAAGACAACATTGAACCAATAAAGGCAAGGCCTTTATTGGGAGTGACATAGAGAAATAATTAATACTAACAGGAACATGAACGATGAGGCCACTCTCTTTCAACTTCCGTCTCTAAATCATGGTTGCTAATCACACAAATTTGTAAAATGCATAATGGAAGAATTATTCTGGTTCCAAAGCAAGTTAGATATAAGAGCATGGACTTAACTGGAAAAAAGTCCATGGTGAGAAAGCAGGAATTATACTAGCAATGAACTAGTGGCCAAGATCTCATTTCTTTTTCTTTCTTTTATCTTTTTATCTTTTTTTTGATGGTTGTGGCAGGGTTTGAAATCGGCCTGGGCAGTATCTCTCCACTCTTAAGCTCAAGACTAGTGCTCTACCTCTTGAGCCACAGCCCCACTTCCAGTTTTCTGGTGGTTTATTGGAGATAAGTGTCTCAGAACCTTTCTTTCCTACTCGTACTGGATTTCAACTGCAAATCTCAGATCTCAGCCTCCTGAGAATTATAGGCATGGGCTCAAGTGATGGAATACTAGTCATGAGCAAGATTGCTGAATAAAGTTGCTGAGGGTTTTGCATACACACATACAAACATACACATATACACAGAGGCACATATATGTGCAAACACACCTGCACAAATGAAACAACTCTCAGAATATGGAGAAATGTTAGAAAACAATAGAAAATATATCCTGAGTAACACTAGATCAAGTGATAAATATTAATATTAGAAAGTCCTCAAGTGAAATTTCTTCAAAGAAGTTTGAGAATATTACATACCTAGGGACCAAAGATAGTAAGAAAGTCAAGTAATCATTATTAAAGTGATTGGATCCACGGAAGAATGAATCAAAGACCCCTGCAGGTGCATCTGAAAATGTTCATGTCCTGTGTCAAATGATAGAACCACTTTGAAAATAGTACATAAAGAGTGAAAAATCAGTCTAATGGATAAGATCATAGGAGAAGTTCAGAATTGCTAGTCGGTATCTAGATTAAATAAACCACCAAACTATGGCAGGGCAATTTGATACAAGCCTGAAATTCTAGCACTCAGACTAAGACAGGAGATTAGAGAGGGGGATTACATAGTGATACCTTCCCTGGACCAGGTAGTATAATTTTGTCTAATGAAACAAGCCAAACAACAAGAAAGGAATACACAGTTGGAAGTTTGGGCTAATTTTGTCATTATGTTTTGAGAAGGCAAGTTTCCTATTGAAATGCAACTCACATATAATCCTCAGTTGTGTTTTAAATGCTCTCTTTATTACACAACATTCCTAGATGCAAAATGGCTCATGATTCCCAATCAGAAATTTGAAAAAGTAAGCACCATTCTGTTGGATTTCAAAGAAATAATGAAGGATTACAAAAGTTTAAGCCTGGAAAAATACAAAGTTCATCTAATGTAGGACTTTGTAGACCTTGCTAAATTAGAATTTAGATTTAAAATAAATATTTTGGTTTTGTTTGTAAATTCATATTCTATAGGATACTACAAAATTCTTTTTAAATAGAGGTTTTAATTGACAAATTCACAAATGAATCTGGCATTTTATTTGCCTAAAATATTCTTTCAAGTGAGGTATAACTAGAACTTAGTTAATTGATAATTCCAACAGTTCATATATAAAATGATGTGTGAATAATCTAGACAGAGTTGTCAACAAATGGATGATATTAATTTATAAATTTAGAACAAGCAATTTTTTGAGGCTTTGGTGTATCCTGGTATGAAGAGAGTAATTGTGTGAGGTCTTGGTTCTTCTATCTACTTGTAATACCAGAAGAAATTTCCTTAATTACATGCTTCTGTATACAATGAGAAAAATGCTAGGGTTGGAGTTGGTTTTTATTTTTTGGTTTGTCCTCAGGTTTGAACTCTGGGCCTGGCCACTCTTTTTGAGCCAGTTTGTGCTCAAGGCTCATGTCCTACCACTTCAACCTCAGTGCCACTTGAGTCTGGCTTTTCCTGAGAAGTTTATTGGAGATAAGAATCTAAGGAATCTTCCTGAAACATAATATTCTGATCTTAGTTTCCTGAATATCTATGATAGATAAAAAATATAAATAATATTTGCAATTGTTCTGATTTCTAGAAATCAGAAAAATGTTGCAGCAAAGTTTAGTGTAGTGTACTTTCCACAATAGGAAGGGCATCATATTAGCAGAAGTGTAGTATTTTTTCACAATAGTGATAAGCTATTCATGATGTGAATTACGGGATTTTTAAGGTGCACCTTACAAATTGGAAACTGTTGGGCTAGGAAGACTTTATGGCATAAAAGCTTGGGATTGATGGTCACAGAAATAATAGCTTACTCTGATGGACAAATGTTTACTCTCGAGGAATTAATTAATACACATACTTCGTAGTTATACCCTCCAGCAGAATGTGGCTATTTTTTTCTGTTGATTTCTCATTATGTAACACCCCATTAGAATCTGCAGCTATTGCAGAATTAAATAACATGCAAATAGGTACTGTTTTGAATTGCTCTGATATGGAATGTTCAGAATTTGAAAATGAGTAGTTAGTATTTGTAAGAACTTTGAAGAACACATATATTCTGTCCTTTTAACAATTATTCAGTTTTAAAAGTTAGGAGTTTCCAGAGAATTAAACTGTTTTCTGTTTTACTATGAGACAATACTAAACTTATAATTTTTTGAAAATTATGGCAGGTATATTGTGAAAATATTGCATATTTGGATAACATTCAAGTTGATGAACCTCTGATAAAGAAAGGTATAATTAATTCAAATTAGATGCCAAATAGTGTTCATTTTTAAAAAGGTAATGCACATAGAATAATATTTACTGTAGCAATACAGTGAAATTATACCTTATGTAACTTATTTTTAGTTTAATTTTATTTTTAAGGAAATATATACAGGGGTTGGATTAATTGTAAGGTAGTGAATACATAACATGTCGAAATTTTACAAACTACCTCATTTTTCTCACACTTTTCCTTTCCCCCCAAACCCCTCACAAGTTGTAATGTAAATTTCCAACATGTTGTCTTGTGAGTATTGATATTGCATTGGTTTTCCCTTTGTCCTTTTCTCCCCAATATGTTGTTCATCTTGCCTTGTCAAATTAAGATAAATGCATGTGCAATACACACAGTACTGAAATCAAATACAGCAGGGGATAAACTGTAGGGGAAAGCATAAAAGAAAAAAGAAATCACATAGTACATTAAAAAAAAAAAAACCACCACAAAGAAAAATCTCTATTTCCATATCTAGTTGTTCATTTTGCTCAACATGATCTTGTATGGTCTATATACAAAGCTTTTGAACCATTCTGCTCATCTGCTAGTGTTATTCTATACATTTCCTATTATTACAAATGAGGGAAACTATGGAATCTGTTTCTTTGAGTCTTGCTTATTTTATTTCGCAGGATTTTAAAAAATCTTTCCATTTCCTTTTGAATTGGAAGCATAGAATTCAACCATATACAAAATGTGAAATATATATCTATATATATATATATAGAGAGAGAGAGAGAGAATATATATATATATATATATATATATATATATATATATATTCGTTCATCTACTGAATGGCATATTGGTTTAAAACATGCTTGCATGTAAGTATCACTTAGGGTCATTCAAAAATGACAGATGACACCTCCCCAGAAATACTGAAATCATGATTTCTATGTAAGAAAGGATTTTATGGTGGTACAAGTGTTGAAATATCTGGATGAGTGAAATTTATATCTTGCACTGAATTAGGCAGGAAGATATCCAATATCATATAGGATAAAAATGGTAGTGACAAAATATTCCCTTGAGATAGGAATATGAAGAAATTCAGATAATTTTGAAGAATTTAGAAATACAAGTTCAAATATGTTTCTTTAAATAAAAATTATGTAACTGGAAGGGGAAAAGAAGGAGAAGAGAAGAAAATAACTGACAGCAGATCATTGTCCCAAGTTAGAGAATAAAAAGTCATAATCTAGAGTTCTGTGGAAGATGGCAGAAGGTCTAGGCTTAACAAGCTTTCGCCTAGACAACAGATTTAGTGTTCCAGTTAACAGTCCAAGGCGAGAGAATCACACCCAGTGTGCCATCACAGAACAGAGAGTTTGGCCAGAGATGGAATATCCAGGCAAGGAAACATATCTGAGCATCAGCGGCCAGAGGCACCATGCCTACAGAGAGAGTCCAGTCAAAAAGATGCCAGACACAGTGTGCGTATTCTACTCAACACCAGGAAGAAATGACAAGGAACAGATATATTCATGTTGCAGATCGCAGACCATAGACAGCCCAGTAACCAAGACTCTGGCATGAGTAGAACCCTGACACTCCTTCTCAGAAAGCAAAGGAGGGAAGGCGGCCCCTCTCCCACCACCAGATAGCTCCATCTTTGATACTGACAAAGGCCCAGAAATTGATACTGACAAAAAGCCCAGACTTTGGGCTGTGCAACTACAAGACTTTGGTTGATGCTTGCCTAAAAATAGTGTTCTAGCACAAAAATGGTGTTACTTTCCTACCAAATAGAGGCATTCATGAAATCCAATAAAAGACAGCTGAAAGAAGTCAGGGAGACCGGAAAGAGAATGTTGAATGGAGCCCAACAGAAGGAATAGGAGTCCAAGGAAACCATAACCAATCAACTCAATGATTTGAGAATAAACACAACACCAAATTAAGGAAGTAATGAAGTTCATATAAGATCTAAAACAAAGCTCCAACAAAGAATTTGAAGTCATCAAAGCTGACCAAATAGAAGGAAAAGAAATTAAAAACAAAGTGGAAAGTCTTGAGAGCAGGGTAGACCATGCAGAAGATAGAATCTGATGAAGACAGCCAGGTTATGATAGAGGAAGAACATACAACTATCTAAGACAAATCCAAGAAATATGATAGATCTATTCAACATTTGGAAGACACCCTCAGAAGGCCTAATTTACAGATAATGGGTGTAGAGGAGCACATAGAGTGAGGAGTTAATGGTCTAACAAATTTGGTTAACATGTTCCAAGCAGAGAACTTCTCAAACATGCATAAAGATAGACCTATTCAGATTCAAGAAGCTTTTAGAACCCCAAATAGACCAGACTAGGACACGATATCCCACTGCGACATTATAATCCCCACAGGATCAATTCCAAGGAAAATATCCTTAAAGCTGTCAAGGAGAAAAGATCAACCACTTACAAAGGGAAACCAATTAGAATTACCTCACATATCTCAGTGGAGACAATTACAGCAAGAAGAGCCTGGAATGATATATGCCATGCCCTAAAGACAAACAACTATCAACCAAGAATACTGTACCCAGCTATACTCTCCTTCCTAACCGAAGGCCAAATAAAAACCTTCCATACCAAAGAACAACTGCAAAAACATATATCCGCCAAACCATCCCTATAAATGACACTTAACGATGTCCTACACATAGAAAACCAACAAGACAACAATAAAGGCCAAGAAACCGCACCCAAACTGAGAATTCAAGAACCATAGGAAGAACCCAGTTGCTGCAACCCCCAAGAAGGGGCATAAAATGGCAGGAATTCCCAAAGAGCTCTCAATCCTAACTCTCAACATTAACAGATTGACTCTCCAATTAAGCGACATAGACTGTCAAGTTGGATTAAGAAGCAAGATCCTTCTTTCTGCTGCCTTCAGGAGTCACATATTGCCCATAAAAACAAACACATTTTCCATGTAAAAGGCTGGAACAAAATCTACCAAGCAAACGGCCCCCATAAACAGGCGGAAGTTGCAATCCTAATAACAGATAAAATAGACTTCCATTAAAATTAGTGAGAAGAGATAAAGAAGGTTGCTACATACTAATTAAGGGATCTCTCCTTCAGGAGGATATTACAATTCTAAATATCTATTCACCAATCAACCCAGCACCCAAATTTATACAAGAAACACTACTTTCCCTCAAATCCCACATAGATCCAAAGACATTAATTGTTTGGGACTTTAACACACCATTTTCCTCACTAGATAGATCAACTCAGCAAAAACTCAACAGAGAAACCGCAAATCTAAACAACTGCATAGATCAACTAGATTTAACAGACATCTACCAAATATTTCACCCAATAGCATCAGAATACACGTTTTCATCAGCAGCACATGGAATATTTTCCAAAATAAACCACATTTTAGGTCACAAAACAAACTTTTCCAAATTCAGAAACATTGAAGTTATACCTTGCACTCTCTCACACAACAAGGGAATAAAATTAGAACTCACCACCAAAAGCCACTGAAGAAAATCCTGTACTACATGGACGCTGATAAACACACTGTGGAATGTCCAGTGGGTCATGAAAGACATTAGAAAGGAAATTCAAATATTCATGATATTCAGCAAAGATGAACACACAAATTACCCCCTACTCTGAGACACAACAAAGGCAGTACTCAGAGACAAATTTATAGCCCTGAGTTCCAACACAAACCAATTGTAGAGATCTGAAACCAGCAATTTAATGAGACATCTGATCTTACTTGAATAAGAGCAGCAAGATAATCCCCAATCGAATACATGGAAAGAAATAATTAATATTAAATCAGAATTAAAGAATTAGAATACAAAAAAAAACCATAGAAAGAATCAACAAAAGAAAGAGTTGATTCATTGATAAAATTAACAAAATTGACAGAATTTTATCACATCTTAACAGAAAAAGAAGAGAACATACCCAAATAAATAAACTCAGAGATAAGAATGGAAACATCACCAAAGAAACAACCAAGATTCACAACATTATATGGGAATACTTCTCAAAACTTTATGCTAATAAGTTTGAGAACTTGGCAGAAATGGACCTTTTCCTAACAAATATTGACATGCTGAAACTAAACCAATGTGAGTTAAACCATCTTAACAGGCCCATATCTAACATTGAAATAGAAACAGCAGTAAGAGTCCTCCCATCTAACAAAAGCCCAGATCCCGATGGATTTACAGTGGAATTCTACAAGGCCTTCAAAGAAGAACTCACACCAACACTCCTCCAAATCTTCAATGAAATTGAAAGAGAAAGTTCACTACCGAACTCATTCTATGAAGCCATCATAACCCTCATCCCCAAACCAGGCAGGGAGTCATCAAAAAAGAGAACTATAGACCCATTTCTTGGATAATCATTAATGCAAGAATTCTCAACCCACTTTTTACCAATCGACTTCAACAATTCATCCAAAAATCATACACCACGATCAAACAGGATTCATTTCATGTTTCATTTCTTCATTGCGTACATTCTTCATTGCGTACATTCTTCATTGCGTACATTGAACCAACTTCGAATATGCGAAGTTGGTTCAATGTCTGCAAATCAATTAATGTAATTCATCACATCAACAAGAGCAAAGACAAGAACCACATGGTTATCTCAATAGATTCTGAAAAAGCACTGGACAAAATCTAACACCCCTTTACGTTGCAGATTCTGCAAAAATTAGGAATCCAGGGAACATTCCTCAGTACAACAAAGGCTCTACATGATAAACCTACAGCCAGCATTGTACTTAATTGTGAAATCTAAATCCATTTCCTCTTATCTCAGGAACGAGACAAGGATGTCCACTCTCTCCACTTCTCTTCAATCTAGTGTTAGAATGCCTAGTTAAACCATAAAACAAGATGCAAAACTCTCCCTCTTTGCAGATGACATGATCTTGTATATAAAGAATCCCAAGGAGTCCACTCTCAAATTACTCAAGCTGATTCAAAATATTGGTAAAGTAGCAGGGTATAAAATTAACCTTCAAAAATCAATGGCATTTCTGTATGCCAACAATGAGAAAAGTGTGCTGAAATCCGGAAAACAACTCTATTTGTAATAGCCCCACAAAAAAATAAAATACCTAGAAATTAACATACCCAAAGGAGTGGTGGATCTCTATGATGAAAAGTTTAAAAACTTGAAAAAGGAAATCAAAACAGAACTTAGATAGTGGCAAAAATAAACTCCCATGCTCCTGTATTGGAAGAATCAACATCGTGAAAATGGCAACATTTCCCAAGGCTATTTAAAAATTCAGTGTGATACCTATCAATATTCTGACCTCAAGGAAACAGAAAAGGCAATCCAAAAATTCATATGGAATAATAAAAGACCCCGAATAACAAAAACGATCCATAACAGAAAGAACAGTGCTGGAGGAATATCAATACCAAATTTCAAACACTACTACAAAATCATTGTATCCCTCCCCCACAGTATAACCCCTGCTTTCACTATATTTGATGTTGGTATAATTTGTGGAGGAGATAGGGGAAATCAAGTCGTTTAAGGATATAGATGGACCTGTTGCAACAATGAGAAGTACAAGTTGTCATGTCAAAAATGAACTATACAACTTTGGTGCGGGGGGGGGGGGGGGCGCTTGGGGGAGGATTGGGTGGGGCAGGGGAGAGGCTGGGAAGGGATGTGAAGGGTAAACAAAGGAGGAGGCTGAAATGCTAGATAAGAAATTTACTCATTATCTGGCCCATGTAATTGTAACCCTTCTGTACAGTATGTTCACAAAAACTAAAAATTTAAATTAAAAAAAAAAAACATTGTAATCAAAACAGCTTGGTGCTGGCAAAAGAACAGACCTCTGGACCAATGGAATAGAATTGAAAACCCAGAAATTAACCCACAGACTTATAGTCCTCTAATATTTGATAAGGGAGCTAAAAAAATAGAATGGAAGAAAGACAGCCTCTTCAGTAAATGGTGCTGGCAAAACTGGTTAATCACTTGTAGAAAATCAAAAATAGATCCATACATGTCATCCTGCACCAGAGTCAAATCCAAATGGATCAAGGACCTTGGAGTCAAAGCAGACACTCTGAAATCATAACAGGTCCTAAATCATTACTAGGTCTCCTTGGCATAGGCCGAAAGTTTCTTAAAAGAGATGCAGAAACAACAAATCAAAGAAAATTTGGAAAAATGGGATTGCATAAAATTGCAGAGTTCTGCATGGCAAAGGATATAGCTAGCAAGATCAATAGAAAGCCTACTTATTGGGAGAAGATATTCCCTAGCCATACAATGGACAAGGTTCTCATATGTAAACTATACCTGGAACTCAAAATATTAAATCCCCCAACAGCAAATCCTCAACAAAACAACTGCCCAATAAATAAGTTGGCTACATTGCAACAATGAGATGTACAAGTTGTTATGTCGAAAACAAACTTTACTACTTTCCTGGGGTGTGGGGCGGGGAGGATTGAGGGGTGGGGGGTGGGAAAGGATGGGAAGGGGAAACAAAGGAGGAGGCTAAAATGCTTGATAAGAAATGTACTCATTATTTTGCCCATGTAATTGTAACTCTTCTGTACAGTATTTGCAAAATAAAAATAAATAAATAAAAAAATAAGTGGGCTAAAGACTTACAGAGAAAATTCTGTGAAGAGGAAAGAAGGATTGCCAATAGACACATGAAGAAATGACCGACCTCCCCAGCCATAAGGGAAATGCAAACCAAAACAACACGGAAATACCACCTCAACCCAGTTAGAATGGCCATAGACAAGAACTGTAATAACAGATGCTGGAGTGGATGTGGCCAGAAGCGAATCTTACTTCATTGTTATTGGGAGTGCAAACTTGTTCAACCACTTTGGAAAATTGTATGGAGGTTCCTCAAAAAACTCCTAGAGCTCTCCTATGGCCCAGCAATCCCACTTTTGGGAATTTACCCAAATGATCACAAACAAGACCATACTAAATCTTCCAGCACAACTATGTTTATTGCAGCATTATTTACCATAGCTAAGATATGGAACCTACCCAGATGCCCTTGAGTAGATGAATGGATCAAGAAAATGTGGTATATATATTCTCAAATGAATTCTTTGCCTCCATCAGAAAGAATAACAATACTCCATTTGATGGGAAATGGACACTAGAATTGAAACGCTCCTTAGGGACATTTTCTTGGAGCTCATTAGTTTACCTAGGAGAAATATAAATACCCATAAATTATGGAGCTAATTAGTAAATATTCGAATTAACACTAGATCCTAGATGTTGTGTTATTACAAGTGGACATTGTATTATTGTTACGTCAGAATTCTTCCCTACTTGCCAATGTGTAAGAGAAAATGAAAGAAAGGCATTAAGGCAAAATGCCTTATCTTTTTAGGAGTATAATCCTAGTGGTGAGGGTAATGTCTGAACTCTTCCTTTCAATAAAAGCTTGAAGTTTATAAGAGCACTGCCTACATATAAAAATTTGTGGCAGGTTGATTGACAGGTTTATTTCATCATGGAGATATCGCCAAAACACTGTTCTTATTGAACTTGTCTATATCTTTTTAGATTTCAAATCCAAATAGCATATTTCCTTCAATATCTCTGTAACAGTTTTGACCTTTTCTTCCTGCAAATTCTTTCCTTTCTTTACTTATGTAATTCTGCGTTTATTACTTTCTTATTTCCTTATTTATCTCATTCTTCCAATCTTGTCCACACTGGTACTCACATTGTTCAGAATTGTGTCAGAACTTTCCTTTTCCTCTTCCCTTTAATAATGCCCCCGATTTTATTATTCTTTTTCATATTCATGGTCATGGATATTTTGATAATGTCTAAACAAACCTATCTTTGCATCTGCTTAATATAAACTTTAGAATTATCAGAGTTTTTTCCCCCCGAAATCCATCATTTCAACCTGCAATCTCTATCACCAAGGATATCACTAACACAGTTGCCTGGCCAGAGATGTAGAACACTTTAGATTTCTTCTTACCCTTCTGCTCCCACCCATTAGATAAGATGAGTGATCAAGATTTTCTGAGTTTCTGTCACTGATATGATTTCTATGAACACCTTTTTATGCCCCTGACTATAGCCTGTTTCATGTAATCATTACTGGTCACCTAGTCTTAAACAACCTTTTACAAAGTGTGTTTTTCCCCATAGTCTTTTCATATTGGTCCTTTCCATCACCAAATTACTCTCTTTGTAAGCACACAGAGTGAAGAGATCAGACACACATTCTAGTATCATTATTTACTCATTACATTGACTACTGGCCTTACATTTCTCATCTGTAAATGGATGTAACCGATCAGAAATATTGAAGAATATATTTGTTGACTTCTAGAGCATAAAAAAGAAAAGTGAGGAGTCCTTTCATTTTCCCTCTTAGCTTTTAAATAAGGAAAGAGTCAAATTCAGTTTGTTGGTATAAAGTCAGAAATTGTTTCATGCAGAAATAAGAATAAATTTTCCTCTTGGCTCTAAGGACCGTAACTCCAGATATGTAAGTGGTATTATGTAAATTGTGTCATGTGTTTACAGCTATATGGAAGAATATGTCATTGGAAAACATTGGTTATTGAATAGTGTCTTTATGAGAATAGTAATTGAACTAATCACACTAAGTTGAAAACTACATCTTAGTCCATCAATATTTTTCTTATTGCTTTATTTGTTGCCAAGTGTTCTTAATAAATTTATACACAGATTTTCTCCAGTTAACTGGATGGAAACTAAAACTGATCATGGATTTCTGCCTAATGAGTGAAGCATGCTTGAGGCATGTGTTGTTAATTTCTAGAGATATATATCTAAGCCAATGGCTATGTGGGTAGTGAAAGGCTTTCTCCTAAATTCCCAAGGCTAGAACAAACAAGATCATTTGTAACAGAAAGCACTCAGCTTATTATATTTTATCTATGTGGGATAATCAGCATGTGCAAATAAACGATTTTATTTATAAGAAAACAATACTACCAAGAAAAGTGAGTATATTTAGAGAGACTGAAAGAATAACGTTAGGGTTTTTACTTTCTCACCCTTTTATATGATTGTATTTCTTGATATTGAAACTCTCCTATTGTTATTCTTACTGTATTAATCCAATGCTTTTTAGTACTATGTATTCAATGTGAGAAATCTGGCTTAAAAGATGTATAATTTTTTTTCCTTTTCAATCACAACCTTGTCATTATCAGGTTACACTTTGGTCATCATCATCTTCATCAAAATTATTATTAGAATCATAAGTGCTAACTATTGAACATATGATACCTGTCTATGATTTTGCAATATTGGTATTTTAATTAATAATTTTAATGTTACCACTGTGTATGCATCCATGTTAAAATTTTGAATAAATAAAGAAACAAAAAAAACTAAGCCATACCAGGTAGCTTGATTATGTGCTTATAACAAATTATTGAATAGATTTTTGAAGTATTGCAAATTCCTAACCAGTATGAATTATCTTCCTCTCTCCCTCTCATTACACACAAATATTTAAGAGTTTGAACAGAATTTTTTCAAGTAATATACTATAAACGTTACTACAATATCATGTGTATATCTAAAATTCCCTTGAAATTAATAAACTCTACTTTCTATTGAAATATTAGTTATTTTACACTAGGAAACTTTTAGAAAAATAGACTGCTTATCTTTGAAATGAAAAATATTTGAATAAAAGTTTCAGAGGGAGTTCCAGAATGATGGCAGACAAACTGTAGGCTAAAAAAGCTCTCACATAGAAACAGTTTTGTGTTCCAGTAAACATTCCTAAGCCAGAGAATCACACCAAGTGTGCCATCACAGGACAGAGAGTTAAGCCAGAGAGGGAAAATCGAGGCAAGGAGACAAATCTGAGCACTTGCCAGCCTCCGCAGCTGCGGTGGCAGCTGCAGCGGTGGCCGGAGCCGCCATACCTGCAACACAGAGAGTCTGGGACGAAGGCACCAGAGGCAGCAGGTGAGCGGATTCTACTCAACACCAGCAAGAACTGACAAGGAGCAGACATCTTAATCCTGCAGTTCACAGACCAGAGACAACAGAGGAACCAAGATTCTGGCGTGAGTAGAAGCCTGACATCCTCACTCCTTCTCAGGGATCAGAGGAGGGAAGGCCACTCCTCCCCTCCCCACTACCAGAGATCTCCATCTTTGATACTGACAAAGGCCTGGCTGAGTAGCTATCTCCAACTCAGGCATTGGAAGAAAGCAAGAGTAATTTAGCAGGTCAAAGGAACCTAACCTAACCTGCTAAGCTCAGCTCCACCCAGGAAAAAGTCACCGAGCACAGGCTGCAAGCCCCAGAATTGGATTTCTTCACTGGGTACACAGAGACAGAGGGTGCCCCTCCCTACAGCAGCCTTTTAAATCAATTGAAATACAGCAAACATAAACCATGAAAAAGGCTCCAGGCTGGGCTCTGTGAGTGACTCAAAAGCTAGCCCCTCAGGGAAAAGATTCTGTTTGCTGAAAGGCCTCAATTCTACCCAGAACCTAGCCTCAATACAGCATCTCTAAACTAGAGGAAACAGCCACCTCCCTCCTTTGTGATACTCAAAGCAGATCTCCCTCCCATTGAACTAGCCTGGGAGGAGGATAAAAAAAACCTGGATAAGCAGAACATTTTTCGGCCTGCTCAAACTAACCGACTTAAGTAACCAACCAAGCCAAAGCAAAATCAAACACCACAAGCAGACCAGAGACTCCAACTAGAGACAGGTTAAGGACACAAGGGAGATACAGGATCTTCCCAACCTCCCCAAAAATTCAAAGAACTTTTTTGTACCTGTTTTTAAAAAAAATGTTAAACTTTTTAAAATTTTTAATATTGAAATTTTTTTTAAATAAAATTGTTTTCTATTAACTTTTTTCTTCCTCTAATAATTTTTATTTTAAGAGTATAAGTGTGTACTTTTTTCTTTTTTTTCTTTCTTTTCTGTTTTTTCTTTCTTGCTTAGCGCTACTGATCTTCTTTTCACCTTTTCTTCTCTTTTGTTCTTCTTTGCATGACTTAATTGCTCTTCTGCTCATCCTCAGATATACCGGTATTCAATTATCAGATCTTATCCCCCATTGTGTACACATTTAATCCAGAAATGCATTACTCAATTCAAAACCTTTTAGATTTAAATTGCTTAATAGTAGTACTAACTTTTTATATCTATATAATATTTTAAGCAGTTTTTAAGTTTCCTACATCTCCTTTTTATCTGTACCCTTATCTTATCTATCCACATTCTTCACTGAATATTACGTTTTTAAATTTGCATAATTTTAAAGTTTTTAGGTGTTTCAGTTTTTAATTTTTAATATTTGTTTTTCTATTTTTTTCTTGTCTGTTTTACTATCTTTCTCTTCTTTTCTTTTCTCTCTCTCTACTATCATTCTATCCAACTTATTTTACGCTTTGAGATTAGGACTTAGTTAAGTTAACTCACCCTCTGCCTTTCTGTATCCTTTTATCTCTATTTTTACCCACATCGCTCCTTAAACCTAATAATTTCTAGTTTGCCAAAATCTTCTTTGGGGTTCATAACCCATTAATACATGGTTGTTTGACATTGAACTAGAGTGTATCTGCAGACTTTGACTGAGCAACTGCAGACGTTGGTTGATGCTTCCCTTAACATAGAGATCTAGCACAAAACTGGTGTTACTTTCATCCCAAATGGGCTGAGCAAGCAGGAAAAAGACAAGAAAAATGGCAAGTCCGGGTATCTCAACTCCCCCTCATGATAAACAGTGGACAGAACAGTTAATTAATAATCCAGAGGAGAGTTCCCAAAAAGCTCTACACACATTACTGGTAAACATGGTAAATGAAAAGATTGAAAACCTGCAAAGGACTCTGTGTGAGCATGATAGGGAGAGAGAGGAGGCAAAAGAAAGGCCAATACAGGAATATCATGAGCATGAGGAAGCTACTCAAATATTGATACAGGAATTGCATGAGCAGCTTGAGAGCACTCAAACTGAAATAAAGAAATGGTGTGAGCAGGCTGAGATCAGTCAAAGAGAGCTACAGGAACCGCATGAACTGGTGGAAGCTAATCAAAGAGTAATACAGGAATTGAGAGAACAGGATGAGAATACACAAAGATCATTAAAGGCATTCATGGAATCCATAAATGGAGAACTGAAAGAACTCAGGAAGTCCACAAAGGGAATGCTGAATGGATCCCAGCAGAAGGAATGGGAGTCCAAGGAAACCATAACTAATCAACTACGTGATTTGAGAATAAACACTGAACACCAAATTAAGGAAGTAAAGAAGTCCATACAAGATCTAAAACAAAGCTCCAACAAAGAATTTGAAGCCATCAAAGCCGACCAACTAGAAATAAAAGAAAAAAAAAACAACAAAGTAGAAAGTCTTGATAGTAGGTTAGAACCTGCAGAAGATTGAGTCTTGGGAATTGAAGATAGCATGGATAATATAGAGAAGAAACATAAAACCATCCAAGACAAATCCAAGAAATATGATAGATCTATTCAACATTTGGAAGACACCATCAGAAGGCCTACTCTGAGCATAATGGGTGTAGAGGAGCACTTAAAAACAGAAGTTAATGGTCTAGGAAATTTGTTTAACAGGATCCTAGCAGCCTATTCAAATACAATAAGTTTTAGGACTCCAAATAGACCAGACCAGAATAGGACATTCCACTGTCACATTATAATCCACACTGGATCAATTCAGACCAAGGAAAAGCTCCTTAAAGCTCTCAAGGAGGAAAGATGAATCACCTATAAAGAGAAACCAGTTAGAATCACCTCAGATTTCTCAGCAAAGACAATCAAAGCAAGAAGAGCCTGGAATGATGTATGCCATGCACTACAGACAAACAACTATCAAGGAAGAATACTGTACCCAGCTTTACACTCCTTCATAACCGAAGGTAAACTAAAAATCTTCCATACCAAAGAACAACTGAAACAATATATCTCCACCAAACCAGCCCTACAAAATATTCTTAATGATTTCCTACACAGAGAAAACTAACAAGACCACAATAAAGGCCAAGAAACCACACCCAAACTGAGAATCCAATAACCATAGGAAGAACGCAGTTGCTGCAGACCCCAAGAAGGTGCATAAAATGGCAGAAACTCCCAAATACCTCTCAGTCCTATCTGTCAACATTAACGGACTTAACTCTCCAATTAACCACACAGACTGCCCAGTTGGTTAAAAAGCAAGATCCATCTGTCTGATCCCTTCAGGAGTCACATCTTGCTCATAAAAACAAGCACATTTTCAACGTGAAAGGCTGGAACCAAATCTACCAAGCAAACGGCCCCCATGAAAAGGTGGGAGTTGCTATCCTAATATCAGATAAAATAGACTTCAAATTAAAATTAGTAAGGAAAGATAAAGAATGTCACTACATACTAATAATTAAGGGATCTCTCCTCCATGAGAATATTACAATTGTAAATACCTATTCACCAAACAATGGAGCACTTAAATTTATCCAAGAAACACTACTTTTCCTCATATCCCACACAGATCCAAAGACATTAATTGTTGGGGACTTTAACACAACACTTTCCTCACTAGATAGATCAACTCGAGAAATCGCAGATCAAAACAACTGCATAGATCAACTAGATTTCACAGACATCTACCGAATGTTTCACCCAACAGTTTCAGAATACACGTTTTTCTCAGCAACACATGGAACATTTTCCAAAATAGTCCACATTTTAGGCCACAAAGCAAACTTGTCGAAATTCAAAAACATTGAACTTATACCTTGCATTCTCCCACACCACAAGGGAATAAAAATAGAACTCACCACCAATAGCCACAACAGAAAGTCCTGTAACACATGGAGGCTGAACAACACACTGCTGAATCGCCAGTGGGTGATGGAAGAGATTAGAAAGGAAATTCAAATGTTCATGATATTCAACAAAAATGAACACACAAATTACCAGCTCTTCTGGGAAACAGCAAAGGCAGTACTCAGGGGCAAGTTTATATCTTTGAGTTCCTACATCAACAAATTGGAAAGAGCTGAAACCAGTTTAATAAGGCATCTGAGCCTCCTTAAATAAGAGCAGCAATATAAACCCCTATCCAGTAGATGGAAAGAAATAATTAAAATTAAATCAGAATTAAATGAATTAGAATCCACAGAAACCATAGAAAGAATCAACAAAAGAAGAATTGGTTCTTCTAAAAAATTAACAAAATTGACAGACCCTTAGCAAACCTTATCAGAAAAAGAAAAGAACAACCCAAATAAATAAACTTAGAGGTTAGAATAAAACATCACCAGAGAAACAAGCAAGATTCAGAACATTATTAGGGAATACTTCTCAAAACTTTATACTAATAAATTTGAGAACTTGGCAGAAATGGATCTTTTCCTAGCAAATATTGACATGCCGAAACTAAACCAAGATGAGTTAAATCATTTTAACAGGCCCATATCAAGTATTGAAGTAGAAACAGCAATTAGAGTGCTCCCATCTAAGAAAAACCCAGTACCAGATGGTTTTACAGCAGAATTCTACAAAGCATTCAAAGCAGAGCTCACACAAATACTCCTCCAACCCTTCAATGAAATTGAAAAAGAAATTTCACTACCGAACTCATTCTATGAAACCATCATAACCTGTCGGGTCTTCGTTCGTCCCACGAATGATGGATGGGGGCCAAGGAAAGGTAATGTGGCCACTCACCTGTTACCCAGCCTCCCTTAGCCCATGAGATAATCAGACCCAGCGGTCAGTCAAGTCAAGCAGGAAAGCTCATTTATTAACACAGAGCAGGCCCTTTTTAAAGCAAAAAAAAAAGCATTGGGTGGCATGGCTTTGGAGGAGAAGGACCCAATCACTGTCAAGGTCACACCCTACCATGCACCTAAGTTTCCACGGGATGGTTACACACTGAATGTAAACGAAATTGGGCTTTGACCACTCAACTCCCTCTCAGAGCCATCTTTGGTGCCCATGTGTTCTACAGATTCCCCCTTTTTTGTTTTAATGGCAGACCCACCTCTAAATTAGTTTTCCTTTTCCCTCCTCTGTAATGGTCATTTTTATAGGATTACATTGGTAAGAATAGCATTGGCCACGCTGGGGGTTCGAGGCAAGTCTGGCGGGCCTGATTCGCCAGACAAGGATAGGGAGGGTCCTCGTGCATGATCCAAGAGCCTGTCCCAGTTATCTCACATCCCCACCTAGCACAGTAATAAACATCAGTCCCACCACAGTTAGACATGTCCAAAGCAGTTCAAGTAATTCCTGGGCATATATAAAAGTCAGTATCTTGTAAGGTCATTCTCTTCAGAACATGGGAGAAGCCTGGGTATTGGGAATCCTACACATGCCACACGGTGCATCTTCATGGGCCCCCACACTCAGGCCATTCTACTATAGTCCAGAAAAACATGAAAATATAAAACAAACTGCAGACTTAGCAAAGTAATCCTGGGTACCTGGTGTGTTTTAAGTAAGCCAGTTCCTTGTACGTGCCTTTAAGCGAGCACAGGGGTCAAGAGGAGCTTTGACCTTTACTCGTAGCTCCCAAGAGCTCCCAACTTCTCCCCCTTCTTTGTTTAAAGAAGCGAACCCACCTGTCTTAGGTTGGGTGGATTGCCTTATCTGCCTTACCCGTCATCAGGAACTTCTTCAGAGTGAAGCTGAAGGCCCTGTCTTAGGTTGGTCAGACTGACACCCCCTCTTACTGGTCTCTGGCTGTGATTACTCTCAAGGGAAATTCATTCCCTTGGAGCTTGATCTTATGTAACTGGCTGGCTAAGCTCATATGAGTTTTGCAGTGCACGTATAATGCAAGGAAGGCATAGGAAAACCATCAGGAAAAGCATTACCAGGCCATGAAATGTCATTAGCAGTCCTTTAACATTAGTCAAGAATGGGATAGCAGTCTTTGCCACTGAAGAGTCCAGAGGTGGGGCTTGTTCTAATCCAGCTATTTGCCTGTGGGGTTGAAAAAGATCTAAACTGGAAGCATAACAAAAGGTGATTGTTTAACAATAAGTATGGATTCAATAATGTCCTTATACAAGCAATTAGTAAAAGGACAATTAAAGCAGGTAAGATTAAAATAATTAGCTCCTACAGAAATATTAAACAGTCCATACATAATGTCATAGGGTGGTGATTAAAATGAAGGTCAGGCCACCAGGTCTAAGGGACAGCTTCTCTTGTGGTGCTACTGATGATTTCTGCATTGCCAGCGCTGATCACTGCACAGGTCACTCGTTAAGGTTGATGCAGATTCCGTAGGGCAATTGCCAGGACTGGGAGGGTCAGGACAGCTAACAGCCAGAGTATCGCCATCTGCAATTGTTAGAGAACACAAGGCTTCTCAACGGCTGGTTGCCCTTGGGGATGGTTAATGGTTATCTTTCTGGCTTTCCTCTTTTAAACACAAGCCTAGGCCACCATAGACATTTTTCTTTTCTTGTTGGTTAGTTTAACCTTGAACATCCTCCTGTATAGAGGAAATGGATAAAAAACTTAAGGTTCCTGGAAGGTATCCAAATGGGCGTTTTCTCCCCTATTGGAAATAATGCATCCAAATCCCCTGCCCATAGAAACTAGGAGGTCAGGTCCTCTACATTGTTGTGTCAGGGGGTCCATTCACCTGACTTTTACTTGGGGCTTAGAGTTTAGATGTTCCCAGTGCTTCTGAAATCTGGATTCAGTTGCCCTTTTTGAAAAATTTAAAATATTAATGGTAAACAAAGCTATGGAACTGTAAAAATATTGCCTGATGGCTTTCTGTAATGTAATAACTTCTTGGGACATCCTGTCTTTTAGTAGGGCAAATAAGGGTACAAGACTATCTTTAGGGACAGAAACACATGGCAACATCCAATTGATTTCCCCTAAAAGACTCTGAAGTTAGATTAAGGTTAGAGAGGCTGGAATATCCAGCAAAGGCTTAATGGGGCTGGCCTGAGTCACGGTAAGGTGGAACCCGAGCATTTTAAAAGGGGTACCTTTTGAATTTTTTGAGGGCTATGGTAAAACCCCCCTTTTTTAATATGGTGAGAACCAGGGCCAGAAGGCCCTCCAGGTGTCCGGAGTCTTGCTGCCCCAGAATTATATCATCCATGTAGGCATAAGCAATGGAGGTATCTAAACCTAGCACAGGCCCTAAAAGTGTGTTGCAAGTGTATTGTTGCAAGTGTATTGTTGGCAAAATGCCAGGCTATTGGTCATTCCCTGTGGCAGCACCATCCATTCAAACCTCCGATCAGGCTGGGAAAATTAAGAGAAGGGATGGAGAAAGAAAACTTCTCAGAGTCATCTGGATGCAGGGTGATATAAAAAAATCTTTAATATCAATCCAAACCAAGGTATATTCTTGAGGTATAGTGGGAGTCCAGGGCATGCTTCTTAGGGGCGTTCCTACTAGCTCCATCCTTTCATTTACCTAACATAGATCTTGGAGCATGTGCCAAGCCTCAGATGCTTTTTGAATAACAAATACCGGTGTGTTCCAAGGACTCACAGTAGGGTGTATGTGCCCAAGGTTTTTCTGTTCCTCCACCATAAGGTATAGGGCTACAAGTTTAGGTTTGGTTAATGGCCGATGCTACACCCAAATAGGGCTTCTCATGTAAATAAAACTTGGATGGACAATCCTTTTTCCAATGGTATCACTCCTTGCCCCTGGGACAGGGTGTAGGGGCAGTTTGCCCCTCCCCACCCGGTTGGCAGGAATTGTTGTAAACAGTCCCTCTTAAAGTGCCCCTCCTGCCCTCATTTAAAACAAGTCCCTCTCCCCGATGATCTTGCGGTTCCTCGACCCTGGGCTGCCAGCACCTGGTAATAGCCTCAGTCATTGCAGATGTCTTAGCCTGTAAAGCTGAAGTTAATGATTGGGACTGTTGCTGTTGTGCTCCCACATCCTGTGAGGCCACCACCCATCTGCTCAAGGAACTCTCTCTCAATCCCGTGAAGGCCATGCAATGGTCTTCATTCATTCCTTCCCACACCAGCAGCTTTACGAACTGATCTCAGAAGTTACCTGCTGGTAGCTGGTGGTGAACACTCTTTTGGCCTCAGTCTACAAACTCAGCTAGAGGCTCACCAGGTTTTTGTTTTACTCCTGCTATGGAGGACTCAGTAGGCCCATCGCCCAGTTTGTACCACGCGGCAAGTCCTGCCTGCCTCACCTGGTCATGGTAGGGGCCAGGTATTGTGGCCTGTTTGACTCCAGTGGAGTCCCCCATCCCTGTTAACATGGCATAAGTAATAGGTATCTTGGGTTGAGCCTGCCATATATTCTTTGCTCACACTCCGCATTCCTCCTTAAAGAAAGCACATCATTTAATAAACAGAACTGGTAAGGACAGCTTTGGTCATATCCAGCCAGTCCTTAAGGACACATGGGTGATAAGCAATATCCTGTAAAAAGTTCTGGGCCCAAGTAGAGTTTGGGCCATATACCACCACCTCCTTGTGGAGCTCATTAAGGTCTTTAGCTTCCCATGGATACCATTCCGAGGACCTGTTAGATCCTGGTGCCAGATTGACCACATATGCTTGGGGAAGCGAATCCTGTGGCGTAGGGTCCAGGCTTTCAATTAGCCCTTCCCTTCCAGGGTAGGCCTCCGAGTAGGTTACTTCCCAAGGCCTTGGCCCCTACACAGAAGGTCGGTAGGGATCCAGGTCTTACAGGTACCTCTTGAGGGTCGAATGGGGTTCCGTACCTCCTCCCCAATAGGGGGAATAGGGAGGGGGCTTAGGACCGTCAGGAGCACCTGAGTCAGAGGGAGTAACTTTCACCCTCGTTTTGACTTCCACTGTGCATGTTTCAGTGTGTTCTCCATCAAATTTGACCCATTCTTGTTCCTTCTCAATTCCCAAGTTCTCCTTTACTCCTTCTAGGCCTAATGTTGCCTCTCCTCCTTCTTCTGTGAGATAGCATTACACATATTAAGGGTTTCACTTACCCCGAGAGACCATTTAGCCTCAGCCGGTATCTTTCCCTTTCAAGCCCCAAGTTGGGCGCCAGATGTCCAGTCTTTGTCCATCCCACAAAAGATGGACGCGGTCTGAGGAAAGGTAACGCGGATGTTCTCATGTTCCTCAGCCTCCCTTAGCCTGGGAGACAATCAGACCCAGCGGGGAGTCAAGTCAAGCAGGAAAACTCATTTATTAACACAGAGCAAGCCCTTTTTAAAGCAAATAAAAGAGCAGCAAGTGGCATGGCAGTGGAGGAGAAGGAACCAATCACTGTCAAGTTCACACCCTATCATGTCCCTAAGCTTCCTCGGGCTGGTTAAGCACTAAACCTAAAGCAAATTGGCCTCTGGCCACTCAACTCACACTCAGCGCCATCTTTGCTGCCCATGTGCTTTACAATAACCCTCATCCCAAAACCAGGCAGGGACTCATCAAAGAAAGAGAACTGTAAATCCATTTCTTTTTTATTTTTGTAGACCCATTTATTTGGTGAATATTGATGCAAAACTTCTCAACAAAATTTTGGCCAATAGGCTTCAACAATTCATCCAAAAAATCATACACCACAATCAAACAGGATTCATTTCAGATATGCAAAGCTGGTTCAATATACACAAATCAAATAATATAATTCATCACATCAACAGGAGCAAGGATAAGAAACACATGGGTATTTCAATAGATGCAGAAAAAGCATTGGACAAGACCAAACACCCCTTTATGATGAAGGTTCTGGAAAAATTAGGAATTCTTTGGAACATTCCTCAATACAATAAAGGCTGTATAAGACAAACCTGCAGGAAGCAATATACTTAATGGTGAAAAACTAAAGCCATTTCCTCTTAACTTAGGAAGGAGACAAGGTTGTCCATTGTCTCCACTTCTCTTCAATCTAGTATTGGAATGCCTCACTAAAGCAATAAGACAAGATGCAAACATAAAGGGGATCCAGATAGGGAAAGAAGAAGTAATACTCCCCTCTTTGCAAATGACATAATCTCATATTTAAAGAATCCCACAAACTCCACTCCCAAATTACTCAAGCTAATTCAAAACTTTGGCAGAGTAGCAGTAACCCTCAAAAACCAATGGCTTTTCTATATGCCAACAATGAGAAAAGTGTGACTGAAATTAGGAAAGCAACTCCATTCGTAATAGCCCCCAAAAAATAAAATACCTAGTAACTATCTTAACTAAAAAACCTGAAAAAGGAAATCAAAACAGAACTTAGAAAGTGGCAAAAAACTCCCATATACCTGGATTGGAAAGATCAAAATCCTGAAAATGGCAATACTTCCAAAGGCTATCTACAAATTCAATGCAATACCTATCAATATTCCTTCATCATTCTTCAAGGAAATAGAAGAGGCAATCCAAAAATTCATATGGAACAATAAAAGACCCCAAATAGCTGAAACGATCCTAAACAGAAAGAACAGTGCTGGAGGAATATCAGTACCAAATTTCAAACTCTACTACAAAGCCATAGTAATCAAAACAGATTGGTACTGACACAAGAACAGACCTCAGGACCAATGGAATAGAATTGAAAACCCAGAAATGAGCCTACAGACTTATAGCCATCTAATTTTCGATAAGGGAGCTAAAAAAGTAGAATGGAAGAAAGACAGCCTCTTCAGTAAATGGTGCTGGCAAAATTTGTCAACTAATTGCAGAAAATTAAGCTAGATCCTTATGTATCACCCTGCACCAGAATCAATTCCAAATGGATCAAAGACCTCGGAGTCAGACACCCTGAAAACATTAGAGGATGGAATAGGAGAAACCCTAGGACTCCTTGGCACAGGCCGAAATTTTCTTAATAGAGACCCAGAAACACAACAAATCAAAGAAATGTTGGACAAATGGTATTCCATGGAATTGCAGAACTTCTGTATGGCAAAGGACATAGCTAGCAAGATCAATTGAAAGCCCACAGATTGGGAGAAGATCTTCACTAGCCATACAACAGACAAGGGTCTCACATCTAAAATATACGTGGAATTCAATAAATTAAATCCACCAACAACCTATCTTCAAAGAAACAACTTCCCAATAAATAATTGGGCTAAAGACTTAAAGAGAATCTTCTCTGAAGAGGAAAGAAGGATGGCCAATAGACACATGAAGAAATGCTCAACCTCCCTTGCCATAAAAGTAATGCAAATCAAAACAACATTGAGATATGACCTCACCCCAGTTAGAATGGCTATAATCAAGAACTCTAATAACCACAGATGCTGGAGGGAATGTCGACAGAAGGGAACCTTACTACATTGTTGGTGGGAGTGTAAATTTGTTCAACCACTTTGGAAAGCAGTATGGAGGTTCCTGAAAAGACTCCACATAGATCTCCCCTATGACCCAGCATTTACCCACGTGATCACAAACAAGGCCACACTAAAGCTCCCAGCAGGACTATGTTTATTGCAGCAGCATTTACCATAGCTAAGATATGGAACCAACCCAGATGCCCCTCAGTAGATGAATGGATCAAGAAAATGTGGTGTATATACACAATGGAATGCTATGCCTCCATCAGAAAGAATGACATTGCTACATTTTTTAGGAAATGAAAAGTATTGGGAAAATTATATTAAGTGAAGTAAGCCAGGCCCAAAGAAACTTAGGTCCCATGGTTTCCCTTATTTGCAATGACTAGTATATGTCTGAGTCAAGCAGAAAAGGTCAGATAAGTTGATGTTAGAAAAATGAACCCTAAGTTATGTATTCAAATGCATTTTTCTTTCATGTGGTTGTTTCTAACACATTTATAAGATTATATTTTTGTTGCTTTGTATGTCTCTCCCCCATGGTGTAACCCCTGCTTTCACTGAATTTTAGGTTGGTATAATTTGTGGAGGAGAAGTGAAAACACAAATAGTTTAAATAGGGATACATGTGGATCCGTTGCAACAATGAGATTTACAATACGTTATGTGCAAAAATGAACTTCACGTCTTTGCTTGAGGGGAGCAGGATTGAGAGGGGGATAGGGGAAGGATGGGAAGGGATGGAAAGGGGAAACAAAGAAGAGGCAACAATGCTTGATAAGAAATGTATTCATTATCTTGCCCATGTAATTGTAACTCCTCTGTATGGTATTTTCACAATAAGGAAAAATCAAAAATAAAATAAGATAAATAAATGCTTGAAGACCTTAAAAAACAGAAATTGTATCTCCTCTGCAGGTATTTTCACAATAAAAATTTTATTAATAAAATTTAAAGAAAAGAAAAAGAAAACCATTAAGAAAATTATTCCAGGGCTTGGAAGGTGACTCAGTGGTAAAGGGCTTGCATTGCATGCATGAGGCCCTGAGTTCGATTCCTCAGCATCATATAAGCAAAAAGAAAACAGCAAGAAGTGGCATTGTGGCTGAAATTGTAGTGCGCTAGCCTTGAGCTGAAGAGCTGAGGGACCGCGCCCAGGCCCAGAGTTCAGGCCCCACCACCGGACCCCCTCAAAAAAATATTCCAAGGCTGGTTTGATCTAAGACTATATTTCTTTTCTTGTTCTAGTTTTCATATGTTAGTAGAAATTAAAATTCCAAAAATTCAGTGGATGTTGGCATTCAGGAATATCTTCATAGACACTAATATCGGAGGCCCTTAAGTGGAATTTTTTTATTTCACTTATTATTTTCCCAAATAAATCACCATGATTGTGTATTTTGTTTCTTTTCATTGTTATTGGCTCTTATGTTGAGAATACTTTTTCCTAGCAAAGTAGAGAAAAGCAATTTGATTGAGCAAGTCACATATGGGTTTCATAAAATGCAGATGCATATATATGTGTCTTCTGTCATTTCTAAAATTTCTTCCAGAAAAAGTTATTAATTATTCATAAGAGATACCTAATTTCAAGGTATTCCAGTTATCACATACACTTTTTGATTGAGTTATCTCTGTATAAACTCAAAATACACAGAAATCACATCTTCGTTTTAAAAACTGTAGTTTAAGCCGGGCGCTGGTGGCTCACGCCTGTAATCCTAGCTACTCAGGAGGCTGAGATCTGAGGATCGTGGTTCAAAGCCAACCCGGGCAAGAGAGACCGTGAGACTCCTATCTCCAATAAACCACCAGAAAACCGGAAGTGGCGCTGTAGCTCAAGTGGTAGAGCGCTGGCCTTGAGCTGAAGAGCTGAGGGACAGTGCCCAAGCCCAGAGTTCAAGCCCCACGACTGACCAAAAAATAAATAAATAAATAAATAAAAGCTGTAGTTTACAGACAGTTTTTAACCAACAGCGAAAATATTTCTAGGTATTCTGAATTTTGTGTGAAATATTTTTAACTAGTTTATTGCTGACATATAATTCACATGCAATATATTATCTCCTTTTAGTGTATACATTTTAGTGGTTTGGAAG